>NW_027464767.1:0-325991 GCF_043290135.1 Rhipicephalus microplus | reverse complement strand
GGTCACGCAATTACAGGCAAAACAGCCCTAACTCTAAAGCGCCTTACATAGGACGAGATTGGAGCGTAAAATGCACCACCCTTTATGCATTCTTTCTTCTTTACAGCGTTGGAAGAGTGTTCGTTCGCTGCATGTTTTACGCATGCGTACTTTCGCTTACATAATACCTTCGGAGGCTGACAACCTGTTAAGTAATCTATCAACGACTATCCGGACGGCATCAGCTGTGCAAAGAAGATTTGCAGTTGGCCTTCCAGAGCCGTCCAGAGCACACAAAGTAGGTCTACACATCGTGGCAACCAATATTTCGAAAAAAGTGAATTGCGTAGTATTATAAAGAATACAACTTTCAGAATGAGCAAAACTGCTTGGTTTGACCAAAGTACAAAGAGGTGCGATTTATACCACATCGATCCATTTATTGAATTAAAAATTACGCTGGCATTAGATAGAATATCGGAAACTCTAATTGACCGATTGAGGCTAGGCACGGCATACACAAAAACATTTGTTTTTTTTTTTTCTTTGCACAGACACGGCAGAGCTGAAAGTCCCGAATGCGAATGCGGATTGATAGATGAAGACGTATGTCACCTTCTCGTAGACTGTCCACATCACGAGACGCCGTCTTAAGTCCGAACAGTTGGCATTAGACCGCAGACCGTTTAACATGAAGAAACTTCTGGGTCCGTGGCCTACTCGAGTTTTACAGTCGCACGCTTTAAAAGCATCAACACGTTCTTTACAAGACAGCGGGATTGCTGATAAGTATTAAGAAATAACGAACTTTCATTTGTAACAAATGTACTTATTATGTACAGTATCACGTGACTCTCATCATGTGTGTGTTGTGAAATGAATGACGTGTCGACAATTATGTACACACGAGCGAATGCATCTTTATACGGACCAGACGTGTGCTCTACTGTTTTGTGCTGGTGGACCGAATATTATCGAGGGACATTATATCAGAGACTTCATTCATTGACTTTCGAACATTTACTTACCATTGTGTTCTGATATGTGCGTATAAGTGTAAGTGTGTCTTTGCATTATCTCTGCCCGAGTTTTCTACTTTCCATGCACTGCTTTGTACGTTTTGCTTCAAGATACGTGTTCAAGTTTAACTCAACGGCCAAGGAGTAGCCGGCGCCATAATGGTGCGCCGACATCTCCTTACATATCATATCAATAAGAAAAAAAGATGCGCGCCAATGCCCATCTATTGTATTCCCTTCTCACGTGCCCCAATACCAAACTGCGCGTGCCATTTCTGTGGTGCAAGTGTGTTTAAGTAGTCGCAGTTTCATCTTTCACAATCATGAGGGTTCCCATATTGAAAGTATTCCTTCCCCGAACTTGTGGCAGGGACGCACGATGCGAAATTACAAAATGATCGCGCTTGAAAGCTTCATACAAATGCACTGTCGACCCGCCGAACATAGTCAGTAATCTAAAACAAAGCGGAAATAAACGGTGCGTCCGCTCATTCATTTAAGGTAAGTTTCCCACCACATTCCGAATGGAACGTACCACTCATTTGTGCCTAGCACAGGCGCATTTGTTCTTTCGAAGAGAACACAGTGTTCCGCTACACCGTGTGATTATGTAAACGTCAAGCCGAGCAGTGTCGTTTGCTGGCCGGCCTGGCTATGTTTCTTTCGGCGACGCGCAAACGGAGCACTCGGTGCGAAAACGGGAAATGCCCATACCTCGTGTCGACCGCCTTTCTTTACTGGATTTCGTACTTCTTTGTGCACTATATAAATCACCTGCGTGGTACCCCTGTCATGCGTACGCACAGTTTTGTTTTTTCCTTCACTCGGGCTGTCGATACTTTGCTTTCGGACAATAATTAGCATGCAGTCCGCCGCCACGCTTTTCTGCTTCTACAGCTATTGTCACATGCGTCTATATATTTCTCCCCTATCTTTTCTTGCATCAATGCTTCCGCACATTTTTCACCGCGCCACGCACTTTAAGCTACATTCACTCCTCCTACAGTCTCGAAACGGGCCTGCCCTGCGCTCTCAAGAAATAAATGCCCCAATTTCGTAAACAAATGAATGGCGTGGCAGAGAAGGAACTCTGCGCTGTCTGATGAATGTGGCTGTACCCTTCACATCGGGCGGCAGCTATCACCACCTAGCCATAATGCTGACCTAACAAACAGCTACATTTATCTTGTTTTTTTTCTCTCTTTAAATAGTGAAGTATAGGACCGCGGTGCTTTGCAGTGAATGGTTTAGTTTTCACTCTTGCCTTGACTTTAGCCACCAATAAGATAACCACCTTCTAGTTAATTCTACCCGCCTAAAGTCTATTTTGCCCTCCCCCGTCTCTAAACCCCGGTGCTTTTGAAAAACTCTGCGCCATCATTCTAAACTATAAGGTGAAGCCCTTTACATAGCATTATCAAGTGTTCGGCAGTTTCCTTCTCTCCGCATGCACTGCATACCGTGTATACCCCTTCATATTTGGCCCGACATGTCGGAGTTGCTCGGGCAAGCGCTGACGCGAGTTTCCTATTCTATCATTTCCCAAGAGCTGAACACACTCGAGTTCATGTTACCTTTTTTTGAGAGAAGCGGCCACCTTCCCCCTGTTTTTTTTTTTTTTTTTTAATTACCACGCTCCTGGTTTTGTTTTCCCTCCATTACCGTACTTGTGGCACTTTTCTCCGCGCACTCGGTCTTCTCTAATTTACCTGTTCAACCTCCCCGAGCACACACGTCGAGCGCGGCACACCAACGCTCCTGCTAGCGGTGTTCAACAGAGAGAAGAGGATGGATTCGGAGCCGAATCTCTCAGCACAACCCCTATGCCGACGCAGACAATTTGGGTGGCTCTGAGAAGAGCCGTTGATTTGTCGTTGCTCGCTGTGGCCCACGACGCACGCCTACTTGGAGCTGGTGTACTTGGTGACGGCTTTTGTACCCTCGGACACCGCGTGCTTGGCCAGCTCTCCGGGCAGCAGCAGGCGCACCGCGGTCTGGATCTCCCGGCTCGTGATGGTCGAGCGCTTGTTGTAGTGAGCAAGGCGTGACGACTCGGCGGCGATACGCTCGAAGATGTCGTTCACGAAGCTGTTCATGATGGACATGGCCTTGCTGGAGACACCAGTGTCGGGGTGCACCTGCTTCAGCACCTTATAGATGTAGATGGAGAAGCTCTCCTTCCTGCGGCGCTTCTTCTTCTTCTTGTCCGTGGCGCGCACATTCTTCTGCGCCTTGCCGGCCTTCTTGACGGCTTTGCCAGACGGTTGGGGAGGCATGATTTCACACAACACGCACGCGAGACCAGAGTCGAATGCGCGTGTCCCCCCGTCTCGCCGCGCTTAAATATGAGCGAGGGGTGTTGACGAGATCAGCACAACGCGCGCGCCCCATTGGTTCGCACGGCTTCTCTCTCTCACACTCTCATCCGTTCCCCGCGAGCGGCGCGCGCGCGATGGTGGCAACGGAAACCATTCGAGCACGGCTCTCATCTCAGAAGGCAGCAGCTTTCTTGTTTTCGGCAACCGGCGTCGTACCAAGCGAAAAGCAACACCATGTCCGGACGTGGCAAGGGCGGCAAGGCGAAAGGCAAGAGCAAGACCCGTTCTAGCCGCGCGGGGCTTCAGTTCCCCGTGGGCCGTATTCACCGCCTCCTACGCAAGGGAAACTACGCCGAGCGCGTCGGAGCTGGCGCTCCGGTCTACCTGGCTGCCGTACTCGAGTACCTGGCCGCCGAGGTGCTCGAGCTGGCGGGCAACGCCGCTCGTGACAACAAGAAGACCCGGATCATCCCCCGTCACTTGCAGCTCGCCATCCGCAACGACGAGGAGCTGAACAAACTGCTTTCCGGCGTCACCATCGCGCAGGGCGGTGTGTTGCCCAACATTCAAGCCGTGCTTCTTCCAAAGAAGACGGAGAAGAAGGCGTAAGCGAGCACCCCTTCCGCGCGCTCGCCGCATTCCCCAAACGGTCCTTCTAAGGACCACCCAAACAGGTGACGCGGCCGTGTTTCGCTTCGCAGTCACGATGGCTCTGTTCGTACCCTCAAGCGTGTTTGTTTTTCTATACTTTATATATATTTCCTCGCGACATCAGTTAGCCACAAGTGCGCGACGCCAAATGCTGCAAAGAGACAACCAAATCACGCAGCTCGGCACCGAAAAAGACAGAAAAGAGCATGTAAGCGTTGTCATTTCTCATTAAAAAAAAAAAAAAAAAAAGCTCCACACGTAACCGTCTATCCTTACGATGACACCTGAACGGGTCAGCACAGGGACAGAGTAAATTTAATACCTTTGAATAGAAAAACAAACGTAAGGTAAAAAAAAAAAAAGAGAGAGAGAGAGAGAGAACCCGCCGTTAGCGCATTCCATTTGGTGCTTCTAACACAATTTATTTCGTCTATCTTGCTAGGCAGCGCAGCCACTATTACACAGAACACACAACACAAGCGCTTAACTTCAACTAAACGTTTATTGCAAAAAAAAAAAAAAAAAATTGTCCAGAATATGGCACAAAAACTTGTTCAGCTTCAAAAGAAATGAAAGGAAATGACACGCGATGATTTCGAGTGTGTTAGTGCACTCTCTATCGCGCTCACGCGGAAAGAACTGTTTTTTGGATGGGGTGATAGAGAATAACAGACAGTAATGTGCGGGACTGGCACGTGTGCTTTTTGTTGTCTACCTTTTACTATTCTTTTTCTCTGTTCACCCCCTTTATAAACTCTGACGTTTGCAATGAAAGTTCAGTTGAAGTTAAGCGCTTGTGTTGTGAGGTCTGTGTAATAGTGGCTGCGCTTCCTAGCGAGATGGATCCTTACCAACTGGCCCGATACAATTGTTTATTTCGTCTCTCGGTAAAACTTCATCACCTCCTACGAGTGCACCCAAAAGTTGCGCCGGGGTCCAGCAGCCCAAGTCACCATGGCGTTACGCAAACAGAAGCCCTCAAAAACACCTTACAAGCGGCGGGCAAAAAGGTAAACACATAAATGAAATTGACACACCACAGGGTCGCAGCACGGCTGCTGCACACACACCGACTGAAGCTAGCCTACCTTTTCTCTGTCTACTCATAATGATACACACTTTTACCTTGAATTTGTCAAAGCTGAGCCATTTCTTCGTAATAACGACGCGCCGACGTTCCGTTCTTCCGCGCGCTAGACAACGGCAGCCACGTACGTACAAAACATGACAGCAAAAGAGGGTGCGGCCGGAGTACGTGGCCTGGAGTGGTCTCGTAGCCAAAGCAGACACGTTGGTGGTCCTGAGAAGGACCGTTTGTTGTTGCTTGCCTGTCGACCGAAGCGCAGGGAGCAGCCCAACTTAGGCGCGCTCACCGCGAATGCGCCGAGCCAGCTGGATGTCCTTTGGCATGATGGTGACGCGCTTAGCGTGGATGGCGCACAGGTTGGTGTCTTCGAAAAGACCAACGAGGTAGGCCTCGCTAGCTTCCTGTAGGGCCATCACGGCAGAACTCTGGAAACGGAGGTCCGTCTTGAAGTCCTGAGCGATTTCCCGCACCAGGCGCTGAAAGGGAAGCTTGCGGATCAGCAGTTCGGTCGACTTCTGGTATCGGCGAATTTCACGCAGGGCCACGGTTCCAGGCCTGTAACGGTGAGGTTTCTTCACCCCGCCTGTGGCAGGGGCACTCTTGCGAGCAGCCTTGGTAGCAAGCTGCTTACGCGGAGCCTTGCCTCCAGTACTCTTGCGCGCGGTTTGTTTAGTTCGGGCCATGCTGCGTGCGTCCGATCACCTCGACTGACGGAGCGAAACTGCGCTCCTGCCGGAGATCGGCAAAAGCGGCTTCGCCGCACGACCCATCTCTCTCCCTCCCATTGGCCGAAGCGTGAGAACCCGTCCGCGTGCGAGCGCGGAAGCGTACGCCAGGATGCTGGCTGGCGCTCATTTTCGGGCAACCGTGCAGTTCGCGGCTGCAAAGAGGTACACCGAAACGAAACCACTACCGCTGTACAATACAGCCTGCTGCGCATTTCTTTCGCCTTCCAGGCAACACATCAATCGACGCTGTAGCTCGTCGCTTCCCGAAGCGGCGCGACGGAGTGCGAGACGCCACCATTCACGCCAACAGCGCGCATCGCACTAGAGCGCCTCGCATCACCGAGGGCAAATGCGCACTGCCACGCCAAAAAAACTTGCTCCTTGCGTTGTCGCTTATTTGCGACCATTACGTAGATGGGCGAAGACGACGAGAGACCACCGGCAGTGTTGGTATATGCATACACGTCCGCGCAACGACAAGGAGTAAAACGCAACAAAACATTCTAACACAAACACCCCGTACATCCAACTGCCACTGAGCGCGCCTACTTGCTCAATCGCAGACAGTAACGGGACTCAATTTTATCTTCCTTTCCCTCTTAAGAATCACTCATACATACTTGCCAAACTACTAGGTGCGCTCAATGGCGGTTGGATGTACGGGGTGTTTGCGTTCGAATGTTTTGTTTCATTTTTACTCCTATTCCCTCGATATGTCGTCTCACTCTGGCTTCCCTCATGTCTCTTTCTCTACACTTTTATTCCCACCCTTTTAATCCCCCCTCACCCCCCATCCCTTGTGAGCTACCGCTGAGGTGTCGCATCCTGATGCAGACAGTTTCGGGGCTCACTTTCCTCTTCTTTTCCATCTTACACATCAGCAATCCCCCCCCCCCCCCCCCAACCTCTAAGTGCTAAATATGTGGCACAAAAAGCAGGAAATGGACTCAATGAAAGGGTGAAAAATAATAATCATAATAGAAACGAAGATCAACACGCGCCTCAAAAAGCCCCATTCACTCCTCTTTCACATTTTCACGAGAAAATGAAGGTACACACATGGAGAACAATTTTTGTTATAGGTAGGCTTGCCTGAGCAGAACCACTGTCGTGCGCCTTGGTTACACATTCGACACGCCTCGTCCTGTGCGGAGGTGGGTGGGAAACCAAGGGTGCACTTGAAAATGCAATGCTCGTGGGTTGGTGTCGCCATCTGACGGCAGGCTCACGCGAGCGCGCCTTGCTTTCGAATTTCCCGCGCTCGAACCTCTCGCGTTTACATCATGGGCTAGTCCCCCCCCCCCCCCCCTCTCGCGTGGGCGGCGAAGCCAGCCTCCCTAGAGTGACCACCTCTGCCGGCGAAATGGAAACACTTGTTGCGTAGCTGTCCGTCCAAGTAAAGCTTTCACAACTGCAGTGTTCGCAGCACCAGTACAGTACATGAGTGCCACTTCTATCAAGTGCAGCTTCCCTCAGCACGCTGCATGGGCAGCGCTTATTGTGTACTTGCTTCTGACTTGCGCAGAAATTCTGTTTAAACATCCCCTTCCACTTTTCTTTCTTTTTTTTTTTGTATTTTGCAGCTCGGCAGCGCCAGGTGTGAAAAAAAAAAACAAACAAAAATTATTAGGCGTGACAATGTACACAATGTGTTATTGAATGGGGCACTTCTGAGTGCACAGCGGGCGCGGTAAACACGACCAACCTGTCACAATCAATTTTTTCATTTGTAAGTACACATCCCTTCTTCGTCTGGGTGCCCCACGGTAGAACATAGTGCGTTTTTATTTATTTTGACACAACGTGACGCGATCGTGTAGTGGGCATTCCAAAGAAAAAAGCGAGTTCGTGCTTCCTGAGCATAGTCGTGTCTCCAAGAATGCAGTGACCAGGGTAGAACGCTGCGCTCGGCTTCTTCCTTCGCGCGATAAGGTAACTAGGCGACGTTCGCTTGACGGGCCCGTTTTAGCAGCTTGGCTTGCAGGAAGGAGAGGAAGAACTCGCAGATGCGGCGATTGATTCGTGCATGCAGACCCAGGAGAAAGACGACGACGCGAACGAAATGCGGTGAACGTGACAAGTACCCAGCGCGATCAAGCTACTACTACACGAGGTGCTGCTCACCTGAGCGATGACGCAATGATATTGCAAAGAGGGACGGACGGGTATGGCGAACCGCTGGGATCACACTGCCGAAGCATCAAGTGGGTAGCCCTGAAGAGGGCTGTTGTGTTCTCGTTGGCTGGCTGCAGGCGACGCCGCTGGCTTCTTAGCCTCCGAATCCGTACAGGGTGCGGCCCTGACGCTTGAGGGCGTACACGACGTCCATGGCTGTCACGGTCTTCCTTTTGGCGTGCTCGGTGTAAGTGACGGCATCGCGGATCACGTTCTCGAGGAACACCTTGAGAACGCCGCGAGTTTCCTCGTAGATGAGGCCAGAGATGCGCTTGACACCGCCACGGCGCGCCAGACGACGGATGGCCGGCTTGGTTATGCCCTGGATGTTGTCACGCAACACCTTTCGATGACGCTTGGCGCCACCCTTCCCCAGCCCTTTGCCACCTTTGCCACGGCCAGACATGACGGCTTCCGAAGTTTCTGCTTCTGCTTCGAAACGCGCCCGGAAAGCGAATGCTCGACACGATCGAGTCGCGGTGTCGGCGCCGGCCCGCGAGACTGAGGAGGAAGGCGAACGGCGCACGCCGGTTGGTCGGCGGCCAGCTCGTCTCTCTCTCCCTCTTTTCTTCGCGAGGAGCGCGTTGGCCGCGCAGGTTGCTGCACTGACTATTTTTCTGCACTACAAGATTGAATATACACGGCAAACATGCTTTCGTTTGTTTGTTTGTTTTTAATTCTTTTCTCGTTACTGTTGCTAAGTTTCTTGCCCATTCATTCACGCACCCTTCACTGCTGCAAAATGGCGTATCAGTCGTATCAGCTGCCCCAGCGGCAAGGAGACATCAAACCGAGTAAGCGACAATTCATGTACGCGTACGTACAAGCCCAGCGGATACAACGCGTTCGCTAAAAAACGTTTCATCGTGTCCACTGAACATGACACACGCAATATTTGTCAAAACTCACAGCTGCAACAGCTCACCTGTGTGCCGCACGTAAATAAACTGCACACTTAACACTTTGCGACTACTCGTCCCCGGCGTGTGCCCCCCCCCCTCTTTTTTTTTTTTCTTTTCTATGTTCTCGCTTTCTCTCTAATCACATCAATGCCTCATTTGCACGCACGAAACCCGTTTCACGGCGTCACTTTGACGCCATCCTTGTCGCCAAACCAAGGGACTAACACACGCGGTCCGGGCACGGCCTCATGGCCGGAAATTTCTAAACAAAGCGTGCTCGCGTTGTTGTGGACGCCGGCACGTGAAATTCGGCAAAGTAACAGCACCTTTGGCTGGCTACGCGTGTCTCAAATTTTACTGTGGCAGCTCCACTACATATCGCGATACGGCAGTTTCACCGAAGCCACGCAACGCGACCGCGCTCATTTCAGCATTCACGGGGACGGCAGAGAGTGAGAGCGCACCTCCTCTCGGGCGCGCCTCTCCTCCCGTAAACACGGACTGTCAAGCGGTCCGGTCGCAGCGAAGTTTCCCCATCTCCTTGCGGGGTGGTTCAACACCTGCCCGTTTCAAGTGCACGGTTGCACTGTGAGGAACCCTGCAAGGGTCACGCAATTACAGGCAAAACAGCCCTAACTCTAAAGCGCCTTACATAGGACGAGATTGGAGCGTAAAATGCACCACCCTTTATGCATTCTTTCTTCTTTACAGCGTTGGAAGAGTGTTCGTTCGCTGCATGTTTTACGCATGCGTACTTTCGCTTACATAATACCTTCGGAGGCTGACAACCTGTTAAGTAATCTATCAACGACTATCCGGACGGCATCAGCTGTGCAAAGAAGATTTGCAGTTGGCCTTCCAGAGCCGTCCAGAGCACACAAAGTAGGTCTACACATCGTGGCAACCAATATTTCGAAAAAAGTGAATTGCGTAGTATTATAAAGAATACAACTTTCAGAATGAGCAAAACTGCTTGGTTTGACCAAAGTACAAAGAGGTGCGATTTATACCACATCGATCCATTTATTGAATTAAAAATTACGCTGGCATTAGATAGAATATCGGAAACTCTAATTGACCGATTGAGGCTAGGCACGGCATACACAAAAACATTTGTTTTTTTTTTTCTTTGCACAGACACGGCAGAGCTGAAAGTCCCGAATGCGAATGCGGATTGATAGATGAAGACGTATGTCACCTTCTCGTAGACTGTCCACATCACGAGACGCCGTCTTAAGTCCGAACAGTTGGCATTAGACCGCAGACCGTTTAACATGAAGAAACTTCTGGGTCCGTGGCCTACTCGAGTTTTACAGTCGCACGCTTTAAAAGCATCAACACGTTCTTTACAAGACAGCGGGATTGCTGATAAGTATTAAGAAATAACGAACTTTCATTTGTAACAAATGTACTTATTATGTACAGTATCACGTGACTCTCATCATGTGTGTGTTGTGAAATGAATGACGTGTCGACAATTATGTACACACGAGCGAATGCATCTTTATACGGACCAGACGTGTGCTCTACTGTTTTGTGCTGGTGGACCGAATATTATCGAGGGACATTATATCAGAGACTTCATTCATTGACTTTCGAACATTTACTTACCATTGTGTTCTGATATGTGCGTATAAGTGTAAGTGTGTCTTTGCATATCTCTGCCCGAGTTTTCTACTTTCCATGCACTGCTTTGTACGTTTTGCTTCAAGATACGTGTTCAAGTTTAACTCAACGGCCAAGGAGTAGCCGGCGCCATAATGGTGCGCCGACATCTCCTTACATATCATATCAATAAGAAAAAAAGATGCGCGCCAATGCCCATCTATTGTATTCCCTTCTCACGTGCCCCAATACCAAACTGCGCGTGCCATTTCTGTGGTGCAAGTGTGTTTAAGTAGTCGCAGTTTCATCTTTCACAATCATGAGGGTTCCCATATTGAAAGTATTCCTTCCCCGAACTTGTGGCAGGGACGCACGATGCGAAATTACAAAATGATCGCGCTTGAAAGCTTCATACAAATGCACTGTCGACCCGCCGAACATAGTCAGTAATCTAAAACAAAGCGGAAATAAACGGTGCGTCCGCTCATTCATTTAAGGTAAGTTTCCCACCACATTCCGAATGGAACGTACCACTCATTTGTGCCTAGCACAGGCGCATTTGTTCTTTCGAAGAGAACACAGTGTTCCGCTACACCGTGTGATTATGTAAACGTCAAGCCGAGCAGTGTCGTTTGCTGGCCGGCCTGGCTATGTTTCTTTCGGCGACGCGCAAACGGAGCACTCGGTGCGAAAACGGGAAATGCCCATACCTCGTGTCGACCGCCTTTCTTTACTGGATTTCGTACTTCTTTGTGCACTATATAAATCACCTGCGTGGTACCCCTGTCATGCGTACGCACAGTTTTGTTTTTTCCTTCACTCGGGCTGTCGATACTTTGCTTTCGGACAATAATTAGCATGCAGTCCGCCGCCACGCTTTTCTGCTTCTACAGCTATTGTCACATGCGTCTATATATTTCTCCCCTATCTTTTCTTGCATCAATGCTTCCGCACATTTTTCACCGCGCCACGCACTTTAAGCTACATTCACTCCTCCTACAGTCTCGAAACGGGCCTGCCCTGCGCTCTCAAGAAATAAATGCCCCAATTTCGTAAACAAATGAATGGCGTGGCAGAGAAGGAACTCTGCGCTGTCTGATGAATGTGGCTGTACCCTTCACATCGGGCGGCAGCTATCACCACCTAGCCATAATGCTGACCTAACAAACAGCTACATTTATCTTGTTTTTTTTCTCTCTTTAAATAGTGAAGTATAGGACCGCGGTGCTTTGCAGTGAATGGTTTAGTTTTCACTCTTGCCTTGACTTTAGCCACCAATAAGATAACCACCTTCTAGTTAATTCTACCCGCCTAAAGTCTATTTTGCCCTCCCTCGTCTCTAAACCCCGGTGCTTTTGAAAAACTCTGCGCCATCATTCTAAACTATAAGGTGAAGCCCTTTACATAGCATTATCAAGTGTTCGGCAGTTTCCTTCTCTCCGCATGCACTGCATACCGTGTATACCCCTTCATATTTGGCCCGACATGTCGGAGTTGCTCGGGCAAGCGCTGACGCGAGTTTCCTATTCTATCATTTCCCAAGAGCTGAACACACTCGAGTTCATGTTACCTTTTTTTGAGAGAAGCGGCCACCTTCCCCCTGTTTTTTTTTTTTTTTTTTAATTACCACGCTCCTGGTTTTGTTTTCCCTCCATTACCGTACTTGTGGCACTTTTCTCCGCGCACTCGGCCTTCTCTAATTTACCTGTTCAACCTCCCCGAGCACACACGTCGAGCGCGGCACACCAACGCTCCTGCTAGCGGTGTTCAACAGAGAGAAGAGGATGGATTCGGAGCCGAATCTCTCAGCACAACCCCTATGCCGACGCAGACAATTTGGGTGGCTCTGAGAAGAGCCGTTGATTTGTCGTTGCTCGCTGTGGCCCACGACGCACGCCTACTTGGAGCTGGTGTACTTGGTGACGGCTTTTGTACCCTCGGACACCGCGTGCTTGGCCAGCTCTCCGGGCAGCAGCAGGCGCACCGCGGTCTGGATCTCCCGGCTCGTGATGGTCGAGCGCTTGTTGTAGTGAGCAAGGCGTGACGACTCGGCGGCGATACGCTCGAAGATGTCGTTCACGAAGCTGTTCATGATGGACATGGCCTTGCTGGAGACACCAGTGTCGGGGTGCACCTGCTTCAGCACCTTATAGATGTAGATGGAGAAGCTCTCCTTCCTGCGGCGCTTCTTCTTCTTCTTGTCCGTGGCGCGCACATTCTTCTGCGCCTTGCCGGCCTTCTTGACGGCTTTGCCAGACGGTTGGGGAGGCATGATTTCACACAACACGCACGCGAGACCAGAGTCGAATGCGCGTGTCCCCCCCGTCTCGCCGCGCTTAAATATGAGCGAGCGAGGGGTGTTGACGAGATCAGCACAACGCGCGCGCCCCATTGGTTCGCACGGCTTCTCTCTCTCACACTCTCATCCGTTCCCCGCGAGCGGCGGCGCGCGATGGTGGCAACGGAAACCATTCGAGCGATTCGCTCGCAGGATTTCAAGCTGGACGGTTGTGCCCTCGCGATCTCCGACTTCAGCGTAGCTCCCGCCGACTGGTTCGCCCTCCGCGGTCTCCTGACGCCGTGTAGCTCTCGCATTGTGGCACCCCGCCCTTGGACTGCTTCGACCGGATCCCCACTTTCCTATCTCCTTCTTTTTTCCTCTCGTTGGCTGTCTTCTTCTGCTTCTACTTTCCTTCTATTCTTTTATCCCTCCTTCCCCCCACCCCTATAAGGCACTGCGCCGTGTCGCCTGAAGGCAGACAGAAATTAGGTGCCTTTTTCCTCTTCATTCTAATCACTACCACCACCACCACCATTCGAGCACGGCTCTCATCTCAGAAGGCAGCAGCTTTCTTGTTTTCGGCAACCGGCGTCGTACCAAGCGAAAAGCAACACCATGTCCGGACGTGGCAAGGGCGGCAAGGCGAAAGGCAAGAGCAAGACCCGTTCTAGCCGCGCGGGGCTTCAGTTCCCCGTGGGCCGTATTCACCGCCTCCTACGCAAGGGAAACTACGCCGAGCGCGTCGGAGCTGGCGCTCCGGTCTACCTGGCTGCCGTACTCGAGTACCTGGCCGCCGAGGTGCTCGAGCTGGCGGGCAACGCCGCTCGTGACAACAAGAAGACCCGGATCATCCCCCGTCACTTGCAGCTCGCCATCCGCAACGACGAGGAGCTGAACAAACTGCTTTCCGGCGTCACCATCGCGCAGGGCGGTGTGTTGCCCAACATTCAAGCCGTGCTTCTTCCAAAGAAGACGGAGAAGAAGGCGTAAGCGAGCACCCCTTCCGCGCGCTCGCCGCATTCCCCAAACGGTCCTTCTAAGGACCACCCAAACAGGTGACGCGGCCGTGTTTCGCTTCGCAGTCACGATGGCTCTGTTCGTACCCTCAAGCGTGTTTGTTTTTCTATACTTTATATATATTTCCTCGCGACATCAGTTAGCCACAAGTGCGCGACGCCAAATGCTGCAAAGAGACAACCAAATCACGCAGCTCGGCACCGAAAAAGACAGAAAAGAGCATGTAAGCGTTGTCATTTCTCATTAAAAAAAAAAAAAAAAAAGCTCCACACGTAACCGTCTATCCTTACGATGACACCTGAACGGGTCAGCACAGGGACAGAGTAAATTTAATACCTTTGAATAGAAAAACAAACGTAAGGTAAAAAAAAAAAAAGAGAGAGAGAGAGAGAGAACCCGCCGTTAGCGCATTCCATTTGGTGCTTCTAACACAATTTATTTCGTCTATCTTGCTAGGCAGCGCAGCCACTATTACACAGAACACACAACACAAGCGCTTAACTTCAACTAAACGTTTATTGCAAAAAAAAAAAAAAAAAAAATTGTCCAGAATATGGCACAAAAACTTGTTCAGCTTCAAAAGAAATGAAAGGAAATGACACGCGATGATTTCGAGTGTGTTAGTGCACTCTCTATCGCGCTCACGCGGAAAGAACTGTTTTTTGGATGGGGTGATAGAGAATAACAGACAGTAATGTGCGGGACTGGCACGTGTGCTTTTTGTTGTCTACCTTTTACTATTCTTTTTCTCTGTTCACCCCCTTTATAAACTCTGACGTTTGCAATGAAAGTTCAGTTGAAGTTAAGCGCTTGTGTTGTGAGGTCTGTGTAATAGTGGCTGCGCTTCCTAGCGAGATGGATCCTTACCAACTGGCCCGATACAATTGTTTATTTCGTCTCTCGGTAAAACTTCATCACCTCCTACGAGTGCACCCAAAAGTTGCGCCGGGGTCCAGCAGCCCAAGTCACCATGGCGTTACGCAAACAGAAGCCCTCAAAAACACCTTACAAGCGGCGGGCAAAAAGGTAAACACATAAATGAAATTGACACACCACAGGGTCGCAGCACGGCTGCTGCACACACACCGACTGAAGCTAGCCTACCTTTTCTCTGTCTACTCATAATGATACACACTTTTACCTTGAATTTGTCAAAGCTGAGCCATTTCTTCGTAATAACGACGCGCCGACGTTCCGTTCTTCCGCGCGCTAGACAACGGCAGCCACGTACGTACAAAACATGACAGCAAAAGAGGGTGCGGCCGGAGTACGTGGCCTGGAGTGGTCTCGTAGCCAAAGCAGACACGTTGGTGGTCCTGAGAAGGACCGTTTGTTGTTGCTTGCCTGTCGACCGAAGCGCAGGGAGCAGCCCAACTTAGGCGCGCTCACCGCGAATGCGCCGAGCCAGCTGGATGTCCTTTGGCATGATGGTGACGCGCTTAGCGTGGATGGCGCACAGGTTGGTGTCTTCGAAAAGACCAACGAGGTAGGCCTCGCTAGCTTCCTGTAGGGCCATCACGGCAGAACTCTGGAAACGGAGGTCCGTCTTGAAGTCCTGAGCGATTTCCCGCACCAGGCGCTGAAAGGGAAGCTTGCGGATCAGCAGTTCGGTCGACTTCTGGTATCGGCGAATTTCACGCAGGGCCACGGTTCCAGGCCTGTAACGGTGAGGTTTCTTCACCCCGCCTGTGGCAGGGGCACTCTTGCGAGCAGCCTTGGTAGCAAGCTGCTTACGCGGAGCCTTGCCTCCAGTACTCTTGCGCGCGGTTTGTTTAGTTCGGGCCATGCTGCGTGCGTCCGATCACCTCGACTGACGGAGCGAAACTGCGCTCCTGCCGGAGATCGGCAAAAGCGGCTTCGCCGCACGACCCATCTCTCTCCCTCCCATTGGCCGAAGCGTGAGAACCCGTCCGCGTGCGAGCGCGGAAGCGTACGCCAGGATGCTGGCTGGCGCTCATTTTCGGGCAACCGTGCAGTTCGCGGCTGCAAAGAGGTACACCGAAACGAAACCACTACCGCTGTACAATACAGCCTGCTGCGCATTTCTTTCGCCTTCCAGGCAACACATCAATCGACGCTGTAGCTCGTCGCTTCCCGAAGCGGCGCGACGGAGTGCGAGACGCCACCATTCACGCCAACAGCGCGCATCGCACTAGAGCGCCTCGCATCACCGAGGGCAAATGCGCACTGCCACGCCAAAAAAACTTGCTCCTTGCGTTGTCGCTTATTTGCGACCATTACGTAGATGGGCGAAGACGACGAGAGACCACCGGCAGTGTTGGTATATGCATACACGTCCGCGCAACGACAAGGAGTAAAACGCAACAAAACATTCTAACACAAACACCCCGTACATCCAACTGCCACTGAGCGCGCCTACTTGCTCAATCGCAGACAGTAACGGGACTCAATTTTATCTTCCTTTCCCTCTTAAGAATCACTCATACATACTTGCCAAACTACTAGGTGCGCTCAATGGCGGTTGGATGTACGGGGTGTTTGCGTTCGAATGTTTTGTTTCATTTTTACTCCTATTCCCTCGATATGTCGTCTCACTCTGGCTTCCCTCATGTCTCTTTCTCTACACTTTTATTCCCACCCTTTTAATCCCCCCTCACCCCCCATCCCTTGTGAGCTACCGCTGAGGTGTCGCATCCTGATGCAGACAGTTTCGGGGCTCACTTTCCTCTTCTTTTCCATCTTACACATCAGCAATCCCCCCCCCCCCCCCCCAACCTCTAAGTGCTAAATATGTGGCACAAAAAGCAGGAAATGGACTCAATGAAAGGGTGAAAAATAATAATCATAATAGAAACGAAGATCAACACGCGCCTCAAAAAGCCCCATTCACTCCTCTTTCACATTTTCACGAGAAAATGAAGGTACACACATGGAGAACAATTTTTGTTATAGGTAGGCTTGCCTGAGCAGAACCACTGTCGTGCGCCTTGGTTACACATTCGACACGCCTCGTCCTGTGCGGAGGTGGGTGGGAAACCAAGGGTGCACTTGAAAATGCAATGCTCGTGGGTTGGTGTCGCCATCTGACGGCAGGCTCACGCGAGCGCGCCTTGCTTTCGAATTTCCCGCGCTCGAACCTCTCGCGTTTACATCATGGGCTAGTCCCCCCCCCCCCCCCCCCCTCTCGCGTGGGCGGCGAAGCCAGCCTCCCTAGAGTGACCACCTCTGCCGGCGAAATGGAAACACTTGTTGCGTAGCTGTCCGTCCAAGTAAAGCTTTCACAACTGCAGTGTTCGCAGCACCAGTACAGTACATGAGTGCCACTTCTATCAAGTGCAGCTTCCCTCAGCACGCTGCATGGGCAGCGCTTATTGTGTACTTGCTTCTGACTTGCGCAGAAATTCTGTTTAAACATCCCCTTCCACTTTTCTTTCTTTTTTTTTTTTGTATTTTGCAGCTCGGCAGCGCCAGGTGTGAAAAAAAAAAACAAACAAAAATTATTAGGCGTGACAATGTACACAATGTGTTATTGAATGGGGCACTTCTGAGTGCACAGCGGGCGCGGTAAACACGACCAACCTGTCACAATCAATTTTTTCATTTGTAAGTACACATCCCTTCTTCGTCTGGGTGCCCCACGGTAGAACATAGTGCGTTTTTATTTATTTTGACACAACGTGACGCGATCGTGTAGTGGGCATTCCAAAGAAAAAAGCGAGTTCGTGCTTCCTGAGCATAGTCGTGTCTCCAAGAATGCAGTGACCAGGGTAGAACGCTGCGCTCGGCTTCTTCCTTCGCGCGATAAGGTAACTAGGCGACGTTCGCTTGACGGGCCCGTTTTAGCAGCTTGGCTTGCAGGAAGGAGAGGAAGAACTCGCAGATGCGGCGATTGATTCGTGCATGCAGACCCAGGAGAAAGACGACGACGCGAACGAAATGCGGTGAACGTGACAAGTACCCAGCGCGATCAAGCTACTACTACACGAGGTGCTGCTCACCTGAGCGATGACGCAATGATATTGCAAAGAGGGACGGACGGGTATGGCGAACCGCTGGGATCACACTGCCGAAGCATCAAGTGGGTAGCCCTGAAGAGGGCTGTTGTGTTCTCGTTGGCTGGCTGCAGGCGACGCCGCTGGCTTCTTAGCCTCCGAATCCGTACAGGGTGCGGCCCTGACGCTTGAGGGCGTACACGACGTCCATGGCTGTCACGGTCTTCCTTTTGGCGTGCTCGGTGTAAGTGACGGCATCGCGGATCACGTTCTCGAGGAACACCTTGAGAACGCCGCGAGTTTCCTCGTAGATGAGGCCAGAGATGCGCTTGACACCGCCACGGCGCGCCAGACGACGGATGGCCGGCTTGGTTATGCCCTGGATGTTGTCACGCAACACCTTTCGATGACGCTTGGCGCCACCCTTCCCCAGCCCTTTGCCACCTTTGCCACGGCCAGACATGACGGCTTCCGAAGTTTCTGCTTCTGCTTCGAAACGCGCCCGGAAAGCGAATGCTCGACACGATCGAGTCGCGGTGTCGGCGCCGGCCCGCGAGACTGAGGAGGAAGGCGAACGGCGCACAGCCGGTTGGTCGGCGGCCAGCTCGTCTCTCTCTCCCTCTTTTCTTCGCGAGGAGCGCGTTGGCCGCGCAGGTTGCTGCACTGACTATTTTTCTGCACTACAAGATTGAATATACACGGCAAACATGCTTTCGTTTGTTTGTTTGTTTTTAATTCTTTTCTCGTTACTGTTGCTAAGTTTCTTGCCCATTCATTCACGCACCCTTCACTGCTGCAAAATGGCGTATCAGTCGTATCAGCTGCCCCAGCGGCAAGGAGACATCAAACCGAGTAAGCGACAATTCATGTACGCGTACGTACAAGCCCAGCGGATACAACGCGTTCGCTAAAAAACGTTTCATCGTGTCCACTGAACATGACACACGCAATATTTGTCAAAACTCACAGCTGCAACAGCTCACCTGTGTGCCGCACGTAAATAAACTGCACACTTAACACTTTGCGACTACTCGTCCCCGGCGTGTGCCCCCCCCCCTCTTTTTTTTTTTTCTTTTCTATGTTCTCGCTTTCTCTCTAATCACATCAATGCCTCATTTGCACGCACGAAACCCGTTTCACGGCGTCACTTTGACGCCATCCTTGTCGCCAAACCAAGGGACTAACACACGCGGTCCGGGCACGGCCTCATGGCCGGAAATTTCTAAACAAAGCGTGCTCGCGTTGTTGTGGACGCCGGCACGTGAAATTCGGCAAAGTAACAGCACCTTTGGCTGGCTACGCGTGTCTCAAATTTTACTGTGGCAGCTCCACTACATATCGCGATACGGCAGTTTCACCGAAGCCACGCAACGCGACCGCGCTCATTTCAGCATTCACGGGGACGGCAGAGAGTGAGAGCGCACCTCCTCTCGGGCGCGCCTCTCCTCCCGTAAACACGGACTGTCAAGCGGTCCGGTCGCAGCGAAGTTTCCCCATCTCCTTGCGGGGTGGTTCAACACCTGCCCGTTTCAAGTGCACGGTTGCACTGTGAGGAACCCTGCAAGGGTCACGCAATTACAGGCAAAACAGCCCTAACTCTAAAGCGCCTTACATAGGACGAGATTGGAGCGTAAAATGCACCACCCTTTATGCATTCTTTCTTCTTTACAGCGTTGGAAGAGTGTTCGTTCGCTGCATGTTTTACGCATGCGTACTTTCGCTTACATAATACCTTCGGAGGCTGACAACCTGTTAAGTAATCTATCAACGACTATCCGGACGGCATCAGCTGTGCAAAGAAGATTTGCAGTTGGCCTTCCAGAGCCGTCCAGAGCACACAAAGTAGGTCTACACATCGTGGCAACCAATATTTCGAAAAAAGTGAATTGCGTAGTATTATAAAGAATACAACTTTCAGAATGAGCAAAACTGCTTGGTTTGACCAAAGTACAAAGAGGTGCGATTTATACCACATCGATCCATTTATTGAATTAAAAATTACGCTGGCATTAGATAGAATATCGGAAACTCTAATTGACCGATTGAGGCTAGGCACGGCATACACAAAAACATTTGTTTTTTTTTTTTCTTTGCACAGACACGGCAGAGCTGAAAGTCCCGAATGCGAATGCGGATTGATAGATGAAGACGTATGTCACCTTCTCGTAGACTGTCCACATCACGAGACGCCGTCTTAAGTCCGAACAGTTGGCATTAGACCGCAGACCGTTTAACATGAAGAAACTTCTGGGTCCGTGGCCTACTCGAGTTTTACAGTCGCACGCTTTAAAAGCATCAACACGTTCTTTACAAGACAGCGGGATTGCTGATAAGTATTAAGAAATAACGAACTTTCATTTGTAACAAATGTACTTATTATGTACAGTATCACGTGACTCTCATCATGTGTGTGTTGTGAAATGAATGACGTGTCGACAATTATGTACACACGAGCGAATGCATCTTTATACGGACCAGACGTGTGCTCTACTGTTTTGTGCTGGTGGACCGAATATTATCGAGGGACATTATATCAGAGACTTCATTCATTGACTTTCGAACATTTACTTACCATTGTGTTCTGATATGTGCGTATAAGTGTAAGTGTGTCTTTGCATATCTCTGCCCGAGTTTTCTACTTTCCATGCACTGCTTTGTACGTTTTGCTTCAAGATACGTGTTCAAGTTTAACTCAACGGCCAAGGAGTAGCCGGCGCCATAATGGTGCGCCGACATCTCCTTACATATCATATCAATAAGAAAAAAAGATGCGCGCCAATGCCCATCTATTGTATTCCCTTCTCACGTGCCCCAATACCAAACTGCGCGTGCCATTTCTGTGGTGCAAGTGTGTTTAAGTAGTCGCAGTTTCATCTTTCACAATCATGAGGAGGGTTCCCATATTGAAAGTATTCCTTCCCCGAACTTGTGGCAGGGACGCACGATGCGAAATTACAAAATGATCGCGCTTGAAAGCTTCATACAAATGCACTGTCGACCCGCCGAACATAGTCAGTAATCTAAAACAAAGCGGAAATAAACGGTGCGTCCGCTCATTCATTTAAGGTAAGTTTCCCACCACATTCCGAATGGAACGTACCACTCATTTGTGCCTAGCACAGGCGCATTTGTTCTTTCGAAGAGAACACAGTGTTCCGCTACACCGTGTGATTATGTAAACGTCAAGCCGAGCAGTGTCGTTTGCTGGCCGGCCTGGCTATGTTTCTTTCGGCGACGCGCAAACGGAGCACTCGGTGCGAAAACGGGAAATGCCCATACCTCGTGTCGACCGCCTTTCTTTACTGGATTTCGTACTTCTTTGTGCACTATATAAATCACCTGCGTGGTACCCCTGTCATGCGTACGCACAGTTTTGTTTTTTCCTTCACTCGGGCTGTCGATACTTTGCTTTCGGACAATAATTAGCATGCAGTCCGCCGCCACGCTTTTCTGCTTCTACAGCTATTGTCACATGCGTCTATATATTTCTCCCCTATCTTTTCTTGCATCAATGATGCTTCCGCACATTTTTCACCGCGCCACGCACTTTAAGCTACATTCACTCCTCCTACAGTCTCGAAACGGGCCTGCCCTGCGCTCTCAAGAAATAAATGCCCCAATTTCGTAAACAAATGAATGGCGTGGCAGAGAAGGAACTCTGCGCTGTCTGATGAATGTGGCTGTACCCTTCACATCGGGCGGCAGCTATCACCACCTAGCCATAATGCTGACCTAACAAACAGCTACATTTATCTTGTTTTTTTTCTCTCTTTAAATAGTGAAGTATAGGACCGCGGTGCTTTGCCAGTGAATGGTTTAGTTTTCACTCTTGCCTTGACTTTAGCCACCAATAAGATAACCACCTTCTAGTTAATTCTACCCGCCTAAAGTCTATTTTGCCCTCCCCCGTCTCTAAACCCCGGTGCTTTTGAAAAACTCTGCGCCATCATTCTAAACTATAAGGTGAAGCCCTTTACATAGCATTATCAAGTGTTCGGCAGTTTCCTTCTCTCCGCATGCACTGCATACCGTGTATACCCCTTCATATTTGGCCCGACATGTCGGAGTTGCTCGGGCAAGCGCTGACGCGAGTTTCCTATTCTATCATTTCCCAAGAGCTGAACACACTCGAGTTCATGTTACCTTTTTTTGAGAGAAGCGGCCACCTTCCCCCTGTTTTTTTTTTTTTTTTTTAATTACCACGCTCCTGGTTTTGTTTTCCCTCCATTACCGTACTTGTGGCACTTTTCTCCGCGCACTCGGTCTTCTCTAATTTACCTGTTCAACCTCCCCGAGCACACACGTCGAGCGCGGCACACCAACGCTCCTGCTAGCGGTGTTCAACAGAGAGAAGAGGATGGATTCGGAGCCGAATCTCTCAGCACAACCCCTATGCCGACGCAGACAATTTGGGTGGCTCTGAGAAGAGCCGTTGATTTGTCGTTGCTCGCTGTGGCCCACGACGCACGCCTACTTGGAGCTGGTGTACTTGGTGACGGCTTTTGTACCCTCGGACACCGCGTGCTTGGCCAGCTCTCCGGGCAGCAGCAGGCGCACCGCGGTCTGGATCTCCCGGCTCGTGATGGTCGAGCGCTTGTTGTAGTGAGCAAGGCGTGACGACTCGGCGGCGATACGCTCGAAGATGTCGTTCACGAAGCTGTTCATGATGGACATGGCCTTGCTGGAGACACCAGTGTCGGGGTGCACCTGCTTCAGCACCTTATAGATGTAGATGGAGAAGCTCTCCTTCCTGCGGCGCTTCTTCTTCTTCTTGTCCGTGGCGCGCACATTCTTCTGCGCCTTGCCGGCCTTCTTGACGGCTTTGCCAGACGGTTGGGGAGGCATGATTTCACACAACACGCACGCGAGACCAGAGTCGAATGCGCGTGTCCCCCCGTCTCGCCGCGCTTAAATATGAGCGAGGGGTGTTGACGAGATCAGCACAACGCGCGCGCCCCATTGGTTCGCACGGCTTCTCTCTCTCACACTCTCATCCGTTCCCCGCGAGCGGCGGCGCGCGATGGTGGCAACGGAAACCATTCGAGCACGGCTCTCATCTCAGAAGGCAGCAGCTTTCTTGTTTTCGGCAACCGGCGTCGTACCAAGCGAAAAGCAACACCATGTCCGGACGTGGCAAGGGCGGCAAGGCGAAAGGCAAGAGCAAGACCCGTTCTAGCCGCGCGGGGCTTCAGTTCCCCGTGGGCCGTATTCACCGCCTCCTACGCAAGGGAAACTACGCCGAGCGCGTCGGAGCTGGCGCTCCGGTCTACCTGGCTGCCGTACTCGAGTACCTGGCCGCCGAGGTGCTCGAGCTGGCGGGCAACGCCGCTCGTGACAACAAGAAGACCCGGATCATCCCCCGTCACTTGCAGCTCGCCATCCGCAACGACGAGGAGCTGAACAAACTGCTTTCCGGCGTCACCATCGCGCAGGGCGGTGTGTTGCCCAACATTCAAGCCGTGCTTCTTCCAAAGAAGACGGAGAAGAAGGCGTAAGCGAGCACCCCTTCCGCGCGCTCGCCGCATTCCCCAAACGGTCCTTCTAAGGACCACCCAAACAGGTGACGCGGCCGTGTTTCGCTTCGCAGTCACGATGGCTCTGTTCGTACCCTCAAGCGTGTTTGTTTTTCTATACTTTATATATATTTCCTCGCGACATCAGTTAGCCACAAGTGCGCGACGCCAAATGCTGCAAAGAGACAACCAAATCACGCAGCTCGGCACCGAAAAAGACAGAAAAGAGCATGTAAGCGTTGTCATTTCTCATTAAAAAAAAAAAAAAAAAAGCTCCACACGTAACCGTCTATCCTTACGATGACACCTGAACGGGTCAGCACAGGGACAGAGTAAATTTAATACCTTTGAATAGAAAAACAAACGTAAGGTAAAAAAAAAAAAGAGAGAGAGAGAGAGAGAACCCGCCGTTAGCGCATTCCATTTGGTGCTTCTAACACAATTTATTTCGTCTATCTTGCTAGGCAGCGCAGCCACTATTACACAGAACACACAACACAAGCGCTTAACTTCAACTAAACGTTTATTGCAAAAAAAAAAAAAAAAAATTGTCCAGAATATGGCACAAAAACTTGTTCAGCTTCAAAAGAAATGAAAGGAAATGACACGCGATGATTTCGAGTGTGTTAGTGCACTCTCTATCGCGCTCACGCGGAAAGAACTGTTTTTTGGATGGGGTGATAGAGAATAACAGACAGTAATGTGCGGGACTGGCACGTGTGCTTTTTGTTGTCTACCTTTTACTATTCTTTTTCTCTGTTCACCCCCTTTATAAACTCTGACGTTTGCAATGAAAGTTCAGTTGAAGTTAAGCGCTTGTGTTGTGAGGTCTGTGTAATAGTGGCTGCGCTTCCTAGCGAGATGGATCCTTACCAACTGGCCCGATACAATTGTTTATTTCGTCTCTCGGTAAAACTTCATCACCTCCTACGAGTGCACCCAAAAGTTGCGCCGGGGTCCAGCAGCCCAAGTCACCATGGCGTTACGCAAACAGAAGCCCTCAAAAACACCTTACAAGCGGCGGGCAAAAAGGTAAACACATAAATGAAATTGACACACCACAGGGTCGCAGCACGGCTGCTGCACACACACCGACTGAAGCTAGCCTACCTTTTCTCTGTCTACTCATAATGATACACACTTTTACCTTGAATTTGTCAAAGCTGAGCCATTTCTTCGTAATAACGACGCGCCGACGTTCCGTTCTTCCGCGCGCTAGACAACGGCAGCCACGTACGTACAAAACATGACAGCAAAAGAGGGTGCGGCCGGAGTACGTGGCCTGGAGTGGTCTCGTAGCCAAAGCAGACACGTTGGTGGTCCTGAGAAGGACCGTTTGTTGTTGCTTGCCTGTCGACCGAAGCGCAGGGAGCAGCCCAACTTAGGCGCGCTCACCGCGAATGCGCCGAGCCAGCTGGATGTCCTTTGGCATGATGGTGACGCGCTTAGCGTGGATGGCGCACAGGTTGGTGTCTTCGAAAAGACCAACGAGGTAGGCCTCGCTAGCTTCCTGTAGGGCCATCACGGCAGAACTCTGGAAACGGAGGTCCGTCTTGAAGTCCTGAGCGATTTCCCGCACCAGGCGCTGAAAGGGAAGCTTGCGGATCAGCAGTTCGGTCGACTTCTGGTATCGGCGAATTTCACGCAGGGCCACGGTTCCAGGCCTGTAACGGTGAGGTTTCTTCACCCCGCCTGTGGCAGGGGCACTCTTGCGAGCAGCCTTGGTAGCAAGCTGCTTACGCGGAGCCTTGCCTCCAGTACTCTTGCGCGCGGTTTGTTTAGTTCGGGCCATGCTGCGTGCGTCCGATCACCTCGACTGACGGAGCGAAACTGCGCTCCTGCCGGAGATCGGCAAAAGCGGCTTCGCCGCACGACCCATCTCTCTCCCTCCCATTGGCCGAAGCGTGAGAACCCGTCCGCGTGCGAGCGCGGAAGCGTACGCCAGGATGCTGGCTGGCGCTCATTTTCGGGCAACCGTGCAGTTCGCGGCTGCAAAGAGGTACACCGAAACGAAACCACTACCGCTGTACAATACAGCCTGCTGCGCATTTCTTTCGCCTTCCAGGCAACACATCAATCGACGCTGTAGCTCGTCGCTTCCCGAAGCGGCGCGACGGAGTGCGAGACGCCACCATTCACGCCAACAGCGCGCATCGCACTAGAGCGCCTCGCATCACCGAGGGCAAATGCGCACTGCCACGCCAAAAAAACTTGCTCCTTGCGTTGTCGCTTATTTGCGACCATTACGTAGATGGGCGAAGACGACGAGAGACCACCGGCAGTGTTGGTATATGCATACACGTCCGCGCAACGACAAGGAGTAAAACGCAACAAAACATTCTAACACAAACACCCCGTACATCCAACTGCCACTGAGCGCGCCTACTTGCTCAATCGCAGACAGTAACGGGACTCAATTTTATCTTCCTTTCCCTCTTAAGAATCACTCATACATACTTGCCAAACTACTAGGTGCGCTCAATGGCGGTTGGATGTACGGGGTGTTTGCGTTCGAATGTTTTGTTTCATTTTTACTCCTATTCCCTCGATATGTCGTCTCACTCTGGCTTCCCTCATGTCTCTTTCTCTACACTTTTATTCCCACCCTTTTAATCCCCCCTCACCCCCCATCCCTTGTGAGCTACCGCTGAGGTGTCGCATCCTGATGCAGACAGTTTCGGGGCTCACTTTCCTCTTCTTTTCCATCTTACACATCAGCAATCCCCCCCCCCCCCCCAACCTCTAAGTGCTAAATATGTGGCACAAAAAGCAGGAAATGGACTCAATGAAAGGGTGAAAAATAATAATCATAATAGAAACGAAGATCAACACGCGCCTCAAAAAGCCCCATTCACTCCTCTTTCACATTTTCACGAGAAAATGAAGGTACACACATGGAGAACAATTTTTGTTATAGGTAGGCTTGCCTGAGCAGAACCACTGTCGTGCGCCTTGGTTACACATTCGACACGCCTCGTCCTGTGCGGAGGTGGGTGGGAAACCAAGGGTGCACTTGAAAATGCAATGCTCGTGGGTTGGTGTCGCCATCTGACGGCAGGCTCACGCGAGCGCGCCTTGCTTTCGAATTTCCCGCGCTCGAACCTCTCGCGTTTACATCATGGGCTAGTCCCCCCCCCCCCCCCTCTCGCGTGGGCGGCGAAGCCAGCCTCCCTAGAGTGACCACCTCTGCCGGCGAAATGGAAACACTTGTTGCGTAGCTGTCCGTCCAAGTAAAGCTTTCACAACTGCAGTGTTCGCAGCACCAGTACAGTACATGAGTGCCACTTCTATCAAGTGCAGCTTCCCTCAGCACGCTGCATGGGCAGCGCTTATTGTGTACTTGCTTCTGACTTGCGCAGAAATTCTGTTTAAACATCCCCTTCCACTTTTCTTTCTTTTTTTTTTGTATTTTGCAGCTCGGCAGCGCCAGGTGTGAAAAAAAAAAAACAAACAAAAATTATTAGGCGTGACAATGTACACAATGTGTTATTGAATGGGGCACTTCTGAGTGCACAGCGGGCGCGGTAAACACGACCAACCTGTCACAATCAATTTTTTCATTTGTAAGTACACATCCCTTCTTCGTCTGGGTGCCCCACGGTAGAACATAGTGCGTTTTTATTTATTTTGACACAACGTGACGCGATCGTGTAGTGGGCATTCCAAAGAAAAAAGCGAGTTCGTGCTTCCTGAGCATAGTCGTGTCTCCAAGAATGCAGTGACCAGGGTAGAACGCTGCGCTCGGCTTCTTCCTTCGCGCGATAAGGTAACTAGGCGACGTTCGCTTGACGGGCCCGTTTTAGCAGCTTGGCTTGCAGGAAGGAGAGGAAGAACTCGCAGATGCGGCGATTGATTCGTGCATGCAGACCCAGGAGAAAGACGACGACGCGAACGAAATGCGGTGAACGTGACAAGTACCCAGCGCGATCAAGCTACTACTACACGAGGTGCTGCTCACCTGAGCGATGACGCAATGATATTGCAAAGAGGGACGGACGGGTATGGCGAACCGCTGGGATCACACTGCCGAAGCATCAAGTGGGTAGCCCTGAAGAGGGCTGTTGTGTTCTCGTTGGCTGGCTGCAGGCGACGCCGCTGGCTTCTTAGCCTCCGAATCCGTACAGGGTGCGGCCCTGACGCTTGAGGGCGTACACGACGTCCATGGCTGTCACGGTCTTCCTTTTGGCGTGCTCGGTGTAAGTGACGGCATCGCGGATCACGTTCTCGAGGAACACCTTGAGAACGCCGCGAGTTTCCTCGTAGATGAGGCCAGAGATGCGCTTGACACCGCCACGGCGCGCCAGACGACGGATGGCCGGCTTGGTTATGCCCTGGATGTTGTCACGCAACACCTTTCGATGACGCTTGGCGCCACCCTTCCCCAGCCCTTTGCCACCTTTGCCACGGCCAGACATGACGGCTTCCGAAGTTTCTGCTTCTGCTTCGAAACGCGCCCGGAAAGCGAATGTGTGTGTTGGTGGTTCGTGGAAGAATGAGACGCCTAATTTCTGCAGCCCATTAGGGAGCACGGCGCAGCGTCTTAGGGGGGGGGGGGAGTGGGAGAAAAGTGGATAGGAGTGTAGGTGTTAGAGGTGTAGTGGCCAGGCGAACATCAGCACAGATGGCAGGCCGGCAGCAAGGGCGGGGGTGGCAGGGGTCCCGGTCTCAGCGGTAGGCCGCGATTCCCGTCTCGTCGAGGAACACCACCAGGCTCCGCAGCGCTGGCAGATGAGGACGAGACGGGAAGATGAAGTGTTCCAGTGTGGAGGCAGGAAGGCCCTGTCTCCTGTAGGCTGTGGTGAGCCTCGAACGTTCCTGTGCCAGGCCAGGACAGGCACAGAGGAGATGTTCGAGGGTCTCGGGATCGCCGCAGCGGTCGCAGGCCGGGGAGGTGCAGCGGCCCTTGGCGTGGCGGCGGGCCGCGGTCCACACGCAGCCGGTCCGTAGTCGCAGCAGGGTGGCTCTTTCCCTCCTGGTTAGGCCCTTCTCTGGTAGAAGCTTCGGTCCCCGTCCGCTGGCCACCCGCTGGTCTGGGTGGACTGTGATGAGAAGCTTCTTAAGACGAGCCTGCGTAAAGTCCCTGGCCGCCACGGCCCGGGTGATGGGGGTGCCAGGCTGATGGGCTGCCTTAGCCAGTGTGTCCGCCTCCTCATTGCCAGCTATGCCCACGTGGGAGGGCAGCCAGTGGAAGGAGACGGACGTCCCTGACGTCGTGAGCGCCCGGAACTTAGAAGCCAGGAGGCTGCCATTGAGCCCGCCCCGGCGATGGTTGGACAGGGTCTGCAGGGCTGCTCTGCTGTCGCACACTACTGCAACCGGCTCAGCAGGGGGGTCTTCAGCCAGGAGGTCCGCTGCCAGGTGGAGTCCCGCCAGCTCCGCAGCCGTGGAGCTCGCTGGGAAGGGAAGCTGGCATTGCCTGCTGCTGGCCCTGGAAGGGATGACACACGCTGCTGCCGCAGTCCCGTCCGCCAGGACGGATCCATCGGTGAAAACCTGCAGCCGCCCCGCCAGCTGTTCCTGGAGCTTGCAGGTGGCAGCCTGCTGCAATGCGGCCGCAGGTGTTCGATGTTTGGCTGCGCCGTCCAAGAAGAGGTGGACCTCTGGCGGCCGGTGGTGTGGCGGTGGTGAGGCTACCGGGACTGGCGGATCCGGGACCATCTCGTGATACAGCTGGCATAGTACTCCCATCCGTGACTGGGGCTGGTTGCGGAGACGCTCCAGGAGGGCCCTGCCGTCGGCGGCCCGGTGCAGGCGGTCTATGTGCCCCAGCGCGCGTTGAAGCATGCGGAGTGACAGGGGCCACTCACCTGCCTCGGCAAGAGTTGCTGCCACGGGGGAGCACTTGGGCAGCCCCAGGATGGTTCGAAGTGCTTTCCGGTGTAGTCCCTCCAGCAGGTCCCTCCTGGCCGGCGACAGGGTCACCAGTGGGAGGCCGTACAGTAGCACTGAGGACGCCGCAGCCTGGTTGAGCCGCAGAGCCCACTTGGCCGAGCAGCCGCGACCTCGCTGCTGCAGCTTGGTGATGGCCCCCTGGACTCGTTTCACCCTTGTGGCAGCAGCCTTGGCAGCAGGGATCCACGTGAGCCGGTGGTCCACGGTGAGCCCCAGGTACTTCACCGTCAGCCTCCAGGGTAGGTTGCGGTTGCCGACCTTCAGCCGTCTCACGTAGGTTCGTCCCGCAGCCAGTGGATGTATCAGCAGGGCCTCGGTCTTGGTGGCAGAGACCTTGAGCCCGATGCCTCCGAGGTAGGTGATCACCGCATCCAGGGCCGCCTGCAGTGACCTCCGGATGGCAGGGATGGACTGCCGTGGTCCCCGAGCCCAGAGTGCCACGTCGTCGGCGTACACCGAACAGCGGGCTGGGAACCTGGTGTCTGTCGGGAGGGAAGCTGGAAGTCCCGCCAGCGCCAAGTTGAACAGGAAGGGGCTCAGCACAGAGCCCTGTGGTACACCTGCAGTGATGTCCCTGGGTTGGCTGGTCTCCTTTCCGACTCTGACGCGGAAGGTCCTCCCGGACAGGAAGGCAGTCACAAAGCCTCGGAGGCATCCGCTGATGCCAAGTCGGTCGAGGGCCGCCTCGATGACCACATGTGGGAGCCCGTCGAATGCGTTCTCTACATCCAGCAGCAGCAGCATGGCCACGTCCCCGCTGTTCCTTGCGTCCTCGAGGGTGGCAACGACGTCTGAGATGGAGTCTGCTGTGCACCGGTGCCGCCTGAAACCCGTCTGCTGCTCCGGGAAGAAGCCCAGCTGGTCGGCGATCCACTCCAGTCTCTCTAGGGCCACCCTCTCCATCACCTTGCATGGTGCAGAGGTCAGAGAAACTGGCCTGTATGAGGAGAGGGCCGTGGCTTTCTTCCCGGGTTTCAGGATTGGCGCCACCACTGCAGTTCGCCAGGATTCCGGCAGGGTCCCAGCGCTCCAGATGTCGTTGTAAAGCTCCAGGAGGCGTTGTCGACCAGTCCCATCCAGGTTTCGGAGCATTTGGAACGTGATGCCATCTGCACCTGGAGCACTCCGCCTCCTGGATCCCTCGAGGGCAGCCACCAGCTCGTGCATTGCAATGGGCTCGCTGCAAAGCTCATGTACCTGAGCAGCCACCCATCCAGGATGGTGGCAAGAGGCAGGGCATGGTAGGGCAGCAGGTGGAGGTGCAGCAGGCAGTTGGGCGACATCCCTGGCAGCGAACTGGTCAGCGAGCTGTTCGGCCAAGTCTGCAGCCTGGATGGAAAAGTGCACAGCCAGTGACAGCACCTGATTGAAGGCCCGGGGCACCGTCAGCAGGCTCTTCAGCAGGCGCCAGGCTCGTGTCCCATCTCGTGCGTCGTTGATGGAGACGCAGACGCCGATCCAGCCCTGGTTCCTGCGTCTGCGTGCATGGCGTCTGCAGACGGCGTCGACCCTCCGGAACGCTGTCCAGAGCGCCGGTTCGCCTCTTTTCAGAGCCTGCCGCTCTGCTCGCCGCCGCGCCGCTCTCAAGGCCAGGTGTGGGATGTCTGGCACAGGCTGCCCCTGCTGGACCCTGGTGATGACGGTTGCCGCCTTTGCGTTGTCGGCCACCAGTTGTAGGAGGTCCCTGTCACTCGTGTCCTGCCTGAATAGCTGCCGGTAGACTTGCCAGTCCACCACGCTGTACTGCCGGTCCCGGGGGGCCCTGCCTCGGAAGGGGGTGAGCAGGATGGGCAGGTGGTCCGAGCCCCATGTGTCCGGGAATGGTGACCAGGCGTACCGGCACCCTTCCGTGGCCACGCTGAGATCGATGGCAGTGCTGGAGGCCCGGCGCCCACGACGAAGGAAGGTGTCGGACCCGGTGTTGAGGATGGTGAGGCCCAGCTGCTGTAGCATGTCCCGCACCTCCCTGCCTCGCGGGTCCATCCTCCGGCTGCCCCAGTCCGGGTGATGTGCATTGACATCGCCGCAGAGCAGGAACTCCTTCCCCAACCGATGCACGAGTTGTCGGAGGCATCTGGGGTCCCAGGGCTGCTGCGGCCGGATATACACACTGGCCACAGTGGTGTCCCTCTCCTCGAGGCGTATGCGGACAGCACAACACTCGAAGGGACCACCGACCAGATCAGCCACAGGCACCTCTGCTTGGAGAAGCTCCCGCTTCACGTACACGGCGCAGCGAGCAGGTCCCTGCTGGTGGCTGTCGTCCAGGCAGGGGGCAGCACTGCAGGTCGTCAGAGTGCAGCCAGTGCGGCTGCTGTAGCCCATGTAGCCAGGCAGTCGCAGATCCTCTGCCCGGGCGTACACCTCCTGGAATGCGAGGACGTCGTAGTTGCTGCACAGGAGGTGCTCCGCCAGGTCAGCACTCCGCCGCCCTAGCCAGTTGGCATTCCACTGGAGAATGCTCGGGCGGCAACATCGACTCGACCCAAGGGAAGAATCAGCCATGGTGGGGCGTTTGTTGTTGCAAGGCCCCTGCCTGCAGGCAGATGGCACGGGCGGGGTGACCTTCTGGGAGGGCATTTCCCAAGGCCTGCAAGGTTAGCAGCAGGGTTGATACAATCTGGGTCACGGGATCTACAGCAGGTAGGGCCACGGCCACAGCAGGGAGTGCTGTGTGGGGAGCAGCTATGGCTGTGGGAGCGGCAGTGGCAGGCGGGGGCGCTGAGGTACCCTCGGCAGCAGGCGGCATCCCTGGGGCAACAGTCGTGACTGTTGGGGCGGCAGAGGTAGCAGGCAGAGTTGCTGGGGCAGTGGCACGGAGGGGCTGCAGTCCTTGTGGCGGCTGACGATGGCGATTGCCTGATGCGGCAGGAGAGCTGGTAGGTGGGGGGGCGGGTGGAGTGCGCCCCTTCAAAACGCTCGCAAAAGTGCGGGCCTCCTTGTCCTCCTCCCGCACCGCTGCTGCCACAGCACGCCTGGATAGTAAGGTGGTGGAGGATGCCATGATGGTGGCAACTCGCCGTTGCTCTTGCCACCGTGGGCAGTCCGGTGTGTTGGCAGGGTGTGGGCCACCACAGTTCACACACCGTGGCCGTGCCTGCGGGCAGTCCTGCAACTCGGGGTGGGCCCGGCCACAGCGAATACAGGCTCCGGGCCAGCTGCAGCTTTCCTTCACATGGCCGAACCGGCCGCACTGTAGGCATTGCGTGGGACGGGGCCTGGCTGGCCGCACCGGGAAGCGCACCAGGAAGAGGGTGACGTGCTCAGGGGGCACAGGGCTGGCAAAGCGTACCGTGATGGTACGGCCCTCTCTGGTGGCAGCAAGTATTGGTACAGAGGACTTGAGTCCGGGCAGCAGGCTCTCATCTGTAGGCTCACCGTCAACGCCGTGCAGGAAGCCGGTGCTTGTGTGTCGGTCGGCAGGCTTCCGCGCGCTCACTGGGATCCCGTGCAGCTCCTTGATGGTCAGGAGCTGTTCCAGGCACTCTTGCGTTGCAGCGTCCGCCGCCACGATGTTGCGCCTGTGATTGACACGAATCGCGGCAACGCCAGGCCGCGGGAAGAGTGCCCGGGCGAGAGTGAGGCGCGGGATCCCGCTGAAGGTGCCTCCAGCTGCGGCGGGCCGGTACAGCACCGTTCCCACCACCGCGGGGTTCACCGGCAGAACAGCAGCGGTCAGCCTTCTGTCACGTCGTAGTGCAGCTTTGGACTTGACCACCTGGAAGGCCACCTCGTCCTCTGGCTGGCTCGCCGGGACGCTGGTGGTTGCAGGAGTCTCTGCCAGTGGTCTCGCTGTGGTGACAGGGCCAGCGGGTGCAGCACGTAGTCCCCCGGAAGAAGAGATGGCAGCAGAAGTGCCCGCGGGTGCAGCAGGTGTGTGCTGCTTGCGGGCTGACTTCTTGCCCTTCTTCTTCTTCTTGCGAGGGGCCGGTGTGTCTCCCGCTGTGGTACTTTTCAGAAAGGCCGCCGCAGTCCCAGGGGTGGGCTGCCTGCGGTCTTCCTGCCTGCTGGATTCCGCCGAGGCATCGGGCACCTCGTCCATGTGCTCCTCGTCACTGGAGAGAGCGTCAGGAAGGGCCGCCGGCGTATCAACTGCTGTGGCACCATCACTGTGGCCCGCCGGGACTGTCCCCTTCTGCTCGGGGATGTCACTCCTCTCGGAAGGCTCGAGTGTGACCGGAGAGGTGACCGGCTGTTTCCGCGGGCCGTCCTCCTCGTCATCACTGCTGAACTGCTCCCGGCCGCGCTTCCTGGTGGCCGAGGAGTCCATCCCCTCCTCTTCGTCATCGGTCGGGGGCAGCGCGACAACGCTGTGCACCTCCATGGTGCTGGCACGTTCAGGCGCGGCAGGGTCGTCCGTTGGAGGCAGCGAGGAGACTGCAGCAGCGTCCGAGGCGCTGCTGCCTCGCGGGAAGGTCGGCAGTGGGCGGTCCCAAGGCTTGGGTGGATTGGCTTGCAGCCACTTATCAACTTGGCGTTGAATGCTGTCGGTCGCGGCGCCACCAAGCAGCAGGGAGTGCGCCTCGGCACGACAGGTCGTGAGGCTGTTCGATCGGCGATGACCCGGACGGGGGGGGCGCGTAGTGGGCGCCGCGAAGTCCGGGTCAGCGGCCGGGGCGCACTGTGCTGATGTAGGTTTAGTCGCTGGTAGCGGCGCTGTAGCAACTGCGTTGGCCATGGTTTCCCTGGAAGGCCGGTGCGCGACGTCGTCCATGGTCGGTTGTGGAGTGCAGAGAAGGCTCGGACAGGCGAAGACCTCTCACAGGCACATTCACTCACACATGTCAGCGCAAGGTTCCGGTAAAAAAAAAAAAAAAAAAAAAAAAAAAAAAAAAACGCCGGAGTAGAGCGGGAGCGAAGGGAAGCGCCACGGGGTCACAAAATAAAAGTGAAAAAGAAACAATCAAACAAAAAAAAAAAGGATATGGCACTTCAGAGTCAACCGCGCGTACTTCGGGAAAGGCGCGAGTGTTCGCGATAAGTCACACACACGCTATACACACTGCGGGAAAGGTGCGAGTGTTCGCGATAAGTCACACACACGCGATACACACTGACACTCAGCTACGCGAAGTAGCTGTTCCCTGACAGCGATGATAATAAAATAACAGCTAAAAATAAAAGGGGGCTGTCAGGGAGAAAAACGAAGTGCTGTTACGTTAAGCGCACTAAGCTAGGAACCCGCGCCTAAGGTACACGCGAAGCACCGTGTCCCCGCGCCACATACACACGCCGATCAACCGCATAAACACACGGTAAAAGAGAGAAAACTCACGGAACGGCGGTGGCAAGCAGGGGGGGCACAGGCAGGTAGCCCAAGGGCAGGCAGTCCAAGTAGTTGGAGAGCGCACGAGTCCGTCACGCGCGTGCCGCCACAGCGGCTGGACGGCCGAGCACGGGTGCCGTACTCCTGGGGAGCGCGCGCGGCGCGCGAACGACCGGGCAGCAAGCCAACCTCCGCGAATCTCCGCGAATCAGCGAAACTCCTCGAATCAAGCGAATGCTCGACACGATCGAGTCGCGGTGTCGGCGCCGGCCCGCGAGACTGAGGAGGAAGGCGAACGGCGCACGCCGGTTGGTCGGCGGCCAGCTCGTCTCTCTCTCCCTCTTTTCTTCGCGAGGAGCGCGTTGGCCGCGCAGGTTGCTGCACTGACTATTTTTCTGCACTACAAGATTGAATATACACGGCAAACATGCTTTCGTTTGTTTGTTTGTTTTTAATTCTTTTCTCGTTACTGTTGCTAAGTTTCTTGCCCATTCATTCACGCACCCTTCACTGCTGCAAAATGGCGTATCAGTCGTATCAGCTGCCCCAGCGGCAAGGAGACATCAAACCGAGTAAGCGACAATTCATGTACGCGTACGTACAAGCCCAGCGGATACAACGCGTTCGCTAAAAAACGTTTCATCGTGTCCACTGAACATGACACACGCAATATTTGTCAAAACTCACAGCTGCAACAGCTCACCTGTGTGCCGCACGTAAATAAACTGCACACTTAACACTTTGCGACTACTCGTCCCCGGCGTGTGCCCCCCCCCCTCTTTTTTTTTTTTTCTTTTCTATGTTCTCGCTTTCTCTCTAATCACATCAATGCCTCATTTGCACGCACGAAACCCGTTTCACGGCGTCACTTTGACGCCATCCTTGTCGCCAAACCAAGGGACTAACACACGCGGTCCGGGCACGGCCTCATGGCCGGAAATTTCTAAACAAAGCGTGCTCGCGTTGTTGTGGACGCCGGCACGTGAAATTCGGCAAAGTAACAGCACCTTTGGCTGGCTACGCGTGTCTCAAATTTTACTGTGGCAGCTCCACTACATATCGCGATACGGCAGTTTCACCGAAGCCACGCAACGCGACCGCGCTCATTTCAGCATTCACGGGGACGGCAGAGAGTGAGAGCGCACCTCCTCTCGGGCGCGCCTCTCCTCCCGTAAACACGGACTGTCAAGCGGTCCGGTCGCAGCGAAGTTTCCCCATCTCCTTGCGGGGTGGTTCAACACCTGCCCGTTTCAAGTGCACGGTTGCACTGTGAGGAACCCTGCAAGGGTCACGCAATTACAGGCAAAACAGCCCTAACTCTAAAGCGCCTTACATAGGACGAGATTGGAGCGTAAAATGCACCACCCTTTATGCATTCTTTCTTCTTTACAGCGTTGGAAGAGTGTTCGTTCGCTGCATGTTTTACGCATGCGTACTTTCGCTTACATAATACCTTCGGAGGCTGACAACCTGTTAAGTAATCTATCAACGACTATCCGGACGGCATCAGCTGTGCAAAGAAGATTTGCAGTTGGCCTTCCAGAGCCGTCCAGAGCACACAAAGTAGGTCTACACATCGTGGCAACCAATATTTCGAAAAAAGTGAATTGCGTAGTATTATAAAGAATACAACTTTCAGAATGAGCAAAACTGCTTGGTTTGACCAAAGTACAAAGAGGTGCGATTTATACCACATCGATCCATTTATTGAATTAAAAATTACGCTGGCATTAGATAGAATATCGGAAACTCTAATTGACCGATTGAGGCTAGGCACGGCATACACAAAAACATTTGTTTTTTTTTTTTCTTTGCACAGACACGGCAGAGCTGAAAGTCCCGAATGCGAATGCGGATTGATAGATGAAGACGTATGTCACCTTCTCGTAGACTGTCCACATCACGAGACGCCGTCTTAAGTCCGAACAGTTGGCATTAGACCGCAGACCGTTTAACATGAAGAAACTTCTGGGTCCGTGGCCTACTCGAGTTTTACAGTCGCACGCTTTAAAAGCATCAACACGTTCTTTACAAGACAGCGGGATTGCTGATAAGTATTAAGAAATAACGAACTTTCATTTGTAACAAATGTACTTATTATGTACAGTATCACGTGACTCTCATCATGTGTGTGTTGTGAAATGAATGACGTGTCGACAATTATGTACACACGAGCGAATGCATCTTTATACGGACCAGACGTGTGCTCTACTGTTTTGTGCTGGTGGACCGAATATTATCGAGGGACATTATATCAGAGACTTCATTCATTGACTTTCGAACATTTACTTACCATTGTGTTCTGATATGTGCGTATAAGTGTAAGTGTGTCTTTGCATATCTCTGCCCGAGTTTTCTACTTTCCATGCACTGCTTTGTACGTTTTGCTTCAAGATACGTGTTCAAGTTTAACTCAACGGCCAAGGAGTAGCCGGCGCCATAATGGTGCGCCGACATCTCCTTACATATCATATCAATAAGAAAAAAAGATGCGCGCCAATGCCCATCTATTGTATTCCCTTCTCACGTGCCCCAATACCAAACTGCGCGTGCCATTTCTGTGGTGCAAGTGTGTTTAAGTAGTCGCAGTTTCATCTTTCACAATCATGAGGGTTCCCATATTGAAAGTATTCCTTCCCCGAACTTGTGGCAGGGACGCACGATGCGAAATTACAAAATGATCGCGCTTGAAAGCTTCATACAAATGCACTGTCGACCCGCCGAACATAGTCAGTAATCTAAAACAAAGCGGAAATAAACGGTGCGTCCGCTCATTCATTTAAGGTAAGTTTCCCACCACATTCCGAATGGAACGTACCACTCATTTGTGCCTAGCACAGGCGCATTTGTTCTTTCGAAGAGAACACAGTGTTCCGCTACACCGTGTGATTATGTAAACGTCAAGCCGAGCAGTGTCGTTTGCTGGCCGGCCTGGCTATGTTTCTTTCGGCGACGCGCAAACGGAGCACTCGGTGCGAAAACGGGAAATGCCCATACCTCGTGTCGACCGCCTTTCTTTACTGGATTTCGTACTTCTTTGTGCACTATATAAATCACCTGCGTGGTACCCCTGTCATGCGTACGCACAGTTTTGTTTTTTCCTTCACTCGGGCTGTCGATACTTTGCTTTCGGACAATAATTAGCATGCAGTCCGCCGCCACGCTTTTCTGCTTCTACAGCTATTGTCACATGCGTCTATATATTTCTCCCCTATCTTTTCTTGCATCAATGCTTCCGCACATTTTTCACCGCGCCACGCACTTTAAGCTACATTCACTCCTCCTACAGTCTCGAAACGGGCCTGCCCTGCGCTCTCAAGAAATAAATGCCCCAATTTCGTAAACAAATGAATGGCGTGGCAGAGAAGGAACTCTGCGCTGTCTGATGAATGTGGCTGTACCCTTCACATCGGGCGGCAGCTATCACCACCTAGCCATAATGCTGACCTAACAAACAGCTACATTTATCTTGTTTTTTTTCTCTCTTTAAATAGTGAAGTATAGGACCGCGGTGCTTTGCAGTGAATGGTTTAGTTTTCACTCTTGCCTTGACTTTAGCCACCAATAAGATAACCACCTTCTAGTTAATTCTACCCGCCTAAAGTCTATTTTGCCCTCCCCCGTCTCTAAACCCCGGTGCTTTTGAAAAACTCTGCGCCATCATTCTAAACTATAAGGTGAAGCCCTTTACATAGCATTATCAAGTGTTCGGCAGTTTCCTTCTCTCCGCATGCACTGCATACCGTGTATACCCCTTCATATTTGGCCCGACATGTCGGAGTTGCTCGGGCAAGCGCTGACGCGAGTTTCCTATTCTATCATTTCCCAAGAGCTGAACACACTCGAGTTCATGTTACCTTTTTTTGAGAGAAGCGGCCACCTTCCCCCTGTTTTTTTTTTTTTTTTTTAATTACCACGCTCCTGGTTTTGTTTTCCCTCCATTACCGTACTTGTGGCACTTTTCTCCGCGCACTCGGTCTTCTCTAATTTACCTGTTCAACCTCCCCGAGCACACACGTCGAGCGCGGCACACCAACGCTCCTGCTAGCGGTGTTCAACAGAGAGAAGAGGATGGATTCGGAGCCGAATCTCTCAGCACAACCCCTATGCCGACGCAGACAATTTGGGTGGCTCTGAGAAGAGCCGTTGATTTGTCGTTGCTCGCTGTGGCCCACGACGCACGCCTACTTGGAGCTGGTGTACTTGGTGACGGCTTTTGTACCCTCGGACACCGCGTGCTTGGCCAGCTCTCCGGGCAGCAGCAGGCGCACCGCGGTCTGGATCTCCCGGCTCGTGATGGTCGAGCGCTTGTTGTAGTGAGCAAGGCGTGACGACTCGGCGGCGATACGCTCGAAGATGTCGTTCACGAAGCTGTTCATGATGGACATGGCCTTGCTGGAGACACCAGTGTCGGGGTGCACCTGCTTCAGCACCTTATAGATGTAGATGGAGAAGCTCTCCTTCCTGCGGCGCTTCTTCTTCTTCTTGTCCGTGGCGCGCACATTCTTCTGCGCCTTGCCGGCCTTCTTGACGGCTTTGCCAGACGGTTGGGGAGGCATGATTTCACACAACACGCACGCGAGACCAGAGTCGAATGCGCGTGTCCCCCCGTCTCGCCGCGCTTAAATATGAGCGAGGGGTGTTGACGAGATCAGCACAACGCGCGCGCCCCATTGGTTCGCACGGCTTCTCTCTCTCACACTCTCATCCGTTCCCCGCGAGCGGCGGCGCGCGATGGTGGCAACGGAAACCATTCGAGCACGGCTCTCATCTCAGAAGGCAGCAGCTTTCTTGTTTTCGGCAACCGGCGTCGTACCAAGCGAAAAGCAACACCATGTCCGGACGTGGCAAGGGCGGCAAGGCGAAAGGCAAGAGCAAGACCCGTTCTAGCCGCGCGGGGCTTCAGTTCCCCGTGGGCCGTATTCACCGCCTCCTACGCAAGGGAAACTACGCCGAGCGCGTCGGAGCTGGCGCTCCGGTCTACCTGGCTGCCGTACTCGAGTACCTGGCCGCCGAGGTGCTCGAGCTGGCGGGCAACGCCGCTCGTGACAACAAGAAGACCCGGATCATCCCCCGTCACTTGCAGCTCGCCATCCGCAACGACGAGGAGCTGAACAAACTGCTTTCCGGCGTCACCATCGCGCAGGGCGGTGTGTTGCCCAACATTCAAGCCGTGCTTCTTCCAAAGAAGACGGAGAAGAAGGCGTAAGCGAGCACCCCTTCCGCGCGCTCGCCGCATTCCCCAAACGGTCCTTCTAAGGACCACCCAAACAGGTGACGCGGCCGTGTTTCGCTTCGCAGTCACGATGGCTCTGTTCGTACCCTCAAGCGTGTTTGTTTTTCTATACTTTATATATATTTCCTCGCGACATCAGTTAGCCACAAGTGCGCGACGCCAAATGCTGCAAAGAGACAACCAAATCACGCAGCTCGGCACCGAAAAAGACAGAAAAGAGCATGTAAGCGTTGTCATTTCTCATTAAAAAAAAAAAAAAAAAGCTCCACACGTAACCGTCTATCCTTACGATGACACCTGAACGGGTCAGCACAGGGACAGAGTAAATTTAATACCTTTGAATAGAAAAACAAACGTAAGGTAAAAAAAAAAAAAGAGAGAGAGAGAGAGAGAACCCGCCGTTAGCGCATTCCATTTGGTGCTTCTAACACAATTTATTTCGTCTATCTTGCTAGGCAGCGCAGCCACTATTACACAGAACACACAACACAAGCGCTTAACTTCAACTAAACGTTTATTGCAAAAAAAAAAAAAAAAAAATTGTCCAGAATATGGCACAAAAACTTGTTCAGCTTCAAAAGAAATGAAAGGAAATGACACGCGATGATTTCGAGTGTGTTAGTGCACTCTCTATCGCGCTCACGCGGAAAGAACTGTTTTTTGGATGGGGTGATAGAGAATAACAGACAGTAATGTGCGGGACTGGCACGTGTGCTTTTTGTTGTCTACCTTTTACTATTCTTTTTCTCTGTTCACCCCCTTTATAAACTCTGACGTTTGCAATGAAAGTTCAGTTGAAGTTAAGCGCTTGTGTTGTGAGGTCTGTGTAATAGTGGCTGCGCTTCCTAGCGAGATGGATCCTTACCAACTGGCCCGATACAATTGTTTATTTCGTCTCTCGGTAAAACTTCATCACCTCCTACGAGTGCACCCAAAAGTTGCGCCGGGGTCCAGCAGCCCAAGTCACCATGGCGTTACGCAAACAGAAGCCCTCAAAAACACCTTACAAGCGGCGGGCAAAAAGGTAAACACATAAATGAAATTGACACACCACAGGGTCGCAGCACGGCTGCTGCACACACACCGACTGAAGCTAGCCTACCTTTTCTCTGTCTACTCATAATGATACACACTTTTACCTTGAATTTGTCAAAGCTGAGCCATTTCTTCGTAATAACGACGCGCCGACGTTCCGTTCTTCCGCGCGCTAGACAACGGCAGCCACGTACGTACAAAACATGACAGCAAAAGAGGGTGCGGCCGGAGTACGTGGCCTGGAGTGGTCTCGTAGCCAAAGCAGACACGTTGGTGGTCCTGAGAAGGACCGTTTGTTGTTGCTTGCCTGTCGACCGAAGCGCAGGGAGCAGCCCAACTTAGGCGCGCTCACCGCGAATGCGCCGAGCCAGCTGGATGTCCTTTGGCATGATGGTGACGCGCTTAGCGTGGATGGCGCACAGGTTGGTGTCTTCGAAAAGACCAACGAGGTAGGCCTCGCTAGCTTCCTGTAGGGCCATCACGGCAGAACTCTGGAAACGGAGGTCCGTCTTGAAGTCCTGAGCGATTTCCCGCACCAGGCGCTGAAAGGGAAGCTTGCGGATCAGCAGTTCGGTCGACTTCTGGTATCGGCGAATTTCACGCAGGGCCACGGTTCCAGGCCTGTAACGGTGAGGTTTCTTCACCCCGCCTGTGGCAGGGGCACTCTTGCGAGCAGCCTTGGTAGCAAGCTGCTTACGCGGAGCCTTGCCTCCAGTACTCTTGCGCGCGGTTTGTTTAGTTCGGGCCATGCTGCGTGCGTCCGATCACCTCGACTGACGGAGCGAAACTGCGCTCCTGCCGGAGATCGGCAAAAGCGGCTTCGCCGCACGACCCATCTCTCTCCCTCCCATTGGCCGAAGCGTGAGAACCCGTCCGCGTGCGAGCGCGGAAGCGTACGCCAGGATGCTGGCTGGCGCTCATTTTCGGGCAACCGTGCAGTTCGCGGCTGCAAAGAGGTACACCGAAACGAAACCACTACCGCTGTACAATACAGCCTGCTGCGCATTTCTTTCGCCTTCCAGGCAACACATCAATCGACGCTGTAGCTCGTCGCTTCCCAAAGCGGCGCGACGGAGTGCGAGACGCCACCATTCACGCCAACAGCGCGCATCGCACTAGAGCGCCTCGCATCACCGAGGGCAAATGCGCACTGCCACGCCAAAAAAACTTGCTCCTTGCGTTGTCGCTTATTTGCGACCATTACGTAGATGGGCGAAGACGACGAGAGACCACCGGCAGTGTTGGTATATGCATACACGTCCGCGCAACGACAAGGAGTAAAACGCAACAAAACATTCTAACACAAACACCCCGTACATCCAACTGCCACTGAGCGCGCCTACTTGCTCAATCGCAGACAGTAACGGGACTCAATTTTATCTTCCTTTCCCTCTTAAGAATCACTCATACATACTTGCCAAACTACTAGGTGCGCTCAATGGCGGTTGGATGTACGGGGTGTTTGCGTTCGAATGTTTTGTTTCATTTTTACTCCTATTCCCTCGATATGTCGTCTCACTCTGGCTTCCCTCATGTCTCTTTCTCTACACTTTTATTCCCACCCTTTTAATCCCCCCTCACCCCCCATCCCTTGTGAGCTACCGCTGAGGTGTCGCATCCTGATGCAGACAGTTTCGGGGCTCACTTTCCTCTTCTTTTCCATCTTACACATCAGCAATCCCCCCCCCCCCCCCCCAACCTCTAAGTGCTAAATATGTGGCACAAAAAGCAGGAAATGGACTCAATGAAAGGGTGAAAAATAATAATCATAATAGAAACGAAGATCAACACGCGCCTCAAAAAGCCCCATTCACTCCTCTTTCACATTTTCACGAGAAAATGAAGGTACACACATGGAGAACAATTTTTGTTATAGGTAGGCTTGCCTGAGCAGAACCACTGTCGTGCGCCTTGGTTACACATTCGACACGCCTCGTCCTGTGCGGAGGTGGGTGGGAAACCAAGGGTGCACTTGAAAATGCAATGCTCGTGGGTTGGTGTCGCCATCTGACGGCAGGCTCACGCGAGCGCGCCTTGCTTTCGAATTTCCCGCGCTCGAACCTCTCGCGTTTACATCATGGGCTAGTCCCCCCCCCCCCCCCTCTCGCGTGGGCGGCGAAGCCAGCCTCCCTAGAGTGACCACCTCTGCCGGCGAAATGGAAACACTTGTTGCGTAGCTGTCCGTCCAAGTAAAGCTTTCACAACTGCAGTGTTCGCAGCACCAGTACAGTACATGAGTGCCACTTCTATCAAGTGCAGCTTCCCTCAGCACGCTGCATGGGCAGCGCTTATTGTGTACTTGCTTCTGACTTGCGCAGAAATTCTGTTTAAACATCCCCTTCCACTTTTCTTTCTTTTTTTTTTTGTATTTTGCAGCTCGGCAGCGCCAGGTGTGAAAAAAAAAAACAAACAAAAATTATTAGGCGTGACAATGTACACAATGTGTTATTGAATGGGGCACTTCTGAGTGCACAGCGGGCGCGGTAAACACGACCAACCTGTCACAATCAATTTTTTCATTTGTAAGTACACATCCCTTCTTCGTCTGGGTGCCCCACGGTAGAACATAGTGCGTTTTTATTTATTTTGACACAACGTGACGCGATCGTGTAGTGGGCATTCCAAAGAAAAAAGCGAGTTCGTGCTTCCTGAGCATAGTCGTGTCTCCAAGAATGCAGTGACCAGGGTAGAACGCTGCGCTCGGCTTCTTCCTTCGCGCGATAAGGTAACTAGGCGACGTTCGCTTGACGGGCCCGTTTTAGCAGCTTGGCTTGCAGGAAGGAGAGGAAGAACTCGCAGATGCGGCGATTGATTCGTGCATGCAGACCCAGGAGAAAGACGACGACGCGAACGAAATGCGGTGAACGTGACAAGTACCCAGCGCGATCAAGCTACACGAGGTGCTGCTCACCTGAGCGATGACGCAATGATATTGCAAAGAGGGACGGACGGGTATGGCGAACCGCTGGGATCACACTGCCGAAGCATCAAGTGGGTAGCCCTGAAGAGGGCTGTTGTGTTCTCGTTGGCTGGCTGCAGGCGACGCCGCTGGCTTCTTAGCCTCCGAATCCGTACAGGGTGCGGCCCTGACGCTTGAGGGCGTACACGACGTCCATGGCTGTCACGGTCTTCCTTTTGGCGTGCTCGGTGTAAGTGACGGCATCGCGGATCACGTTCTCGAGGAACACCTTGAGAACGCCGCGAGTTTCCTCGTAGATGAGGCCAGAGATGCGCTTGACACCGCCACGGCGCGCCAGACGACGGATGGCCGGCTTGGTTATGCCCTGGATGTTGTCACGCAACACCTTTCGATGACGCTTGGCGCCACCCTTCCCCAGCCCTTTGCCACCTTTGCCACGGCCAGACATGACGGCTTCCGAAGTTTCTGCTTCTGCTTCGAAACGCGCCCGGAAAGCGAATGCTCGACACGATCGAGTCGCGGTGTCGGCGCCGGCCCGCGAGACTGAGGAGGAAGGCGAACGGCGCACGCCGGTTGGTCGGCGGCCAGCTCGTCTCTCTCTCCCTCTTTTCTTCGCGAGGAGCGCGTTGGCCGCGCAGGTTGCTGCACTGACTATTTTTCTGCACTACAAGATTGAATATACACGGCAAACATGCTTTCGTTTGTTTGTTTGTTTTTAATTCTTTTCTCGTTACTGTTGCTAAGTTTCTTGCCCATTCATTCACGCACCCTTCACTGCTGCAAAATGGCGTATCAGTCGTATCAGCTGCCCCAGCGGCAAGGAGACATCAAACCGAGTAAGCGACAATTCATGTACGCGTACGTACAAGCCCAGCGGATACAACGCGTTCGCTAAAAAACGTTTCATCGTGTCCACTGAACATGACACACGCAATATTTGTCAAAACTCACAGCTGCAACAGCTCACCTGTGTGCGCCGCACGTAAATAAACTGCACACTTAACACTTTGCGACTACTCGTCCCCGGCGTGTGCCCCCCCCCCCTCTTTTTTTTTTTTCTTTTCTATGTTCTCGCTTTCTCTCTAATCACATCAATGCCTCATTTGCACGCACGAAACCCGTTTCACGGCGTCACTTTGACGCCATCCTTGTCGCCAAACCAAGGGACTAACACACGCGGTCCGGGCACGGCCTCATGGCCGGAAATTTCTAAACAAAGCGTGCTCGCGTTGTTGTGGACGCCGGCACGTGAAATTCGGCAAAGTAACAGCACCTTTGGCTGGCTACGCGTGTCTCAAATTTTACTGTGGCAGCTCCACTACATATCGCGATACGGCAGTTTCACCGAAGCCACGCAACGCGACCGCGCTCATTTCAGCATTCACGGGGACGGCAGAGAGTGAGAGCGCACCTCCTCTCGGGCGCGCCTCTCCTCCCGTAAACACGGACTGTCAAGCGGTCCGGTCGCAGCGAAGTTTCCCCATCTCCTTGCGGGTGGTTCAACACCTGCCCGTTTCAAGTGCACGGTTGCACTGTGAGGAACCCTGCAAGGGTCACGCAATTACAGGCAAAACAGCCCTAACTCTAAAGCGCCTTACATAGGACGAGATTGGAGCGTAAAATGCACCACCCTTTATGCATTCTTTCTTCTTTACAGCGTTGGAAGAGTGTTCGTTCGCTGCATGTTTTACGCATGCGTACTTTCGCTTACATAATACCTTCGGAGGCTGACAACCTGTTAAGTAATCTATCAACGACTATCCGGACGGCATCAGCTGTGCAAAGAAGATTTGCAGTTGGCCTTCCAGAGCCGTCCAGAGCACACAAAGTAGGTCTACACATCGTGGCAACCAATATTTCCGAAAAAAGTGAATTGCGTAGTATTATAAAGAATACAACTTTCAGAATGAGCAAAACTGCTTGGTTTGACCAAAGTACAAAGAGGTGCGATTTATACCACATCGATCCATTTATTGAATTAAAAATTACGCTGGCATTAGATAGAATATCGGAAACTCTAATTGACCGATTGAGGCTAGGCACGGCATACACAAAAACATTTGTTTTTTTTTTTTCTTTGCACAGACACGGCAGAGCTGAAAGTCCCGAATGCGAATGCGGATTGATAGATGAAGACGTATGTCACCTTCTCGTAGACTGTCCACATCACGAGACGCCGTCTTAAGTCCGAACAGTTGGCATTAGACCGCAGACCGTTTAACATGAAGAAACTTCTGGGTCCGTGGCCTACTCGAGTTTTACAGTCGCACGCTTTAAAAGCATCAACACGTTCTTTACAAGACAGCGGGATTGCTGATAAGTATTAAGAAATAACGAACTTTCATTTGTAACAAATGTACTTATTATGTACAGTATCACGTGACTCTCATCATGTGTGTGTTGTGAAATGAATGACGTGTCGACAATTATGTACACACGAGCGAATGCATCTTTATACGGACCAGACGTGTGCTCTACTGTTTTGTGCTGGTGGACCGAATATTATCGAGGGACATTATATCAGAGACTTCATTCATTGACTTTCGAACATTTACTTACCATTGTGTTCTGATATGTGCGTATAAGTGTAAGTGTGTCTTTGCATATCTCTGCCCGAGTTTTCTACTTTCCATGCACTGCTTTGTACGTTTTGCTTCAAGATACGTGTTCAAGTTTAACTCAACGGCCAAGGAGTAGCCGGCGCCATAATGGTGCGCCGACATCTCCTTACATATCATATCAATAAGAAAAAAGATGCGCGCCAATGCCCATCTATTGTATTCCCTTCTCACGTGCCCCAATACCAAACTGCGCGTGCCATTTCTGTGGTGCAAGTGTGTTTAAGTAGTCGCAGTTTCATCTTTCACAATCATGAGGGTTCCCATATTGAAAGTATTCCTTCCCCGAACTTGTGGCAGGGACGCACGATGCGAAATTACAAAATGATCGCGCTTGAAAGCTTCATACAAATGCACTGTCGACCCGCCGAACATAGTCAGTAATCTAAAACAAAGCGGAAATAAACGGTGCGTCCGCTCATTCATTTAAGGTAAGTTTCCCACCACATTCCGAATGGAACGTACCACTCATTTGTGCCTAGCACAGGCGCATTTGTTCTTTCGAAGAGAACACAGTGTTCCGCTACACCGTGTGATTATGTAAACGTCAAGCCGAGCAGTGTCGTTTGCTGGCCGGCCTGGCTATGTTTCTTTCGGCGACGCGCAAACGGAGCACTCGGTGCGAAAACGGGAAATGCCCATACCTCGTGTCGACCGCCTTTCTTTACTGGATTTCGTACTTCTTTGTGCACTATATAAATCACCTGCGTGGTACCCCTGTCATGCGTACGCACAGTTTTGTTTTTTCCTTCACTCGGGCTGTCGATACTTTGCTTTCGGACAATAATTAGCATGCAGTCCGCCGCCACGCTTTTCTGCTTCTACAGCTATTGTCACATGCGTCTATATATTTCTCCCCTATCTTTTCTTGCATCAATGCTTCCGCACATTTTTCACCGCGCCACGCACTTTAAGCTACATTCACTCCTCCTACAGTCTCGAAACGGGCCTGCCCTGCGCTCTCAAGAAATAAATGCCCCAATTTCGTAAACAAATGAATGGCGTGGCAGAGAAGGAACTCTGCGCTGTCTGATGAATGTGGCTGTACCCTTCACATCGGGCGGCAGCTATCACCACCTAGCCATAATGCTGACCTAACAAACAGCTACATTTATCTTGTTTTTTTTCTCTCTTTAAATAGTGAAGTATAGGACCGCGGTGCTTTGCAGTGAATGGTTTAGTTTTCACTCTTGCCTTGACTTTAGCCACCAATAAGATAACCACCTTCTAGTTAATTCTACCCGCCTAAAGTCTATTTTGCCCTCCCCCGTCTCTAAACCCCGGTGCTTTTGAAAAACTCTGCGCCATCATTCTAAACTATAAGGTGAAGCCCTTTACATAGCATTATCAAGTGTTCGGCAGTTTCCTTCTCTCCGCATGCACTGCATACCGTGTATACCCCTTCATATTTGGCCCGACATGTCGGAGTTGCTCGGGCAAGCGCTGACGCGAGTTTCCTATTCTATCATTTCCCAAGAGCTGAACACACTCGAGTTCATGTTACCTTTTTTTGAGAGAAGCGGCCACCTTCCCCCTGTTTTTTTTTTTTTTTTTTAATTACCACGCTCCTGGTTTTGTTTTCCCTCCATTACCGTACTTGTGGCACTTTTCTCCGCGCACTCGGTCTTCTCTAATTTACCTGTTCAACCTCCCCGAGCACACACGTCGAGCGCGGCACACCAACGCTCCTGCTAGCGGTGTTCAACAGAGAGAAGAGGATGGATTCGGAGCCGAATCTCTCAGCACAACCCCTATGCCGACGCAGACAATTTGGGTGGCTCTGAGAAGAGCCGTTGATTTGTCGTTGCTCGCTGTGGCCCACGACGCACGCCTACTTGGAGCTGGTGTACTTGGTGACGGCTTTTGTACCCTCGGACACCGCGTGCTTGGCCAGCTCTCCGGGCAGCAGCAGGCGCACCGCGGTCTGGATCTCCCGGCTCGTGATGGTCGAGCGCTTGTTGTAGTGAGCAAGGCGTGACGACTCGGCGGCGATACGCTCGAAGATGTCGTTCACGAAGCTGTTCATGATGGACATGGCCTTGCTGGAGACACCAGTGTCGGGGTGCACCTGCTTCAGCACCTTATAGATGTAGATGGAGAAGCTCTCCTTCCTGCGGCGCTTCTTCTTCTTCTTGTCCGTGGCGCGCACATTCTTCTGCGCCTTGCCGGCCTTCTTGACGGCTTTGCCAGACGGTTGGGGAGGCATGATTTCACACAACACGCACGCGAGACCAGAGTCGAATGCGCGTGTCCCCCCGTCTCGCCGCGCTTAAATATGAGCGAGGGGTGTTGACGAGATCAGCACAACGCGCGCGCCCCATTGGTTCGCACGGCTTCTCTCTCTCACACTCTCATCCGTTCCCCGCGAGCGGCGGCGCGCGATGGTGGCAACGGAAACCATTCGAGCACGGCTCTCATCTCAGAAGGCAGCAGCTTTCTTGTTTTCGGCAACCGGCGTCGTACCAAGCGAAAAGCAACACCATGTCCGGACGTGGCAAGGGCGGCAAGGCGAAAGGCAAGAGCAAGACCCGTTCTAGCCGCGCGGGGCTTCAGTTCCCCGTGGGCCGTATTCACCGCCTCCTACGCAAGGGAAACTACGCCGAGCGCGTCGGAGCTGGCGCTCCGGTCTACCTGGCTGCCGTACTCGAGTACCTGGCCGCCGAGGTGCTCGAGCTGGCGGGCAACGCCGCTCGTGACAACAAGAAGACCCGGATCATCCCCCGTCACTTGCAGCTCGCCATCCGCAACGACGAGGAGCTGAACAAACTGCTTTCCGGCGTCACCATCGCGCAGGGCGGTGTGTTGCCCAACATTCAAGCCGTGCTTCTTCCAAAGAAGACGGAGAAGAAGGCGTAAGCGAGCACCCCTTCCGCGCGCTCGCCGCATTCCCCAAACGGTCCTTCTAAGGACCACCCAAACAGGTGACGCGGCCGTGTTTCGCTTCGCAGTCACGATGGCTCTGTTCGTACCCTCAAGCGTGTTTGTTTTTCTATACTTTATATATATTTCCTCGCGACATCAGTTAGCCACAAGTGCGCGACGCCAAATGCTGCAAAGAGACAACCAAATCACGCAGCTCGGCACCGAAAAAGACAGAAAAGAGCATGTAAGCGTTGTCATTTCTCATTAAAAAAAAAAAAAAAAAAAAGCTCCACACGTAACCGTCTATCCTTACGATGACACCTGAACGGGTCAGCACAGGGACAGAGTAAATTTAATACCTTTGAATAGAAAAACAAACGTAAGGTAAAAAAAAAAAAGAGAGAGAGAGAGAGAGAACCCGCCGTTAGCGCATTCCATTTGGTGCTTCTAACACAATTTATTTCGTCTATCTTGCTAGGCAGCGCAGCCACTATTACACAGAACACACAACACAAGCGCTTAACTTCAACTAAACGTTTATTGCAAAAAAAAAAAAAAAAAAAATTGTCCAGAATATGGCACAAAAACTTGTTCAGCTTCAAAAGAAATGAAAGGAAATGACACGCGATGATTTCGAGTGTGTTAGTGCACTCTCTATCGCGCTCACGCGGAAAGAACTGTTTTTTGGATGGGGTGATAGAGAATAACAGACAGTAATGTGCGGGACTGGCACGTGTGCTTTTTGTTGTCTACCTTTTACTATTCTTTTTCTCTGTTCACCCCCTTTATAAACTCTGACGTTTGCAATGAAAGTTCAGTTGAAGTTAAGCGCTTGTGTTGTGAGGTCTGTGTAATAGTGGCTGCGCTTCCTAGCGAGATGGATCCTTACCAACTGGCCCGATACAATTGTTTATTTCGTCTCTCGGTAAAACTTCATCACCTCCTACGAGTGCACCCAAAAGTTGCGCCGGGGTCCAGCAGCCCAAGTCACCATGGCGTTACGCAAACAGAAGCCCTCAAAAACACCTTACAAGCGGCGGGCAAAAAGGTAAACACATAAATGAAATTGACACACCACAGGGTCGCAGCACGGCTGCTGCACACACACCGACTGAAGCTAGCCTACCTTTTCTCTGTCTACTCATAATGATACACACTTTTACCTTGAATTTGTCAAAGCTGAGCCATTTCTTCGTAATAACGACGCGCCGACGTTCCGTTCTTCCGCGCGCTAGACAACGGCAGCCACGTACGTACAAAACATGACAGCAAAAGAGGGTGCGGCCGGAGTACGTGGCCTGGAGTGGTCTCGTAGCCAAAGCAGACACGTTGGTGGTCCTGAGAAGGACCGTTTGTTGTTGCTTGCCTGTCGACCGAAGCGCAGGGAGCAGCCCAACTTAGGCGCGCTCACCGCGAATGCGCCGAGCCAGCTGGATGTCCTTTGGCATGATGGTGACGCGCTTAGCGTGGATGGCGCACAGGTTGGTGTCTTCGAAAAGACCAACGAGGTAGGCCTCGCTAGCTTCCTGTAGGGCCATCACGGCAGAACTCTGGAAACGGAGGTCCGTCTTGAAGTCCTGAGCGATTTCCCGCACCAGGCGCTGAAAGGGAAGCTTGCGGATCAGCAGTTCGGTCGACTTCTGGTATCGGCGAATTTCACGCAGGGCCACGGTTCCAGGCCTGTAACGGTGAGGTTTCTTCACCCCGCCTGTGGCAGGGGCACTCTTGCGAGCAGCCTTGGTAGCAAGCTGCTTACGCGGAGCCTTGCCTCCAGTACTCTTGCGCGCGGTTTGTTTAGTTCGGGCCATGCTGCGTGCGTCCGATCACCTCGACTGACGGAGCGAAACTGCGCTCCTGCCGGAGATCGGCAAAAGCGGCTTCGCCGCACGACCCATCTCTCTCCCTCCCATTGGCCGAAGCGTGAGAACCCGTCCGCGTGCGAGCGCGGAAGCGTACGCCAGGATGCTGGCTGGCGCTCATTTTCGGGCAACCGTGCAGTTCGCGGCTGCAAAGAGGTACACCGAAACGAAACCACTACCGCTGTACAATACAGCCTGCTGCGCATTTCTTTCGCCTTCCAGGCAACACATCAATCGACGCTGTAGCTCGTCGCTTCCCGAAGCGGCGCGACGGAGTGCGAGACGCCACCATTCACGCCAACAGCGCGCATCGCACTAGAGCGCCTCGCATCACCGAGGGCAAATGCGCACTGCCACGCCAAAAAAACTTGCTCCTTGCGTTGTCGCTTATTTGCGACCATTACGTAGATGGGCGAAGACGACGAGAGACCACCGGCAGTGTTGGTATATGCATACACGTCCGCGCAACGACAAGGAGTAAAACGCAACAAAACATTCTAACACAAACACCCCGTACATCCAACTGCCACTGAGCGCGCCTACTTGCTCAATCGCAGACAGTAACGGGACTCAATTTTATCTTCCTTTCCCTCTTAAGAATCACTCATACATACTTGCCAAACTACTAGGTGCGCTCAATGGCGGTTGGATGTACGGGGTGTTTGCGTTCGAATGTTTTGTTTCATTTTTACTCCTATTCCCTCGATATGTCGTCTCACTCTGGCTTCCCTCATGTCTCTTTCTCTACACTTTTATTCCCACCCTTTTAATCCCCCCTCACCCCCCATCCCTTGTGAGCTACCGCTGAGGTGTCGCATCCTGATGCAGACAGTTTCGGGGCTCACTTTCCTCTTCTTTTCCATCTTACACATCAGCAATCCCCCCCCCCCCCCCCCCCAACCTCTAAGTGCTAAATATGTGGCACAAAAAGCAGGAAATGGACTCAATGAAAGGGTGAAAAATAATAATCATAATAGAAACGAAGATCAACACGCGCCTCAAAAAGCCCCATTCACTCCTCTTTCACATTTTCACGAGAAAATGAAGGTACACACATGGAGAACAATTTTTGTTATAGGTAGGCTTGCCTGAGCAGAACCACTGTCGTGCGCCTTGGTTACACATTCGACACGCCTCGTCCTGTGCGGAGGTGGGTGGGAAACCAAGGGTGCACTTGAAAATGCAATGCTCGTGGGTTGGTGTCGCCATCTGACGGCAGGCTCACGCGAGCGCGCCTTGCTTTCGAATTTCCCGCGCTCGAACCTCTCGCGTTTACATCATGGGCTAGTCCCCCCCCCCCCCCCTCTCGCGTGGGCGGCGAAGCCAGCCTCCCTAGAGTGACCACCTCTGCCGGCGAAATGGAAACACTTGTTGCGTAGCTGTCCGTCCAAGTAAAGCTTTCACAACTGCAGTGTTCGCAGCACCAGTACAGTACATGAGTGCCACTTCTATCAAGTGCAGCTTCCCTCAGCACGCTGCATGGGCAGCGCTTATTGTGTACTTGCTTCTGACTTGCGCAGAAATTCTGTTTAAACATCCCCTTCCACTTTTCTTTCTTTTTTTTTTTGTATTTTGCAGCTCGGCAGCGCCAGGTGTGAAAAAAAAAAAACAAACAAAAATTATTAGGCGTGACAATGTACACAATGTGTTATTGAATGGGGCACTTCTGAGTGCACAGCGGGCGCGGTAAACACGACCAACCTGTCACAATCAATTTTTTCATTTGTAAGTACACATCCCTTCTTCGTCTGGGTGCCCCACGGTAGAACATAGTGCGTTTTTATTTATTTTGACACAACGTGACGCGATCGTGTAGTGGGCATTCCAAAGAAAAAAGCGAGTTCGTGCTTCCTGAGCATAGTCGTGTCTCCAAGAATGCAGTGACCAGGGTAGAACGCTGCGCTCGGCTTCTTCCTTCGCGCGATAAGGTAACTAGGCGACGTTCGCTTGACGGGCCCGTTTTAGCAGCTTGGCTTGCAGGAAGGAGAGGAAGAACTCGCAGATGCGGCGATTGATTCGTGCATGCAGACCCAGGAGAAAGACGACGACGCGAACGAAATGCGGTGAACGTGACAAGTACCCAGCGCGATCAAGCTACTACTACACGAGGTGCTGCTCACCTGAGCGATGACGCAATGATATTGCAAAGAGGGACGGACGGGTATGGCGAACCGCTGGGATCACACTGCCGAAGCATCAAGTGGGTAGCCCTGAAGAGGGCTGTTGTGTTCTCGTTGGCTGGCTGCAGGCGACGCCGCTGGCTTCTTAGCCTCCGAATCCGTACAGGGTGCGGCCCTGACGCTTGAGGGCGTACACGACGTCCATGGCTGTCACGGTCTTCCTTTTGGCGTGCTCGGTGTAAGTGACGGCATCGCGGATCACGTTCTCGAGGAACACCTTGAGAACGCCGCGAGTTTCCTCGTAGATGAGGCCAGAGATGCGCTTGACACCGCCACGGCGCGCCAGACGACGGATGGCCGGCTTGGTTATGCCCTGGATGTTGTCACGCAACACCTTTCGATGACGCTTGGCGCCACCCTTCCCCAGCCCTTTGCCACCTTTGCCACGGCCAGACATGACGGCTTCCGAAGTTTCTGCTTCTGCTTCGAAACGCGCCCGGAAAGCGAATGCTCGACACGATCGAGTCGCGGTGTCGGCGCCGGCCCGCGAGACTGAGGAGGAAGGCGAACGGCGCACGCCGGTTGGTCGGCGGCCAGCTCGTCTCTCTCTCCCTCTTTTCTTCGCGAGGAGCGCGTTGGCCGCGCAGGTTGCTGCACTGACTATTTTTCTGCACTACAAGATTGAATATACACGGCAAACATGCTTTCGTTTGTTTGTTTGTTTTTAATTCTTTTCTCGTTACTGTTGCTAAGTTTCTTGCCCATTCATTCACGCACCCTTCACTGCTGCAAAATGGCGTATCAGTCGTATCAGCTGCCCCAGCGGCAAGGAGACATCAAACCGAGTAAGCGACAATTCATGTACGCGTACGTACAAGCCCAGCGGATACAACGCGTTCGCTAAAAAACGTTTCATCGTGTCCACTGAACATGACACACGCAATATTTGTCAAAACTCACAGCTGCAACAGCTCACCTGTGTGCCGCACGTAAATAAACTGCACACTTAACACTTTGCGACTACTCGTCCCCGGCGTGTGCCCCCCCCCCTCTTTTTTTTTTTTCTTTTCTATGTTCTCGCTTTCTCTCTAATCACATCAATGCCTCATTTGCACGCACGAAACCCGTTTCACGGCGTCACTTTGACGCCATCCTTGTCGCCAAACCAAGGGACTAACACACGCGGTCCGGGCACGGCCTCATGGCCGGAAATTTCTAAACAAAGCGTGCTCGCGTTGTTGTGGACGCCGGCACGTGAAATTCGGCAAAGTAACAGCACCTTTGGCTGGCTACGCGTGTCTCAAATTTTACTGTGGCAGCTCCACTACATATCGCGATACGGCAGTTTCACCGAAGCCACGCAACGCGACCGCGCTCATTTCAGCATTCACGGGGACGGCAGAGAGTGAGAGCGCACCTCCTCTCGGGCGCGCCTCTCCTCCCGTAAACACGGACTGTCAAGCGGTCCGGTCGCAGCGAAGTTTCCCCATCTCCTTGCGGGGTGGTTCAACACCTGCCCGTTTCAAGTGCACGGTTGCACTGTGAGGAACCCTGCAAGGGTCACGCAATTACAGGCAAAACAGCCCTAACTCTAAAGCGCCTTACATAGGACGAGATTGGAGCGTAAAATGCACCACCCTTTATGCATTCTTTCTTCTTTACAGCGTTGGAAGAGTGTTCGTTCGCTGCATGTTTTACGCATGCGTACTTTCGCTTACATAATACCTTCGGAGGCTGACAACCTGTTAAGTAATCTATCAACGACTATCCGGACGGCATCAGCTGTGCAAAGAAGATTTGCAGTTGGCCTTCCAGAGCCGTCCAGATCACACAAAGTAGGTCTACACATCGTGGCAACCAATATTTCGAAAAAAGTGAATTGCGTAGTATTATAAAGAATACAACTTTCAGAATGAGCAAAACTGCTTGGTTTGACCAAAGTACAAAGAGGTGCGATTTATACCACATCGATCCATTTATTGAATTAAAAATTACGCTGGCATTAGATAGAATATCGGAAACTCTAATTGACCGATTGAGGCTAGGCACGGCATACACAAAAACATTTGTTTTTTTTTTTTTCTTTGCACAGACACGGCAGAGCTGAAAGTCCCGAATGCGAATGCGGATTGATAGATGAAGACGTATGTCACCTTCTCGTAGACTGTCCACATCACGAGACGCCGTCTTAAGTCCGAACAGTTGGCATTAGACCGCAGACCGTTTAACATGAAGAAACTTCTGGGTCCGTGGCCTACTCGAGTTTTACAGTCGCACGCTTTAAAAGCATCAACACGTTCTTTACAAGACAGCGGGATTGCTGATAAGTATTAAGAAATAACGAACTTTCATTTGTAACAAATGTACTTATTATGTACAGTATCACGTGACTCTCATCATGTGTGTGTTGTGAAATGAATGACGTGTCGACAATTATGTACACACGAGCGAATGCATCTTTATACGGACCAGACGTGTGCTCTACTGTTTTGTGCTGGTGGACCGAATATTATCGAGGGACATTATATCAGAGACTTCATTCATTGACTTTCGAACATTTACTTACCATTGTGTTCTGATATGTGCGTATAAGTGTAAGTGTGTCTTTGCATATCTCTGCCCGAGTTTTCTACTTTCCATGCACTGCTTTGTACGTTTTGCTTCAAGATACGTGTTCAAGTTTAACTCAACGGCCAAGGAGTAGCCGGCGCCATAATGGTGCGCCGACATCTCCTTACATATCATATCAATAAGAAAAAAAGATGCGCGCCAATGCCCATCTATTGTATTCCCTTCTCACGTGCCCCAATACCAAACTGCGCGTGCCATTTCTGTGGTGCAAGTGTGTTTAAGTAGTCGCAGTTTCATCTTTCACAATCATGAGGGTTCCCATATTGAAAGTATTCCTTCCCCGAACTTGTGGCAGGGACGCACGATGCGAAATTACAAAATGATCGCGCTTGAAAGCTTCATACAAATGCACTGTCGACCCGCCGAACATAGTCAGTAATCTAAAACAAAGCGGAAATAAACGGTGCGTCCGCTCATTCATTTAAGGTAAGTTTCCCACCACATTCCGAATGGAACGTACCACTCATTTGTGCCTAGCACAGGCGCATTTGTTCTTTCGAAGAGAACACAGTGTTCCGCTACACCGTGTGATTATGTAAACGTCAAGCCGAGCAGTGTCGTTTGCTGGCCGGCCTGGCTATGTTTCTTTCGGCGACGCGCAAACGGAGCACTCGGTGCGAAAACGGGAAATGCCCATACCTCGTGTCGACCGCCTTTCTTTACTGGATTTCGTACTTCTTTGTGCACTATATAAATCACCTGCGTGGTACCCCTGTCATGCGTACGCACAGTTTTGTTTTTTCCTTCACTCGGGCTGTCGATACTTTGCTTTCGGACAATAATTAGCATGCAGTCCGCCGCCACGCTTTTCTGCTTCTACAGCTATTGTCACATGCGTCTATATATTTCTCCCCTATCTTTTCTTGCATCAATGCTTCCGCACATTTTTCACCGCGCCACGCACTTTAAGCTACATTCACTCCTCCTACAGTCTCGAAACGGGCCTGCCCTGCGCTCTCAAGAAATAAATGCCCCAATTTCGTAAACAAATGAATGGCGTGGCAGAGAAGGAACTCTGCGCTGTCTGATGAATGTGGCTGTACCCTTCACATCGGGCGGCAGCTATCACCACCTAGCCATAATGCTGACCTAACAAACAGCTACATTTATCTTGTTTTTTTTCTCTCTTTAAATAGTGAAGTATAGGACCGCGGTGCTTTGCAGTGAATGGTTTAGTTTTCACTCTTGCCTTGACTTTAGCCACCAATAAGATAACCACCTTCTAGTTAATTCTACCCGCCTAAAGTCTATTTTGCCCTCCCCCGTCTCTAAACCCCGGTGCTTTTGAAAAACTCTGCGCCATCATTCTAAACTATAAGGTGAAGCCCTTTACATAGCATTATCAAGTGTTCGGCAGTTTCCTTCTCTCCCCATGCACTGCATACCGTGTATACCCCTTCATATTTGGCCCGACATGTCGGAGTTGCTCGGGCAAGCGCTGACGCGAGTTTCCTATTCTATCATTTCCCAAGAGCTGAACACACTCGAGTTCATGTTACCTTTTTTTGAGAGAAGCGGCCACCTTCCCCCTGTTTTTTTTTTTTTTTTAATTACCACGCTCCTGGTTTTGTTTTCCCTCCATTACCGTACTTGTGGCACTTTTCTCCGCGCACTCGGTCTTCTCTAATTTACCTGTTCAACCTCCCCGAGCACACACGTCGAGCGCGGCACACCAACGCTCCTGCTAGCGGTGTTCAACAGAGAGAAGAGGATGGATTCGGAGCCGAATCTCTCAGCACAACCCCTATGCCGACGCAGACAATTTGGGTGGCTCTGAGAAGAGCCGTTGATTTGTCGTTGCTCGCTGTGGCCCACGACGCACGCCTACTTGGAGCTGGTGTACTTGGTGACGGCTTTTGTACCCTCGGACACCGCGTGCTTGGCCAGCTCTCCGGGCAGCAGCAGGCGCACCGCGGTCTGGATCTCCCGGCTCGTGATGGTCGAGCGCTTGTTGTAGTGAGCAAGGCGTGACGACTCGGCGGCGATACGCTCGAAGATGTCGTTCACGAAGCTGTTCATGATGGACATGGCCTTGCTGGAGACACCAGTGTCGGGGTGCACCTGCTTCAGCACCTTATAGATGTAGATGGAGAAGCTCTCCTTCCTGCGGCGCTTCTTCTTCTTCTTGTCCGTGGCGCGCACATTCTTCTGCGCCTTGCCGGCCTTCTTGACGGCTTTGCCAGACGGTTGGGGAGGCATGATTTCACACAACACGCACGCGAGACCAGAGTCGAATGCGCGTGTCCCCCCGTCTCGCCGCGCTTAAATATGAGCGAGGGGTGTTGACGAGATCAGCACAACGCGCGCGCCCCATTGGTTCGCACGGCTTCTCTCTCTCACACTCTCATCCGTTCCCCGCGAGCGGCGGCGCGCGATGGTGGCAATGGAAACCATTCGGGATTCGCTCGCAGGATTTCAAGCTGGACGGTTGTGCCCTCGCGATCTCCGACTTCAGCGTAGCTCCCGCCGACTGGTTCGCCCTCCGCGGTCTCCTGACGCCGTGTAGCTCTCGCATTGTGGCACCCCGCCCTTGGACTGCTTCGACCGGATCCCCACTTTCCTATCTCCTTCTTTTTTCCTCTCGTTGGCTGTCTTCTTCTGCTTCTACTTTCCTTCTATTCTTTTATCCCTCCTTCCCCCCACCCCTATAAGGCACTGCGCCGTGTCGCCTGAAGGCAGACAGAAATTAGGTGCCTTTTTCCTCTTCATTCTAATCACTACCACCACCCAAACCATTCGAGCACGGCTCTCATCTCAGAAGGCAGCAGCTTTCTTGTTTTCGGCAACCGGCGTCGTACCAAGCGAAAAGCAACACCATGTCCGGACGTGGCAAGGGCGGCAAGGCGAAAGGCAAGAGCAAGACCCGTTCTAGCCGCGCGGGGCTTCAGTTCCCCGTGGGCCGTATTCACCGCCTCCTACGCAAGGGAAACTACGCCGAGCGCGTCGGAGCTGGCGCTCCGGTCTACCTGGCTGCCGTACTCGAGTACCTGGCCGCCGAGGTGCTCGAGCTGGCGGGCAACGCCGCTCGTGACAACAAGAAGACCCGGATCATCCCCCGTCACTTGCAGCTCGCCATCCGCAACGACGAGGAGCTGAACAAACTGCTTTCCGGCGTCACCATCGCGCAGGGCGGTGTGTTGCCCAACATTCAAGCCGTGCTTCTTCCAAAGAAGACGGAGAAGAAGGCGTAAGCGAGCACCCCTTCCGCGCGCTCGCCGCATTCCCCAAACGGTCCTTCTAAGGACCACCCAAACAGGTGACGCGGCCGTGTTTCGCTTCGCAGTCACGATGGCTCTGTTCGTACCCTCAAGCGTGTTTGTTTTTCTATACTTTATATATATTTTCTCGCGACATCAGTTAGCCACAAGTGCGCGACGCCAAATGCTGCAAAGAGACAACCAAATCACGCAGCTCGGCACCGAAAAAGACAGAAAAGAGCATGTAAGCGTTGTCATTTCTCATTAAAAAAAAAAAAAAAAAAGCTCCACACGTAACCGTCTATCCTTACGATGACACCTGAACGGGTCAGCACAGGGACAGAGTAAATTTAATACCTTTGAATAGAAAAACAAACGTAAGGTAAAAAAAAAAAGAGAGAGAGAGAGAGAACCCGCCGTTAGCGCATTCCATTTGGTGCTTCTAACACAATTTATTTCGTCTATCTTGCTAGGCAGCGCAGCCACTATTACACAGAACACACAACACAAGCGCTTAACTTCAACTAAACGTTTATTGCAAAAAAAAAAAAAAAAAATTGTCCAGAATATGGCACAAAAACTTGTTCAGCTTCAAAAGAAATGAAAGGAAATGACACGCGATGATTTCGAGTGTGTTAGTGCACTCTCTATCGCGCTCACGCGGAAAGAACTGTTTTTTGGATGGGGTGATAGAGAATAACAGACAGTAATGTGCGGGACTGGCACGTGTGCTTTTTGTTGTCTACCTTTTACTATTCTTTTTCTCTGTTCACCCCCTTTATAAACTCTGACGTTTGCAATGAAAGTTCAGTTGAAGTTAAGCGCTTGTGTTGTGAGGTCTGTGTAATAGTGGCTGCGCTTCCTAGCGAGATGGATCCTTACCAACTGGCCCGATACAATTGTTTATTTCGTCTCTCGGTAAAACTTCATCACCTCCTACGAGTGCACCCAAAAGTTGCGCCGGGGTCCAGCAGCCCAAGTCACCATGGCGTTACGCAAACAGAAGCCCTCAAAAACACCTTACAAGCGGCGGGCAAAAAGGTAAACACATAAATGAAATTGACACACCACAGGGTCGCAGCACGGCTGCTGCACACACACCGACTGAAGCTAGCCTACCTTTTCTCTGTCTACTCATAATGATACACACTTTTACCTTGAATTTGTCAAAGCTGAGCCATTTCTTCGTAATAACGACGCGCCGACGTTCCGTTCTTCCGCGCGCTAGACAACGGCAGCCACGTACGTACAAAACATGACAGCAAAAGAGGGTGCGGCCGGAGTACGTGGCCTGGAGTGGTCTCGTAGCCAAAGCAGACACGTTGGTGGTCCTGAGAAGGACCGTTTGTTGTTGCTTGCCTGTCGACCGAAGCGCAGGGAGCAGCCCAACTTAGGCGCGCTCACCGCGAATGCGCCGAGCCAGCTGGATGTCCTTTGGCATGATGGTGACGCGCTTAGCGTGGATGGCGCACAGGTTGGTGTCTTCGAAAAGACCAACGAGGTAGGCCTCGCTAGCTTCCTGTAGGGCCATCACGGCAGAACTCTGGAAACGGAGGTCCGTCTTGAAGTCCTGAGCGATTTCCCGCACCAGGCGCTGAAAGGGAAGCTTGCGGATCAGCAGTTCGGTCGACTTCTGGTATCGGCGAATTTCACGCAGGGCCACGGTTCCAGGCCTGTAACGGTGAGGTTTCTTCACCCCGCCTGTGGCAGGGGCACTCTTGCGAGCAGCCTTGGTAGCAAGCTGCTTACGCGGAGCCTTGCCTCCAGTACTCTTGCGCGCGGTTTGTTTAGTTCGGGCCATGCTGCGTGCGTCCGATCACCTCGACTGACGGAGCGAAACTGCGCTCCTGCCGGAGATCGGCAAAAGCGGCTTCGCCGCACGACCCATCTCTCTCCCTCCCATTGGCCGAAGCGTGAGAACCCGTCCGCGTGCGAGCGCGGAAGCGTACGCCAGGATGCTGGCTGGCGCTCATTTTCGGGCAACCGTGCAGTTCGCGGCTGCAAAGAGGTACACCGAAACGAAACCACTACCGCTGTACAATACAGCCTGCTGCGCATTTCTTTCGCCTTCCAGGCAACACATCAATCGACGCTGTAGCTCGTCGCTTCCCGAAGCGGCGCGACGGAGTGCGAGACGCCACCATTCACGCCAACAGCGCGCATCGCACTAGAGCGCCTCGCATCACCGAGGGCAAATGCGCACTGCCACGCCAAAAAAACTTGCTCCTTGCGTTGTCGCTTATTTGCGACCATTACGTAGATGGGCGAAGACGACGAGAGACCACCGGCAGTGTTGGTATATGCATACACGTCCGCGCAACGACAAGGAGTAAAACGCAACAAAACATTCTAACACAAACACCCCGTACATCCAACTGCCACTGAGCGCGCCTACTTGCTCAATCGCAGACAGTAACGGGACTCAATTTTATCTTCCTTTCCCTCTTAAGAATCACTCATACATACTTGCCAAACTACTAGGTGCGCTCAATGGCGGTTGGATGTACGGGGTGTTTGCGTTCGAATGTTTTGTTTCATTTTTACTCCTATTCCCTCGATATGTCGTCTCACTCTGGCTTCCCTCATGTCTCTTTCTCTACACTTTTATTCCCACCCTTTTAATCCCCCCTCACCCCCCATCCCTTGTGAGCTACCGCTGAGGTGTCGCATCCTGATGCAGACAGTTTCGGGGCTCACTTTCCTCTTCTTTTCCATCTTACACATCAGCAATCCCCCCCCCCCCCCCCCCAACCTCTAAGTGCTAAATATGTGGCACAAAAAGCAGGAAATGGACTCAATGAAAGGGTGAAAAATAATAATCATAATAGAAACGAAGATCAACACGCGCCTCAAAAAGCCCCATTCACTCCTCTTTCACATTTTCACGAGAAAATGAAGGTACACACATGGAGAACAATTTTTGTTATAGGTAGGCTTGCCTGAGCAGAACCACTGTCGTGCGCCTTGGTTACACATTCGACACGCCTCGTCCTGTGCGGAGGTGGGTGGGAAACCAAGGGTGCACTTGAAAATGCAATGCTCGTGGGTTGGTGTCGCCATCTGACGGCAGGCTCACGCGAGCGCGCCTTGCTTTCGAATTTCCCGCGCTCGAACCTCTCGCGTTTACATCATGGGCTAGTCCCCCCCCCCCCCCCCCTCTCGCGTGGGCGGCGAAGCCAGCCTCCCTAGAGTGACCACCTCTGCCGGCGAAATGGAAACACTTGTTGCGTAGCTGTCCGTCCAAGTAAAGCTTTCACAACTGCAGTGTTCGCAGCACCAGTACAGTACATGAGTGCCACTTCTATCAAGTGCAGCTTCCCTCAGCACGCTGCATGGGCAGCGCTTATTGTGTACTTGCTTCTGACTTGCGCAGAAATTCTGTTTAAACATCCCCTTCCACTTTTCTTTCTTTTTTTTTTGTATTTTGCAGCTCGGCAGCGCCAGGTGTGAAAAAAAAAAAACAAACAAAAATTATTAGGCGTGACAATGTACACAATGTGTTATTGAATGGGGCACTTCTGAGTGCACAGCGGGCGCGGTAAACACGACCAACCTGTCACAATCAATTTTTTCATTTGTAAGTACACATCCCTTCTTCGTCTGGGTGCCCCACGGTAGAACATAGTGCGTTTTTATTTATTTTGACACAACGTGACGCGATCGTGTAGTGGGCATTCCAAAGAAAAAAGCGAGTTCGTGCTTCCTGAGCATAGTCGTGTCTCCAAGAATGCAGTGACCAGGGTAGAACGCTGCGCTCGGCTTCTTCCTTCGCGCGATAAGGTAACTAGGCGACGTTCGCTTGACGGGCCCGTTTTAGCAGCTTGGCTTGCAGGAAGGAGAGGAAGAACTCGCAGATGCGGCGATTGATTCGTGCATGCAGACCCAGGAGAAAGACGACGACGCGAACGAAATGCGGTGAACGTGACAAGTACCCAGCGCGATCAAGCTACTACTACACGAGGTGCTGCTCACCTGAGCGATGACGCAATGATATTGCAAAGAGGGACGGACGGGTATGGCGAACCGCTGGGATCACACTGCCGAAGCATCAAGTGGGTAGCCCTGAAGAGGGCTGTTGTGTTCTCGTTGGCTGGCTGCAGGCGACGCCGCTGGCTTCTTAGCCTCCGAATCCGTACAGGGTGCGGCCCTGACGCTTGAGGGCGTACACGACGTCCATGGCTGTCACGGTCTTCCTTTTGGCGTGCTCGGTGTAAGTGACGGCATCGCGGATCACGTTCTCGAGGAACACCTTGAGAACGCCGCGAGTTTCCTCGTAGATGAGGCCAGAGATGCGCTTGACACCGCCACGGCGCGCCAGACGACGGATGGCCGGCTTGGTTATGCCCTGGATGTTGTCACGCAACACCTTTCGATGACGCTTGGCGCCACCCTTCCCCAGCCCTTTGCCACCTTTGCCACGGCCAGACATGACGGCTTCCGAAGTTTCTGCTTCTGCTTCGAAACGCGCCCGGAAAGCGAATGCTCGACACGATCGAGTCGCGGTGTCGGCGCCGGCCCGCGAGACTGAGGAGGAAGGCGAACGGCGCACGCCGGTTGGTCGGCGGCCAGCTCGTCTCTCTCTCCCTCTTTTCTTCGCGAGGAGCGCGTTGGCCGCGCAGGTTGCTGCACTGACTATTTTTCTGCACTACAAGATTGAATATACACGGCAAACATGCTTTCGTTTGTTTGTTTGTTTTTAATTCTTTTCTCGTTACTGTTGCTAAGTTTCTTGCCCATTCATTCACGCACCCTTCACTGCTGCAAAATGGCGTATCAGTCGTATCAGCTGCCCCAGCGGCAAGGAGACATCAAACCGAGTAAGCGACAATTCATGTACGCGTACGTACAAGCCCAGCGGATACAACGCGTTCGCTAAAAAACGTTTCATCGTGTCCACTGAACATGACACACGCAATATTTGTCAAAACTCACAGCTGCAACAGCTCACCTGTGTGCCGCACGTAAATAAACTGCACACTTAACACTTTGCGACTACTCGTCCCCGGCGTGTGCCCCCCCCCCTCTTTTTTTTTTTTCTTTTCTATGTTCTCGCTTTCTCTCTAATCACATCAATGCCTCATTTGCACGCACGAAACCCGTTTCACGGCGTCACTTTGACGCCATCCTTGTCGCCAAACCAAGGGACTAACACACGCGGTCCGGGCACGGCCTCATGGCCGGAAATTTCTAAACAAAGCGTGCTCGCGTTGTTGTGGACGCCGGCACGTGAAATTCGGCAAAGTAACAGCACCTTTGGCTGGCTACGCGTGTCTCAAATTTTACTGTGGCAGCTCCACTACATATCGCGATACGGCAGTTTCACCGAAGCCACGCAACGCGACCGCGCTCATTTCAGCATTCACGGGGACGGCAGAGAGTGAGAGCGCACCTCCTCTCGGGCGCGCCTCTCCTCCCGTAAACACGGACTGTCAAGCGGTCCGGTCGCAGCGAAGTTTCCCCATCTCCTTGCGGGGTGGTTCAACACCTGCCCGTTTCAAGTGCACGGTTGCACTGTGAGGAACCCTGCAAGGGTCACGCAATTACAGGCAAAACAGCCCTAACTCTAAAGCGCCTTACATAGGACGAGATTGGAGCGTAAAATGCACCACCCTTTATGCATTCTTTCTTCTTTACAGCGTTGGAAGAGTGTTCGTTCGCTGCATGTTTTACGCATGCGTACTTTCGCTGACATAATACCTTCGGAGGCTGACAACCTGTTAAGTAATCTATCAACGACTATCCGGACGGCATCAGCTGTGCAAAGAAGATTTGCAGTTGGCCTTCCAGAGCCGTCCAGAGCACACAAAGTAGGTCTACACATCGTGGCAACCAATATTTCGAAAAAAGTGAATTGCGTAGTATTATAAAGAATACAACTTTCAGAATGAGCAAAACTGCTTGGTTTGACCAAAGTACAAAGAGGTGCGATTTATACCACATCGATCCATTTATTGAATTAAAAATTACGCTGGCATTAGATAGAATATCGGAAACTCTAATTGACCGATTGAGGCTAGGCACGGCATACACAAAAACATTTGTTTTTTTTTTTTTCTTTGCACAGACACGGCAGAGCTGAAAGTCCCGAATGCGAATGCGGATTGATAGATGAAGACGTATGTCACCTTCTCGTAGACTGTCCACATCACGAGACGCCGTCTTAAGTCCGAACAGTTGGCATTAGACCGCAGACCGTTTAACATGAAGAAACTTCTGGGTCCGTGGCCTACTCGAGTTTTACAGTCGCACGCTTTAAAAGCATCAACACGTTCTTTACAAGACAGCGGGATTGCTGATAAGTATTAAGAAATAACGAACTTTCATTTGTAACAAATGTACTTATTATGTACAGTATCACGTGACTCTCATCATGTGTGTGTTGTGAAATGAATGACGTGTCGACAATTATGTACACACGAGCGAATGCATCTTTATACGGACCAGACGTGTGCTCTACTGTTTTGTGCTGGTGGACCGAATATTATCGAGGGACATTATATCAGAGACTTCATTCATTGACTTTCGAACATTTACTTACCATTGTGTTCTGATATGTGCGTATAAGTGTAAGTGTGTCTTTGCATATCTCTGCCCGAGTTTTCTACTTTCCATGCACTGCTTTGTACGTTTTGCTTCAAGATACGTGTTCAAGTTTAACTCAACGGCCAAGGAGTAGCCGGCGCCATAATGGTGCGCCGACATCTCCTTACATATCATATCAATAAGAAAAAAAGATGCGCGCCAATGCCCATCTATTGTATTCCCTTCTCACGTGCCCCAATACCAAACTGCGCGTGCCATTTCTGTGGTGCAAGTGTGTTTAAGTAGTCGCAGTTTCATCTTTCACAATCATGAGGGTTCCCATATTGAAAGTATTCCTTCCCCGAACTTGTGGCAGGGACGCACGATGCGAAATTACAAAATGATCGCGCTTGAAAGCTTCATACAAATGCACTGTCGACCCGCCGAACATAGTCAGTAATCTAAAACAAAGCGGAAATAAACGGTGCGTCCGCTCATTCATTTAAGGTAAGTTTCCCACCACATTCCGAATGGAACGTACCACTCATTTGTGCCTAGCACAGGCGCATTTGTTCTTTCGAAGAGAACACAGTGTTCCGCTACACCGTGTGATTATGTAAACGTCAAGCCGAGCAGTGTCGTTTGCTGGCCGGCCTGGCTATGTTTCTTTCGGCGACGCGCAAACGGAGCACTCGGTGCGAAAACGGGAAATGCCCATACCTCGTGTCGACCGCCTTTCTTTACTGGATTTCGTACTTCTTTGTGCACTATATAAATCACCTGCGTGGTACCCCTGTCATGCGTACGCACAGTTTTGTTTTTTCCTTCACTCGGGCTGTCGATACTTTGCTTTCGGACAATAATTAGCATGCAGTCCGCCGCCACGCTTTTCTGCTTCTACAGCTATTGTCACATGCGTCTATATATTTCTCCCCTATCTTTTCTTGCATCAATGCTTCCGCACATTTTTCACCGCGCCACGCACTTTAAGCTACATTCACTCCTCCTACAGTCTCGAAACGGGCCTGCCCTGCGCTCTCAAGAAATAAATGCCCCAATTTCGTAAACAAATGAATGGCGTGGCAGAGAAGGAACTCTGCGCTGTCTGATGAATGTGGCTGTACCCTTCACATCGGGCGGCAGCTATCAACACCTAGCCATAATGCTGACCTAACAAACAGCTACATTTATCTTGTTTTTTTTCTCTCTTTAAATAGTGAAGTATAGGACCGCGGTGCTTTGCAGTGAATGGTTTAGTTTTCACTCTTGCCTTGACTTTAGCCACCAATAAGATAACCACCTTCTAGTTAATTCTACCCGCCTAAAGTCTATTTTGCCCTCCCCCGTCTCTAAACCCCGGTGCTTTTGAAAAACTCTGCGCCATCATTCTAAACTATAAGGTGAAGCCCTTTACATAGCATTATCAAGTGTTCGGCAGTTTCCTTCTCTCCGCATGCACTGCATACCGTGTATACCCCTTCATATTTGGCCCGACATGTCGGAGTTGCTCGGGCAAGCGCTGACGCGAGTTTCCTATTCTATCATTTCCCAAGAGCTGAACACACTCGAGTTCATGTTACCTTTTTTTGAGAGAAGCGGCCACCTTCCCCCTGTTTTTTTTTTTTTTTTTTTAATTACCACGCTCCTGGTTTTGTTTTCCCTCCATTACCGTACTTGTGGCACTTTTCTCCGCGCACTCGGTCTTCTCTAATTTACCTGTTCAACCTCCCCGAGCACACACGTCGAGCGCGGCACACCAACGCTCCTGCTAGCGGTGTTCAACAGAGAGAAGAGGATGGATTCGGAGCCGAATCTCTCAGCACAACCCCTATGCCGACGCAGACAATTTGGGTGGCTCTGAGAAGAGCCGTTGATTTGTCGTTGCTCGCTGTGGCCCACGACGCACGCCTACTTGGAGCTGGTGTACTTGGTGACGGCTTTTGTACCCTCGGACACCGCGTGCTTGGCCAGCTCTCCGGGCAGCAGCAGGCGCACCGCGGTCTGGATCTCCCGGCTCGTGATGGTCGAGCGCTTGTTGTAGTGAGCAAGGCGTGACGACTCGGCGGCGATACGCTCGAAGATGTCGTTCACGAAGCTGTTCATGATGGACATGGCCTTGCTGGAGACACCAGTGTCGGGGTGCACCTGCTTCAGCACCTTATAGATGTAGATGGAGAAGCTCTCCTTCCTGCGGCGCTTCTTCTTCTTCTTGTCCGTGGCGCGCACATTCTTCTGCGCCTTGCCGGCCTTCTTGACGGCTTTGCCAGACGGTTGGGGAGGCATGATTTCACACAACACGCACGCGAGACCAGAGTCGAATGCGCGTGTCCCCCCGTCTCGCCGCGCTTAAATATGAGCGAGGGGTGTTGACGAGATCAGCACAACGCGCGCGCCCCATTGGTTCGCACGGCTTCTCTCTCTCACACTCTCATCCGTTCCCCGCGAGCGGCGGCGCGCGATGGTGGCAACGGAAACCATTCGAGCACGGCTCTCATCTCAGAAGGCAGCAGCTTTCTTGTTTTCGGCAACCGGCGTCGTACCAAGCGAAAAGCAACACCATGTCCGGACGTGGCAAGGGCGGCAAGGCGAAAGGCAAGAGCAAGACCCGTTCTAGCCGCGCGGGGCTTCAGTTCCCCGTGGGCCGTATTCACCGCCTCCTACGCAAGGGAAACTACGCCGAGCGCGTCGGAGCTGGCGCTCCGGTCTACCTGGCTGCCGTACTCGAGTACCTGGCCGCCGAGGTGCTCGAGCTGGCGGGCAACGCCGCTCGTGACAACAAGAAGACCCGGATCATCCCCCGTCACTTGCAGCTCGCCATCCGCAACGACGAGGAGCTGAACAAACTGCTTTCCGGCGTCACCATCGCGCAGGGCGGTGTGTTGCCCAACATTCAAGCCGTGCTTCTTCCAAAGAAGACGGAGAAGAAGGCGTAAGCGAGCACCCCTTCCGCGCGCTCGCCGCATTCCCCAAACGGTCCTTCTAAGGACCACCCAAACAGGTGACGCGGCCGTGTTTCGCTTCGCAGTCACGATGGCTCTGTTCGTACCCTCAAGCGTGTTTGTTTTTCTATACTTTATATATATTTCCTCGCGACATCAGTTAGCCACAAGTGCGCGACGCCAAATGCTGCAAAGAGACAACCAAATCACGCAGCTCGGCACCGAAAAAGACAGAAAAGAGCATGTAAGCGTTGTCATTTCTCATTAAAAAAAAAAAAAAAAAAAGCTCCACACGTAACCGTCTATCCTTACGATGACACCTGAACGGGTCAGCACAGGGACAGAGTAAATTTAATACCTTTGAATAGAAAAACAAACGTAAGGTAAAAAAAAAAAAGAGAGAGAGAGAGAGAGAACCCGCCGTTAGCGCATTCCATTTGGTGCTTCTAACACAATTTATTTCGTCTATCTTGCTAGGCAGCGCAGCCACTATTACACAGAACACACAACACAAGCGCTTAACTTCAACTAAACGTTTATTGCAAAAAAAAAAAAAAAAATTGTCCAGAATATGGCACAAAAACTTGTTCAGCTTCAAAAGAAATGAAAGGAAATGACACGCGATGATTTCGAGTGTGTTAGTGCACTCTCTATCGCGCTCACGCGGAAAGAACTGTTTTTTGGATGGGGTGATAGAGAATAACAGACAGTAATGTGCGGGACTGGCACGTGTGCTTTTTGTTGTCTACCTTTTACTATTCTTTTTCTCTGTTCACCCCCTTTATAAACTCTGACGTTTGCAATGAAAGTTCAGTTGAAGTTAAGCGCTTGTGTTGTGAGGTCTGTGTAATAGTGGCTGCGCTTCCTAGCGAGATGGATCCTTACCAACTGGCCCGATACAATTGTTTATTTCGTCTCTCGGTAAAACTTCATCACCTCCTACGAGTGCACCCAAAAGTTGCGCCGGGGTCCAGCAGCCCAAGTCACCATGGCGTTACGCAAACAGAAGCCCTCAAAAACACCTTACAAGCGGCGGGCAAAAAGGTAAACACATAAATGAAATTGACACACCACAGGGTCGCAGCACGGCTGCTGCACACACACCGACTGAAGCTAGCCTACCTTTTCTCTGTCTACTCATAATGATACACACTTTTACCTTGAATTTGTCAAAGCTGAGCCATTTCTTCGTAATAACGACGCGCCGACGTTCCGTTCTTCCGCGCGCTAGACAACGGCAGCCACGTACGTACAAAACATGACAGCAAAAGAGGGTGCGGCCGGAGTACGTGGCCTGGAGTGGTCTCGTAGCCAAAGCAGACACGTTGGTGGTCCTGAGAAGGACCGTTTGTTGTTGCTTGCCTGTCGACCGAAGCGCAGGGAGCAGCCCAACTTAGGCGCGCTCACCGCGAATGCGCCGAGCCAGCTGGATGTCCTTTGGCATGATGGTGACGCGCTTAGCGTGGATGGCGCACAGGTTGGTGTCTTCGAAAAGACCAACGAGGTAGGCCTCGCTAGCTTCCTGTAGGGCCATCACGGCAGAACTCTGGAAACGGAGGTCCGTCTTGAAGTCCTGAGCGATTTCCCGCACCAGGCGCTGAAAGGGAAGCTTGCGGATCAGCAGTTCGGTCGACTTCTGGTATCGGCGAATTTCACGCAGGGCCACGGTTCCAGGCCTGTAACGGTGAGGTTTCTTCACCCCGCCTGTGGCAGGGGCACTCTTGCGAGCAGCCTTGGTAGCAAGCTGCTTACGCGGAGCCTTGCCTCCAGTACTCTTGCGCGCGGTTTGTTTAGTTCGGGCCATGCTGCGTGCGTCCGATCACCTCGACTGACGGAGCGAAACTGCGCTCCTGCCGGAGATCGGCAAAAGCGGCTTCGCCGCACGACCCATCTCTCTCCCTCCCATTGGCCGAAGCGTGAGAACCCGTCCGCGTGCGAGCGCGGAAGCGTACGCCAGGATGCTGGCTGGCGCTCATTTTCGGGCAACCGTGCAGTTCGCGGCTGCAAAGAGGTACACCGAAACGAAACCACTACCGCTGTACAATACAGCCTGCTGCGCATTTCTTTCGCCTTCCAGGCAACACATCAATCGACGCTGTAGCTCGTCGCTTCCCGAAGCGGCGCGACGGAGTGCGAGACGCCACCATTCACGCCAACAGCGCGCATCGCACTAGAGCGCCTCGCATCACCGAGGGCAAATGCGCACTGCCACGCCAAAAAAACTTGCTCCTTGCGTTGTCGCTTATTTGCGACCATTACGTAGATGGGCGAAGACGACGAGAGACCACCGGCAGTGTTGGTATATGCATACACGTCCGCGCAACGACAAGGAGTAAAACGCAACAAAACATTCTAACACAAACACCCCGTACATCCAACTGCCACTGAGCGCGCCTACTTGCTCAATCGCAGACAGTAACGGGACTCAATTTTATCTTCCTTTCCCTCTTAAGAATCACTCATACATACTTGCCAAACTACTAGGTGCGCTCAATGGCGGTTGGATGTACGGGGTGTTTGCGTTCGAATGTTTTGTTTCATTTTTACTCCTATTCCCTCGATATGTCGTCTCACTCTGGCTTCCCTCATGTCTCTTTCTCTACACTTTTATTCCCACCCTTTTAATCCCCCCTCACCCCCCATCCCTTGTGAGCTACCGCTGAGGTGTCGCATCCTGATGCAGACAGTTTCGGGGCTCACTTTCCTCTTCTTTTCCATCTTACACATCAGCAATCCCCCCCCCCCCCCCCCAACCTCTAAGTGCTAAATATGTGGCACAAAAAGCAGGAAATGGACTCAATGAAAGGGTGAAAAATAATAATCATAATAGAAACGAAGATCAACACGCGCCTCAAAAAGCCCCATTCACTCCTCTTTCACATTTTCACGAGAAAATGAAGGTACACACATGGAGAACAATTTTTGTTATAGGTAGGCTTTGCCTGAGCAGAACCACTGTCGTGCGCCTTGGTTACACATTCGACACGCCTCGTCCTGTGCGGAGGTGGGTGGGAAACCAAGGGTGCACTTGAAAATGCAATGCTCGTGGGTTGGTGTCGCCATCTGACGGCAGGCTCACGCGAGCGCGCCTTGCTTTCGAATTTCCCGCGCTCGAACCTCTCGCGTTTACATCATGGGCTAGTCCCCCCCCCCCTCTCGCGTGGGCGGCGAAGCCAGCCTCCCTAGAGTGACCACCTCTGCCGGCGAAATGGAAACACTTGTTGCGTAGCTGTCCGTCCAAGTAAAGCTTTCACAACTGCAGTGTTCGCAGCACCAGTACAGTACATGAGTGCCACTTCTATCAAGTGCAGCTTCCCTCAGCACGCTGCATGGGCAGCGCTTATTGTGTACTTGCTTCTGACTTGCGCAGAAATTCTGTTTAAACATCCCCTTCCACTTTTCTTTCTTTTTTTTTTGTATTTTGCAGCTCGGCAGCGCCAGGTGTGAAAAAAAAAAACAAACAAAAATTATTAGGCGTGACAATGTACACAATGTGTTATTGAATGGGGCACTTCTGAGTGCACAGCGGGCGCGGTAAACACGACCAACCTGTCACAATCAATTTTTTCATTTGTAAGTACACATCCCTTCTTCGTCTGGGTGCCCCACGGTAGAACATAGTGCGTTTTTATTTATTTTGACACAACGTGACGCGATCGTGTAGTGGGCATTCCAAAGAAAAAAGCGAGTTCGTGCTTCCTGAGCATAGTCGTGTCTCCAAGAATGCAGTGACCAGGGTAGAACGCTGCGCTCGGCTTCTTCCTTCGCGCGATAAGGTAACTAGGCGACGTTCGCTTGACGGGCCCGTTTTAGCAGCTTGGCTTGCAGGAAGGAGAGGAAGAACTCGCAGATGCGGCGATTGATTCGTGCATGCAGACCCAGGAGAAAGACGACGACGCGAACGAAATGCGGTGAACGTGACAAGTACCCAGCGCGATCAAGCTACTACTACACGAGGTGCTGCTCACCTGAGCGATGACGCAATGATATTGCAAAGAGGGACGGACGGGTATGGCGAACCGCTGGGATCACACTGCCGAAGCATCAAGTGGGTAGCCCTGAAGAGGGCTGTTGTGTTCTCGTTGGCTGGCTGCAGGCGACGCCGCTGGCTTCTTAGCCTCCGAATCCGTACAGGGTGCGGCCCTGACGCTTGAGGGCGTACACGACGTCCATGGCTGTCACGGTCTTCCTTTTGGCGTGCTCGGTGTAAGTGACGGCATCGCGGATCACGTTCTCGAGGAACACCTTGAGAACGCCGCGAGTTTCCTCGTAGATGAGGCCAGAGATGCGCTTGACACCGCCACGGCGCGCCAGACGACGGATGGCCGGCTTGGTTATGCCCTGGATGTTGTCACGCAACACCTTTCGATGACGCTTGGCGCCACCCTTCCCCAGCCCTTTGCCACCTTTGCCACGGCCAGACATGACGGCTTCCGAAGTTTCTGCTTCTGCTTCGAAACGCGCCCGGAAAGCGAATGGTGGTGGTGGTGGTAGTGGTTACAATGAAGAGGAAAAAGGCACCTAATTTCTGTCTGCCTTCAGGCGACACGGCGCAGTGCCTTATAGGGGTGGGGGGAAGGAGGGATAAAAAGAATAGAAGGAAAGTAGAAGCAGAAGAAGACAGCCAACGAGAGGAAAAAGAAGGAGATAGGAAAGTGGGGATCCGGTCGAAGCAGTCCAAGGGCGGGGTGCCACAATGCGAGAGCTACACGGCATCAGGAGACCGCGGAGGGCGAACCAGTCGGCGGGAGCTACGCTGAAGTCGGAGATCGCGAGGGCACAACCGTCCAGCTTGAAATCCTGCGAGCGAATCCGAATGCTCGACACGATCGAGTCGCGGTGTCGGCGCCGGCCCGCGAGACTGAGGAGGAAGGCGAACGGCGCACGCCGGTTGGTCGGCGGCCAGCTCGTCTCTCTCTCCCTCTTTTCTTCGCGAGGAGCGCGTTGGCCGCGCAGGTTGCTGCACTGACTATTTTTCTGCACTACAAGATTGAATATACACGGCAAACATGCTTTCGTTTGTTTGTTTGTTTTTAATTCTTTTCTCGTTACTGTTGCTAAGTTTCTTGCCCATTCATTCACGCACCCTTCACTGCTGCAAAATGGCGTATCAGTCGTATCAGCTGCCCCAGCGGCAAGGAGACATCAAACCGAGTAAGCGACAATTCATGTACGCGTACGTACAAGCCCAGCGGATACAACGCGTTCGCTAAAAAACGTTTCATCGTGTCCACTGAACATGACACACGCAATATTTGTCAAAACTCACAGCTGCAACAGCTCACCTGTGTGCCGCACGTAAATAAACTGCACACTTAACACTTTGCGACTACTCGTCCCCGGCGTGTGCCCCCCCCCCTCTTTTTTTTTTTCTTTTCTATGTTCTCGCTTTCTCTCTAATCACATCAATGCCTCATTTGCACGCACGAAACCCGTTTCACGGCGTCACTTTGACGCCATCCTTGTCGCCAAACCAAGGGACTAACACACGCGGTCCGGGCACGGCCTCATGGCCGGAAATTTCTAAACAAAGCGTGCTCGCGTTGTTGTGGACGCCGGCACGTGAAATTCGGCAAAGTAACAGCACCTTTGGCTGGCTACGCGTGTCTCAAATTTTACTGTGGCAGCTCCACTACATATCGCGATACGGCAGTTTCACCGAAGCCACGCAACGCGACCGCGCTCATTTCAGCATTCACGGGGACGGCAGAGAGTGAGAGCGCACCTCCTCTCGGGCGCGCCTCTCCTCCCGTAAACACGGACTGTCAAGCGGTCCGGTCGCAGCGAAGTTTCCCCATCTCCTTGCGGGGTGGTTCAACACCTGCCCGTTTCAAGTGCACGGTTGCACTGTGAGGAACCCTGCAAGGGTCACGCAATTACAGGCAAAACAGCCCTAACTCTAAAGCGCCTTACATAGGACGAGATTGGAGCGTAAAATGCACCACCCTTTATGCATTCTTTCTTCTTTACAGCGTTGGAAGAGTGTTCGTTCGCTGCATGTTTTACGCATGCGTACTTTCGCTTACATAATACCTTCGGAGGCTGACAACCTGTTAAGTAATCTATCAACGACTATCCGGACGGCATCAGCTGTGCAAAGAAGATTTGCAGTTGGCCTTCCAGAGCCGTCCAGAGCACACAAAGTAGGTCTACACATCGTGGCAACCAATATTTCGAAAAAAGTGAATTGCGTAGTATTATAAAGAATACAACTTTCAGAATGAGCAAAACTGCTTGGTTTGACCAAAGTACAAAGAGGTGCGATTTATACCACATCGATCCATTTATTGAATTAAAAATTACGCTGGCATTAGATAGAATATCGGAAACTCTAATTGACCGATTGAGGCTAGGCACGGCATACACAAAAACATTTGTTTTTTTTTTTTCTTTGCACAGACACGGCAGAGCTGAAAGTCCCGAATGCGAATGCGGATTGATAGATGAAGACGTATGTCACCTTCTCGTAGACTGTCCACATCACGAGACGCCGTCTTAAGTCCGAACAGTTGGCATTAGACCGCAGACCGTTTAACATGAAGAAACTTCTGGGTCCGTGGCCTACTCGAGTTTTACAGTCGCACGCTTTAAAAGCATCAACACGTTCTTTACAAGACAGCGGGATTGCTGATAAGTATTAAGAAATAACGAACTTTCATTTGTAACAAATGTACTTATTATGTACAGTATCACGTGACTCTCATCATGTGTGTGTTGTGAAATGAATGACGTGTCGACAATTATGTACACACGAGCGAATGCATCTTTATACGGACCAGACGTGTGCTCTACTGTTTTGTGCTGGTGGACCGAATATTATCGAGGGACATTATATCAGAGACTTCATTCATTGACTTTCGAACATTTACTTACCATTGTGTTCTGATATGTGCGTATAAGTGTAAGTGTGTCTTTGCATATCTCTGCCCGAGTTTTCTACTTTCCATGCACTGCTTTGTACGTTTTGCTTCAAGATACGTGTTCAAGTTTAACTCAACGGCCAAGGAGTAGCCGGCGCCATAATGGTGCGCCGACATCTCCTTACATATCATATCAATAAGAAAAAAAGATGCGCGCCAATGCCCATCTATTGTATTCCCTTCTCACGTGCCCCAATACCAAACTGCGCGTGCCATTTCTGTGGTGCAAGTGTGTTTAAGTAGTCGCAGTTTCATCTTTCACAATCATGAGGGTTCCCATATTGAAAGTATTCCTTCCCCGAACTTGTGGCAGGGACGCACGATGCGAAATTACAAAATGATCGCGCTTGAAAGCTTCATACAAATGCACTGTCGACCCGCCGAACATAGTCAGTAATCTAAAACAAAGCGGAAATAAACGGTGCGTCCGCTCATTCATTTAAGGTAAGTTTCCCACCACATTCCGAATGGAACGTACCACTCATTTGTGCCTAGCACAGGCGCATTTGTTCTTTCGAAGAGAACACAGTGTTCCGCTACACCGTGTGATTATGTAAACGTCAAGCCGAGCAGTGTCGTTTGCTGGCCGGCCTGGCTATGTTTCTTTCGGCGACGCGCAAACGGAGCACTCGGTGCGAAAACGGGAAATGCCCATACCTCGTGTCGACCGCCTTTCTTTACTGGATTTCGTACTTCTTTGTGCACTATATAAATCACCTGCGTGGTACCCCTGTCATGCGTACGCACAGTTTTGTTTTTTCCTTCACTCGGGCTGTCGATACTTTGCTTTCGGACAATAATTAGCATGCAGTCCGCCGCCACGCTTTTCTGCTTCTACAGCTATTGTCACATGCGTCTATATATTTCTCCCCTATCTTTTCTTGCATCAATGCTTCCGCACATTTTTCACCGCGCCACGCACTTTAAGCTACATTCACTCCTCCTACAGTCTCGAAACGGGCCTGCCCTGCGCTCTCAAGAAATAAATGCCCCAATTTCGTAAACAAATGAATGGCGTGGCAGAGAAGGAACTCTGCGCTGTCTGATGAATGTGGCTGTACCCTTCACATCGGGCGGCAGCTATCACCACCTAGCCATAATGCTGACCTAACAAACAGCTACATTTATCTTGTTTTTTTTCTCTCTTTAAATAGTGAAGTATAGGACCGCGGTGCTTTGCAGTGAATGGTTTAGTTTTCACTCTTGCCTTGACTTTAGCCACCAATAAGATAACCACCTTCTAGTTAATTCTACCCGCCTAAAGTCTATTTTGCCCTCCCCCGTCTCTAAACCCCGGTGCTTTTGAAAAACTCTGCGCCATCATTCTAAACTATAAGGTGAAGCCCTTTACATAGCATTATCAAGTGTTCGGCAGTTTCCTTCTCTCCGCATGCACTGCATACCGTGTATACCCCTTCATATTTGGCCCGACATGTCGGAGTTGCTCGGGCAAGCGCTGACGCGAGTTTCCTATTCTATCATTTCCCAAGAGCTGAACACACTCGAGTTCATGTTACCTTTTTTTGAGAGAAGCGGCCACCTTCCCCCTGTTTTTTTTTTTTTTTTTTAATTACCACGCTCCTGGTTTTGTTTTCCCTCCATTACCGTACTTGTGGCACTTTTCTCCGCGCACTCGGTCTTCTCTAATTTACCTGTTCAACCTCCCCGAGCACACACGTCGAGCGCGGCACACCAACGCTCCTGCTAGCGGTGTTCAACAGAGAGAAGAGGATGGATTCGGAGCCGAATCTCTCAGCACAACCCCTATGCCGACGCAGACAATTTGGGTGGCTCTGAGAAGAGCCGTTGATTTGTCGTTGCTCGCTGTGGCCCACGACGCACGCCTACTTGGAGCTGGTGTACTTGGTGACGGCTTTTGTACCCTCGGACACCGCGTGCTTGGCCAGCTCTCCGGGCAGCAGCAGGCGCACCGCGGTCTGGATCTCCCGGCTCGTGATGGTCGAGCGCTTGTTGTAGTGAGCAAGGCGTGACGACTCGGCGGCGATACGCTCGAAGATGTCGTTCACGAAGCTGTTCATGATGGACATGGCCTTGCTGGAGACACCAGTGTCGGGGTGCACCTGCTTCAGCACCTTATAGATGTAGATGGAGAAGCTCTCCTTCCTGCGGCGCTTCTTCTTCTTCTTGTCCGTGGCGCGCACATTCTTCTGCGCCTTGCCGGCCTTCTTGACGGCTTTGCCAGACGGTTGGGGAGGCATGATTTCACACAACACGCACGCGAGACCAGAGTCGAATGCGCGTGTCCCCCCGTCTCGCCGCGCTTAAATATGAGCGAGGGGTGTTGACGAGATCAGCACAACGCGCGCGCCCCATTGGTTCGCACGGCTTCTCTCTCTCACACTCTCATCCGTTCCCCGCGAGCGGCGGCGCGCGATGGTGGCAACGGAAACCATTCGGGATTCGCTCGCAGGATTTCAAGCTGGACGGTTGTGCCCTCGCGATCTCCGACTTCAGCGTAGCTCCCGCCGACTGGTTCGCCCTCCGCGGTCTCCTGACGCCGTGTAGCTCTCGCATTGTGGCACCCCGCCCTTGGACTGCTTCGACCGGATCCCCACTTTCCTATCTCCTTCTTTTTTCCTCTCGTTGGCTGTCTTCTTCTGCTTCTACTTTCCTTCTATTCTTTTATCCCTCCTTCCCCCCACCCCTATAAGGCACTGCGCCGTGTCGCCTGAAGGCAGACAGAAATTAGGTGCCTTTTTCCTCTTCATTCTAATCACTACCACCACCCAAACCATTCGAGCACGGCTCTCATCTCAGAAGGCAGCAGCTTTCTTGTTTTCGGCAACCGGCGTCGTACCAAGCGAAAAGCAACACCATGTCCGGACGTGGCAAGGGCGGCAAGGCGAAAGGCAAGAGCAAGACCCGTTCTAGCCGCGCGGGGCTTCAGTTCCCCGTGGGCCGTATTCACCGCCTCCTACGCAAGGGAAACTACGCCGAGCGCGTCGGAGCTGGCGCTCCGGTCTACCTGGCTGCCGTACTCGAGTACCTGGCCGCCGAGGTGCTCGAGCTGGCGGGCAACGCCGCTCGTGACAACAAGAAGACCCGGATCATCCCCCGTCACTTGCAGCTCGCCATCCGCAACGACGAGGAGCTGAACAAACTGCTTTCCGGCGTCACCATCGCGCAGGGCGGTGTGTTGCCCAACATTCAAGCCGTGCTTCTTCCAAAGAAGACGGAGAAGAAGGCGTAAGCGAGCACCCCTTCCGCGCGCTCGCCGCATTCCCCAAACGGTCCTTCTAAGGACCACCCAAACAGGTGACGCGGCCGTGTTTCGCTTCGCAGTCACGATGGCTCTGTTCGTACCCTCAAGCGTGTTTGTTTTTCTATACTTTATATATATTTCCTCGCGACATCAGTTAGCCACAAGTGCGCGACGCCAAATGCTGCAAAGAGACAACCAAATCACGCAGCTCGGCACCGAAAAAGACAGAAAAGAGCATGTAAGCGTTGTCATTTCTCATTAAAAAAAAAAAAAAAAAAGCTCCACACGTAACCGTCTATCCTTACGATGACACCTGAACGGGTCAGCACAGGGACAGAGTAAATTTAATACCTTTGAATAGAAAAACAAACGTAAGGTAAAAAAAAAAAAGAGAGAGAGAGAGAGAGAACCCGCCGTTAGCGCATTCCATTTGGTGCTTCTAACACAATTTATTTCGTCTATCTTGCTAGGCAGCGCAGCCACTATTACACAGAACACACAACACAAGCGCTTAACTTCAACTAAACGTTTATTGCAAAAAAAAAAAAAAAAAATTGTCCAGAATATGGCACAAAAACTTGTTCAGCTTCAAAAGAAATGAAAGGAAATGACACGCGATGATTTCGAGTGTGTTAGTGCACTCTCTATCGCGCTCACGCGGAAAGAACTGTTTTTTGGATGGGGTGATAGAGAATAACAGACAGTAATGTGCGGGACTGGCACGTGTGCTTTTTGTTGTCTACCTTTTACTATTCTTTTTCTCTGTTCACCCCCTTTATAAACTCTGACGTTTGCAATGAAAGTTCAGTTGAAGTTAAGCGCTTGTGTTGTGAGGTCTGTGTAATAGTGGCTGCGCTTCCTAGCGAGATGGATCCTTACCAACTGGCCCGATACAATTGTTTATTTCGTCTCTCGGTAAAACTTCATCACCTCCTACGAGTGCACCCAAAAGTTGCGCCGGGGTCCAGCAGCCCAAGTCACCATGGCGTTACGCAAACAGAAGCCCTCAAAAACACCTTACAAGCGGCGGGCAAAAAGGTAAACACATAAATGAAATTGACACACCACAGGGTCGCAGCACGGCTGCTGCACACACACCGACTGAAGCTAGCCTACCTTTTCTCTGTCTACTCATAATGATACACACTTTTACCTTGAATTTGTCAAAGCTGAGCCATTTCTTCGTAATAACGACGCGCCGACGTTCCGTTCTTCCGCGCGCTAGACAACGGCAGCCACGTACGTACAAAACATGACAGCAAAAGAGGGTGCGGCCGGAGTACGTGGCCTGGAGTGGTCTCGTAGCCAAAGCAGACACGTTGGTGGTCCTGAGAAGGACCGTTTGTTGTTGCTTGCCTGTCGACCGAAGCGCAGGGAGCAGCCCAACTTAGGCGCGCTCACCGCGAATGCGCCGAGCCAGCTGGATGTCCTTTGGCATGATGGTGACGCGCTTAGCGTGGATGGCGCACAGGTTGGTGTCTTCGAAAAGACCAACGAGGTAGGCCTCGCTAGCTTCCTGTAGGGCCATCACGGCAGAACTCTGGAAACGGAGGTCCGTCTTGAAGTCCTGAGCGATTTCCCGCACCAGGCGCTGAAAGGGAAGCTTGCGGATCAGCAGTTCGGTCGACTTCTGGTATCGGCGAATTTCACGCAGGGCCACGGTTCCAGGCCTGTAACGGTGAGGTTTCTTCACCCCGCCTGTGGCAGGGGCACTCTTGCGAGCAGCCTTGGTAGCAAGCTGCTTACGCGGAGCCTTGCCTCCAGTACTCTTGCGCGCGGTTTGTTTAGTTCGGGCCATGCTGCGTGCGTCCGATCACCTCGACTGACGGAGCGAAACTGCGCTCCTGCCGGAGATCGGCAAAAGCGGCTTCGCCGCACGACCCATCTCTCTCCCTCCCATTGGCCGAAGCGTGAGAACCCGTCCGCGTGCGAGCGCGGAAGCGTACGCCAGGATGCTGGCTGGCGCTCATTTTCGGGCAACCGTGCAGTTCGCGGCTGCAAAGAGGTACACCGAAACGAAACCACTACCGCTGTACAATACAGCCTGCTGCGCATTTCTTTCGCCTTCCAGGCAACACATCAATCGACGCTGTAGCTCGTCGCTTCCCGAAGCGGCGCGACGGAGTGCGAGACGCCACCATTCACGCCAACAGCGCGCATCGCACTAGAGCGCCTCGCATCACCGAGGGCAAATGCGCACTGCCACGCCAAAAAAACTTGCTCCTTGCGTTGTCGCTTATTTGCGACCATTACGTAGATGGGCGAAGACGACGAGAGACCACCGGCAGTGTTGGTATATGCATACACGTCCGCGCAACGACAAGGAGTAAAACGCAACAAAACATTCTAACACAAACACCCCGTACATCCAACTGCCACTGAGCGCGCCTACTTGCTCAATCGCAGACAGTAACGGGACTCAATTTTATCTTCCTTTCCCTCTTAAGAATCACTCATACATACTTGCCAAACTACTAGGTGCGCTCAATGGCGGTTGGATGTACGGGGTGTTTGCGTTCGAATGTTTTGTTTCATTTTTACTCCTATTCCCTCGATATGTCGTCTCACTCTGGCTTCCCTCATGTCTCTTTCTCTACACTTTTATTCCCACCCTTTTAATCCCCCCTCACCCCCCATCCCTTGTGAGCTACCGCTGAGGTGTCGCATCCTGATGCAGACAGTTTCGGGGCTCACTTTCCTCTTCTTTTCCATCTTACACATCAGCAATCCCCCCCCCCCCCCCCCAACCTCTAAGTGCTAAATATGTGGCACAAAAAGCAGGAAATGGACTCAATGAAAGGGTGAAAAATAATAATCATAATAGAAACGAAGATCAACACGCGCCTCAAAAAGCCCCATTCACTCCTCTTTCACATTTTCACGAGAAAATGAAGGTACACACATGGAGAACAATTTTTGTTATAGGTAGGCTTGCCTGAGCAGAACCACTGTCGTGCGCCTTGGTTACACATTCGACACGCCTCGTCCTGTGCGGAGGTGGGTGGGAAACCAAGGGTGCACTTGAAAATGCAATGCTCGTGGGTTGGTGTCGCCATCTGACGGCAGGCTCACGCGAGCGCGCCTTGCTTTCGAATTTCCCGCGCTCGAACCTCTCGCGTTTACATCATGGGCTAGTCCCCCCCCCCCCCCCCTCTCGCGTGGGCGGCGAAGCCAGCCTCCCTAGAGTGACCACCTCTGCCGGCGAAATGGAAACACTTGTTGCGTAGCTGTCCGTCCAAGTAAAGCTTTCACAACTGCAGTGTTCGCAGCACCAGTACAGTACATGAGTGCCACTTCTATCAAGTGCAGCTTCCCTCAGCACGCTGCATGGGCAGCGCTTATTGTGTACTTGCTTCTGACTTGCGCAGAAATTCTGTTTAAACATCCCCTTCCACTTTTCTTTCTTTTTTTTTTGTATTTTGCAGCTCGGCAGCGCCAGGTGTGAAAAAAAAAAAACAAACAAAAATTATTAGGCGTGACAATGTACACAATGTGTTATTGAATGGGGCACTTCTGAGTGCACAGCGGGCGCGGTAAACACGACCAACCTGTCACAATCAATTTTTTCATTTGTAAGTACACATCCCTTCTTCGTCTGGGTGCCCCACGGTAGAACATAGTGCGTTTTTATTTATTTTGACACAACGTGACGCGATCGTGTAGTGGGCATTCCAAAGAAAAAAGCGAGTTCGTGCTTCCTGAGCATAGTCGTGTCTCCAAGAATGCAGTGACCAGGGTAGAACGCTGCGCTCGGCTTCTTCCTTCGCGCGATAAGGTAACTAGGCGACGTTCGCTTGACGGGCCCGTTTTAGCAGCTTGGCTTGCAGGAAGGAGAGGAAGAACTCGCAGATGCGGCGATTGATTCGTGCATGCAGACCCAGGAGAAAGACGACGACGCGAACGAAATGCGGTGAACGTGACAAGTACCCAGCGCGATCAAGCTACTACTACACGAGGTGCTGCTCACCTGAGCGATGACGCAATGATATTGCAAAGAGGGACGGACGGGTATGGCGAACCGCTGGGATCACACTGCCGAAGCATCAAGTGGGTAGCCCTGAAGAGGGCTGTTGTGTTCTCGTTGGCTGGCTGCAGGCGACGCCGCTGGCTTCTTAGCCTCCGAATCCGTACAGGGTGCGGCCCTGACGCTTGAGGGCGTACACGACGTCCATGGCTGTCACGGTCTTCCTTTTGGCGTGCTCGGTGTAAGTGACGGCATCGCGGATCACGTTCTCGAGGAACACCTTGAGAACGCCGCGAGTTTCCTCGTAGATGAGGCCAGAGATGCGCTTGACACCGCCACGGCGCGCCAGACGACGGATGGCCGGCTTGGTTATGCCCTGGATGTTGTCACGCAACACCTTTCGATGACGCTTGGCGCCACCCTTCCCCAGCCCTTTGCCACCTTTGCCACGGCCAGACATGACGGCTTCCGAAGTTTCTGCTTCTGCTTCGAAACGCGCCCGGAAAGCGAATGCTCGACACGATCGAGTCGCGGTGTCGGCGCCGGCCCGCGAGACTGAGGAGGAAGGCGAACGGCGCACGCCGGTTGGTCGGCGGCCAGCTCGTCTCTCTCTCCCTCTTTTCTTCGCGAGGAGCGCGTTGGCCGCGCAGGTTGCTGCACTGACTATTTTTCTGCACTACAAGATTGAATATACACGGCAAACATGCTTTCGTTTGTTTGTTTGTTTTTAATTCTTTTCTCGTTACTGTTGCTAAGTTTCTTGCCCATTCATTCACGCACCCTTCACTGCTGCAAAATGGCGTATCAGTCGTATCAGCTGCCCCAGCGGCAAGGAGACATCAAACCGAGTAAGCGACAATTCATGTACGCGTACGTACAAGCCCAGCGGATACAACGCGTTCGCTAAAAAACGTTTCATCGTGTCCACTGAACATGACACACGCAATATTTGTCAAAACTCACAGCTGCAACAGCTCACCTGTGTGCCGCACGTAAATAAACTGCACACTTAACACTTTGCGACTACTCGTCCCCGGCGTGTGCCCCCCCCCCTCTTTTTTTTTTTTCTTTTCTATGTTCTCGCTTTCTCTCTAATCACATCAATGCCTCATTTGCACGCACGAAACCCGTTTCACGGCGTCACTTTGACGCCATCCTTGTCGCCAAACCAAGGGACTAACACACGCGGTCCGGGCACGGCCTCATGGCCGGAAATTTCTAAACAAAGCGTGCTCGCGTTGTTGTGGACGCCGGCACGTGAAATTCGGCAAAGTAACAGCACCTTTGGCTGGCTACGCGTGTCTCAAATTTTACTGTGGCAGCTCCACTACATATCGCGATACGGCAGTTTCACCGAAGCCACGCAACGCGACCGCGCTCATTTCAGCATTCACGGGGACGGCAGAGAGTGAGAGCGCACCTCCTCTCGGGCGCGCCTCTCCTCCCGTAAACACGGACTGTCAAGCGGTCCGGTCGCAGCGAAGTTTCCCCATCTCCTTGCGGGGTGGTTCAACACCTGCCCGTTTCAAGTGCACGGTTGCACTGTGAGGAACCCTGCAAGGGTCACGCAATTACAGGCAAAACAGCCCTAACTCTAAAGCGCCTTACATAGGACGAGATTGGAGCGTAAAATGCACCACCCTTTATGCATTCTTTCTTCTTTACAGCGTTGGAAGAGTGTTCGTTCGCTGCATGTTTTACGCATGCGTACTTTCGCTTACATAATACCTTCGGAGGCTGACAACCTGTTAAGTAATCTATCAACGACTATCCGGACGGCATCAGCTGTGCAAAGAAGATTTGCAGTTGGCCTTCCAGAGCCGTCCAGAGCACACAAAGTAGGTCTACACATCGTGGCAACCAATATTTCGAAAAAAGTGAATTGCGTAGTATTATAAAGAATACAACTTTCAGAATGAGCAAAACTGCTTGGTTTGACCAAAGTACAAAGAGGTGCGATTTATACCACATCGATCCATTTATTGAATTAAAAATTACGCTGGCATTAGATAGAATATCGGAAACTCTAATTGACCGATTGAGGCTAGGCACGGCATACACAAAAACATTTGTTTTTTTTTTTTCTTTGCACAGACACGGCAGAGCTGAAAGTCCCGAATGCGAATGCGGATTGATAGATGAAGACGTATGTCACCTTCTCGTAGACTGTCCACATCACGAGACGCCGTCTTAAGTCCGAACAGTTGGCATTAGACCGCAGACCGTTTAACATGAAGAAACTTCTGGGTCCGTGGCCTACTCGAGTTTTACAGTCGCACGCTTTAAAAGCATCAACACGTTCTTTACAAGACAGCGGGATTGCTGATAAGTATTAAGAAATAACGAACTTTCATTTGTAACAAATGTACTTATTATGTACAGTATCACGTGACTCTCATCATGTGTGTGTTGTGAAATGAATGACGTGTCGACAATTATGTACACACGAGCGAATGCATCTTTATACGGACCAGACGTGTGCTCTACTGTTTTGTGCTGGTGGACCGAATATTATCGAGGGACATTATATCAGAGACTTCATTCATTGACTTTCGAACATTTACTTACCATTGTGTTCTGATATGTGCGTATAAGTGTAAGTGTGTCTTTGCATATCTCTGCCCGAGTTTTCTACTTTCCATGCACTGCTTTGTACGTTTTGCTTCAAGATACGTGTTCAAGTTTAACTCAACGGCCAAGGAGTAGCCGGCGCCATAATGGTGCGCCGACATCTCCTTACATATCATATCAATAAGAAAAAAAGATGCGCGCCAATGCCCATCTATTGTATTCCCTTCTCACGTGCCCCAATACCAAACTGCGCGTGCCATTTCTGTGGTGCAAGTGTGTTTAAGTAGTCGCAGTTTCATCTTTCACAATCATGAGGGTTCCCATATTGAAAGTATTCCTTCCCCGAACTTGTGGCAGGGACGCACGATGCGAAATTACAAAATGATCGCGCTTGAAAGCTTCATACAAATGCACTGTCGACCCGCCGAACATAGTCAGTAATCTAAAACAAAGCGGAAATAAACGGTGCGTCCGCTCATTCATTTAAGGTAAGTTTCCCACCACATTCCGAATGGAACGTACCACTCATTTGTGCCTAGCACAGGCGCATTTGTTCTTTCGAAGAGAACACAGTGTTCCGCTACACCGTGTGATTATGTAAACGTCAAGCCGAGCAGTGTCGTTTGCTGGCCGGCCTGGCTATGTTTCTTTCGGCGACGCGCAAACGGAGCACTCGGTGCGAAAACGGGAAATGCCCATACCTCGTGTCGACCGCCTTTCTTTACTGGATTTCGTACTTCTTTGTGCACTATATAAATCACCTGCGTGGTACCCCTGTCATGCGTACGCACAGTTTTGTTTTTTCCTTCACTCGGGCTGTCGATACTTTGCTTTCGGACAATAATTAGCATGCAGTCCGCCGCCACGCTTTTCTGCTTCTACAGCTATTGTCACATGCGTCTATATATTTCTCCCCTATCTTTTCTTGCATCAATGCTTCCGCACATTTTTCACCGCGCCACGCACTTTAAGCTACATTCACTCCTCCTACAGTCTCGAAACGGGCCTGCCCTGCGCTCTCAAGAAATAAATGCCCCAATTTCGTAAACAAATGAATGGCGTGGCAGAGAAGGAACTCTGCGCTGTCTGATGAATGTGGCTGTACCCTTCACATCGGGCGGCAGCTATCACCACCTAGCCATAATGCTGACCTAACAAACAGCTACATTTATCTTGTTTTTTTTCTCTCTTTAAATAGTGAAGTATAGGACCGCGGTGCTTTGCAGTGAATGGTTTAGTTTTCACTCTTGCCTTGACTTTAGCCACCAATAAGATAACCACCTTCTAGTTAATTCTACCCGCCTAAAGTCTATTTTGCCCTCCCCCGTCTCTAAACCCCGGTGCTTTTGAAAAACTCTGCGCCATCATTCTAAACTATAAGGTGAAGCCCTTTACATAGCATTATCAAGTGTTCGGCAGTTTCCTTCTCTCCGCATGCACTGCATACCGTGTATACCCCTTCATATTTGGCCCGACATGTCGGAGTTGCTCGGGCAAGCGCTGACGCGAGTTTCCTATTCTATCATTTCCCAAGAGCTGAACACACTCGAGTTCATGTTACCTTTTTTTGAGAGAAGCGGCCACCTTCCCCCTGTTTTTTTTTTTTTTTTTTAATTACCACGCTCCTGGTTTTGTTTTCCCTCCATTACCGTACTTGTGGCACTTTTCTCCGCGCACTCGGTCTTCTCTAATTTACCTGTTCAACCTCCCCGAGCACACACGTCGAGCGCGGCACACCAACGCTCCTGCTAGCGGTGTTCAACAGAGAGAAGAGGATGGATTCGGAGCCGAATCTCTCAGCACAACCCCTATGCCGACGCAGACAATTTGGGTGGCTCTGAGAAGAGCCGTTGATTTGTCGTTGCTCGCTGTGGCCCACGACGCACGCCTACTTGGAGCTGGTGTACTTGGTGACGGCTTTTGTACCCTCGGACACCGCGTGCTTGGCCAGCTCTCCGGGCAGCAGCAGGCGCACCGCGGTCTGGATCTCCCGGCTCGTGATGGTCGAGCGCTTGTTGTAGTGAGCAAGGCGTGACGACTCGGCGGCGATACGCTCGAAGATGTCGTTCACGAAGCTGTTCATGATGGACATGGCCTTGCTGGAGACACCAGTGTCGGGGTGCACCTGCTTCAGCACCTTATAGATGTAGATGGAGAAGCTCTCCTTCCTGCGGCGCTTCTTCTTCTTCTTGTCCGTGGCGCGCACATTCTTCTGCGCCTTGCCGGCCTTCTTGACGGCTTTGCCAGACGGTTGGGGAGGCATGATTTCACACAACACGCACGCGAGACCAGAGTCGAATGCGCGTGTCCCCCCGTCGGAGTGGCTATGAAAGAGGAAAAGGAAGAGAAAAGCGCTGTCCCGTTACTGCCTCTCGTAATGAGGGCACCTCCACAGGAAAGCGCAGGGAAGGGGGAATGGGAATGAAAGAGTCAGAAGAGAAGAGGTGAGTATAGAGTGGTGAAATGCATTCGATCACTGGCCCCGCGCACGCGCGCAAGAAACAACGCAGACACCAACCGAGTGAAAGACCGCCGAGAAGCCGGAGACGATGAATGCGCCCAAGTAGTGAAAAAAAAAAAAAAAAAAGTCACTCACACGCACACACACACCACCGAACAGGCAGGGAGAAGTTTTGGGCGCTCCGCAATCACGAGGGAAGGGGAGAGAGTGTCTGCTCCGACGGGAGAGGCTTCGTAGGAGAGAAGAAGGCCGTCAGGCAGGTGGGAGTGACCACGTAAACAGTCACGTGGGACTCCGAGGGGGCGTGGCGCGCGGCACAGAAAACAACAACACGTGGGATTGTAACGGGCCTCTTTAGAGGCGCGTGAAAAGGTTCGCGTCGCCAAAAAAATCCAGGAGCGCATAGAACGCCCGGCGAAGTGTTGCCACGTTCGCCGAGGGGAACAGCAAGTGTTCTGCACTCACGTGTGGCAGGCCGAGTTTCCCGTAGTTGTCCCAGAGCCGGCGACGAATGTCTGCATATCCTGGGCACTGGCACAAAATGTGTTCAACGGTTTCCTCTGCCGGACACTGCACACACGAAGGGCTCCCACTGCCACGCCGTTTAGAGAGCAGTTGCGCTGTTCGGCCGCATCCAGCACGAAGGCGCAGCAGGAAAGCACGAGCACGCCGACCGATTCCCGTTGACGGGAGGCGGGGCACAGGCTTGCCGGCTGCTGTGCGGGGGTCTGGGTGTAGAGCTCGGACGTGGCGTGCGATTATGAGTCGCGCCACATCGTAGTCCCGAACGAAGTTCGTTGTGGGAGTGGAGGGGTCGTGGGCGTCCCTTGCGAGCTCGTCGGCTGCCTCGTTGCCGCGCACTCCGACGTGTGAGGGCACCCACTGAAACGACACATCGCACCCACTGCGCACGATTACGGTGAATTTGCGCGTGAGGCGCTGTGCGATCGAAGAGCCATTTTCGCCCCTCGCAAGGGTGAGGAGGGCCGCCCGAGAATCGCAGAAGATGACGGCCGAAGACGGGAGGAACTCGACCAGCTGATCGGCCGCAAGGTTCAGAGCCGCGAGCTCAGCGGTCGTCGAAGTCGCCGGGAGTGGAAGACGACACTTCCTCTCGTCTCGTAGCACCGGAATGACGCTGGCTGCAGCAGCGGATCCGTCCCCCTTCACCGAGCCGTCCGTGTAGAGATGAAGGTGGCCGGAGTAGCGCTGTTCGATCAGTGCGCAGGTCTCCTGTAGAAGGGCAGCCCGTGGTGTGTGCCCCTTGCTGCGTACACCCGGAACCCTGATCGAAATGGGCAGCCGGGAGTCCCAGTGAGGAGGGATAGGCAGGAGACCTGCGAAAGGGGTTCCCGAGATGAGGCTGGCGTACTCCAGTGCGCTGCGGCCCATACCAGTGTCGGGCAGCGATAGCAGACGATGTACGAGTGCCTTTCCCCCTCGCGTCATGTGCAAGCGCTCGACGTGACGCAGAGCACAAGCCTTGGCTCTGAGCGAGAGGGGAAACTGATTCGTTTCTGCATAGGTCACTCCCACTGGAGACGCCCGAGGCATTCCAAAGAGGCGGCGGATGACGCCGCGATGTGCCCTCTCGAGAGTTTCCCACTGTGGCGGTCGCAGGGTGATGCAGGAGAATGCGTAGAGGGCCCTGGCTCCGGCGACGGCGTTGTACATCCTCAGGGCAATGTCTGGTGAACAGCCTTTGCCCCTCGCGAGGAGAGAGGATGCCGCTCCTGCGACTCTGCGACAGCTTGTCCGGTGGCTGGCAACGGCTGGCTTCCAGCTCAAGCGGTGATCGATCGTGATGCCGAGGTATTGGACCGATCGTCGCCACGGCAGAACACGTCCCCGGAACTTGAGGCGGCCGACCTCGTATCGTCCCTTGATGGTTGGGTGAACGAGAAGCGCTTCCGTCTTGGCCGTGGAGAGCTGAAGCCCAATGCTCGTGATGTAATCGTCCACGGCCTCGAGAGAGCGGTTGAGGCTCTGTCGCACCTGCAGCCCGCGCGGAGTGGGTCCACTCGCAAAGAGGGCGATGTCGTCCGCATAGATGGCAATGCGCACCTCGTACTCCAAGTCTCGTGGGATGTAGTCGACGATGCGCGCGAGGGCGAGGTTGAACAGCATGGGGCCCAAGATGCTGCCCTGCGGCACACCGGCAGTGGACGGGCGAGGCGCGCTGAGGTCGCCACCAACGCGGACACGGAACGTTCTGCCCCCCAGGAACTCCTCGACGTACCCGAGAAGCCTGCCACACACACCCATAGCACGAAGAGCGTCCAAAACGGCCGCATGAGGCAGGCGATCGAAGGCACTCTTTATGTCGAGGAGAACCAAATATCCGGCTTCACCGCGGAGCTTTGCATTCTCCAGCGTGGTGACAACGTCGGAGATGCAGTCCGCAGTTGACCGGTGACAGCGGAAGCCGCTCTGGACGTCTGCCAGGAAGTTGAGGGCCGCAGCAATCCACTCGAGTCGCTTGAGGGCCATGGCTTCCATCACTTTCCCGGCAGCTGACGTAAGCGAAACCGGCCTGTATGAGGTCGGTTCCGACGCGGGCTTGCCCCTCTTGCGCACCGGAACGACGATCGCCTCCTTCCACGTCGCCGGAAACGCACCCGAGCGCCAGACGCTGTTGTATCCCTCGAGCAGGCCAGGAAGTTGGCTTTCGTCGAGGTTTCGCAGCATCTGGTACGTAATGCCGTCGCTGCCAGGCGCAGAACGGTTCCTCCGCGTGGAAAGGACGTGGCGCAGCTCTCCGATGGTGAAATCCTGCGTGCACAGGGCCTCTATATGTCGCACAATCTCTGCCGTGGGGAAAAACCGCTCTGGAGCGAACAGTTCCGGCCGGTGATGCGCTGGCAGAGGGGGAAGCCGCACTGTGTCAGGGGCGAGGACAGGGGCGTTGAAGGTGTCGGCGAGCAGTTCCGTCAGCTGAGCCGTGGTCAGCTGCAGGGCGATCGCGATGGAGAGGGCCGGATCTTGCGGGACCCGCTGTCGCAACATCGCTCCGAACACCCGCCAGGCGCGCCGGTTGTTGCGCTGCTGTTCGAAGGAGCGGCAGAGGCTGGACCAGCTTTCGGCGTGGCGATGGTGGGCGTGGCGCCTGCACACCGCGTCGATGCGGTTGTAGACGGTCCAGTCCTCCGCCCTCTCAGAGCGCTCAGCCCGGCGCTGAGCCCGACGACGAGCAGCCCGTAAGTTGAGCTGCTTGATGTCCGGCACCGGCGTGTTGGCAGGAACACGGCACTTCACTGTAGCCTCGCGCGCGCACTCGGCTATGTGTGTAAACACGTCACTCGCGACTGGCACTGCAGCACACAGTTCGCGAAAGCGTGAGAAGTTCACCACCGAGTAGGCGCGCGTCTGTTCAGGCCGGGCGCAGAGGGGCTCGAGGCAGATGGGGTAGTGATCCGACCCCTCCGTGTCAGGGCTTCGGGACCACCGGTAGCGGCAGTCTTCCGTCACGAAGGAGAGGTCGATCGCACTGGGAGCCGAGCCGCGCCTCAGGAAGGTGTTCCTCCCATCGTTGAGGAGATGGAGACCGGCGGCGAGGGACGCATCCAACACCTTGCGGCCCGGGTTGTTCACTCCCGCACTTCCCCACGCCGTGTGGTGAGAGTTGAAGTCACCGCACACAACTGCCGAAGCACCGAGACGGTCCACCAGTCGCACGATAAACTGGGGGTCCCAGAGTCGAGGGTAGCGCACATAAACACTCGCTATTGCTGTGTCTACAGCACCAACGCGCACTCGCACAGCAACGCACTCGACACCGGGACACAGAATATCGGCGATGTCAACCGCCGACTGGGGGAGTCGCGCACGCACATAAATGGACGCGCGAGAGCATCCCGGCCGATGCAACAGTTGCGTGCAGTGGGGGCTGACACAGTCGGCACGTTCACACTCGGTCGCACTGTGATAGGCCACATGTCCGGGGATATTGAGCTCCCCAGCACGAACGTGCGTTTCCTGAAGAGCAAGGACATCAAGTTCGCGCTGGGGAAGTGAGCGCACAAGCTCACGGTGACGGCGGCGGAGAGAACGGATGTTCCACTGGAGTATCCGCGGCCGTGGCTTCCTTGACGCACTATCCATGGTGGGCTAAGTCTTGATGGGCACTCAGAGCGGCGAGACAAAAGTCGCGCGTCGTCGTGCTGCACACCGTGGTTTCGAGGAGTGCGCGAAGAGCCGCGGCCAGCGCCGTCATGACCGTATCCCTTGCGTCTTTTTTGGGGGGGGCAGGGGGGGGACATGTGGGCTGTGTGGCGGCTGGAGCCGGCGCTGTGGTAGCACTGCCCTTCAGGGCATCGCGGAAAGTGCCGACAGGGTGTGTGGCTGCCTTTGCTGGCGCTGAAGCCTCCCGTTGAAGCGAAGCTTTTGCTCGCTCGATGGCTTCGCGGCGCGTCAGCTTTCCGCCAGAGGAGGCGAGTAGAAAGGCGGCCTTTCTCTGCAGCTGCCATGACTCGCACCGGGGTTCGTTCGCCGGGTGGGAACCCTTGCAGTTGATGCAGCGGGGTCTTTCTGAGGGGCAGGGACCCTCAGCGTGGTTCCCGCCGCAACGGAGGCAGCGCCTGTCGCGCGAGCACGTTGCTGTGGCGTGTCCAAACACACCGCAACGCGCACACTGCAGTGGACGCGGAAGGCGCGCCCGAACCGGCCTCCGCTGTTTGAAGAGCGAGAGCTCCGCCGGCACCACAGTTCCCTCAAATGTAATTACAAGCGTGGAGCCGCGCCGCGCATACGTAAGGGTCTTCACCACTGAGGTAATGTTTGCGGCAATGATGTCCAGGGGAATGCTTTCATCGACCCCGAACACCTCCCCCACACACGAGTTGAGGTCGAGCACTTTTGCCTTTACTCTCACATCAACGATGGTGGTGATGTCTAGGAGTTCACTGACATCAGAGTTGGGGGCAGTGTCGACAGCAACGAGGTTGCGGCGATGGTTAACCCGCACGCGTTGTGTGGCTGGGAACCCAGCGAGATAAGCAGCGATGGCGTCCCTCGATGCAGCCAGGAAGTGCGACTTGCGGCCGACCGGTCTGAAAATGATGGTCTGGCCGATGGCGTCACCAGTAGGCTGCGTAATAGGGGCGCGGATCGCCGCTACCGCCTGTGAGGAAACCGGGCGTGGCGTTGGCTGCTGCTTTTTCGTCTGTTTCCCCTTCCCTTTCCCTCTTGTCTGGGGCAGAGAGGAGTCAATGGGCGCACACAGAGTAAGCTTGCCCGGGGCCTCCGTGGTTGGAAGAGGGGGAAAGCTCGCAAAGCCCGCCGGGGAGGAGACTCCGGATGTTGAGGGGAGTGGCACCTCCTCTCTTAGTGGCCGGCTTAGTTCCTTTGGGGGACCCGCCGGGAGAGGGAGGGGGTTGTTGGCCTGAGGGGAGGACGGGGGGAGACAGGCAGTTGACCCACGCTCGCCTCGGGAAAGGGTTGTGGCTTGTGCGCCACTCTCTCCAGTGACGTCAGGACCGGGGAGGACTGGTTGGGAGAAGAAACCAGTTTTCGGCTGCGCCGATAGATCGCGGGCTGGGTTGGTGCCGGCGGCTGCAGCAGACGACGCTCCTTGCTCAGTCTGTTCCACGCTCACGACACTTCCGCTTTCGGAGCTCGGTGATGTGGCGGGTGTCTCGTGCTCCCAGGAGGAGGAGGAGGACGAAGACGTCGTGGGGGAGGAGGAACTGGCCTCACTGGATTCCTCGTTTCTGGGTGGTGGCTGCGAGAGAAACTCGTCGGTTTGCGTGGCCGTAGAAATGGCGGCCGGCTTGGTAATGGCCGCTGCTCGGCCTCCTCGGTTCCTTTGTGTCGCAGCCGGCTTCTTGGGCGGTTGCTGGCGCCGTGGATGTGGTCGAGTCTGTGGCCTGGACGTAGGTGTCTCCTCCGGTTTCTCCTTAGGGTAGAAGCCTTTGCGAGCCAGTCGGAGGCGGGCCCTGGTCAGTCGCAGGCCGGCCGCTTTAACGGCCGGGCTAGGACCACATGTTTGTGGCGTGGAGTCCACGTGGTCGGCGGCTTCGTTGAGGTCTGAGTGGAGAGCCTCGGAGTTGTGCGATGGCTCGTGGTTGCCGTCGGCCATGATAAGTGCCGACAGACCTCAAATGAGGTTGAGAAAAAAAAAAAAAAAAAAGGGGGATAAGAAAACAAAGAGTTATAGCTACATACTGCTCTGCCCCCTGAGAGCCCTGAGAAGGGCTACGCTCGAGAGCGCGATCCTGGGAGCAGAACAAAAGGGAAAAAAAAAAAGGACACAGGCGTGTCAATTACTTTATTGAAAACAAAAGACTTGATGGAGCGACGAAAAAACACGTCCGCTCCCTCCAAAACTCGCGCGCCCCCGTGTCCCCCCGTCTCGCCGCGCTTAAATATGAGCGAGGGGTGTTGACGAGATCAGCACAACGCGCGCGCCCCATTGGTTCGCACGGCTTCTCTCTCTCACACTCTCATCCGTTCCCCGCGAGCGGCGGCGCGCGATGGTGGCAACGGAAACCATTCGAGCACGGCTCTCATCTCAGAAGGCAGCAGCTTTTCTCTTTTCGGCAAGCAGCGTCGTTGGAGGTGTTGGTTGGTTCGAGTGGGAGGAGACCCGCTGTTCACATGCGGTGACCCGGCGGACTCCTGCACAGGTTTTCGTCGGTTTTCGCAAGGTTTTGGTGAGGTTTCTTGTCCCCTTTTCTCTGCCTTTTTTTTTTTTTTTTTTTCCCAGGTTAGGCTAGCTCCTAACTGACTTGGTAGCCTCGTGGTGGTGGTACCACGATGACTACCAGTCTGCTCTCGCAGATTAGGCCGCGGGTGCACTACGCACGCGTGCCTAAGGGCGTCGGCAGTGCCGACATTTGCAAAGAGCTCGTGAAGCGCTTCACGCCCAGTGAGCTGACGTGTGTTCAGGATTATGGCTTAGGGAAGTTTGAGGTGACATTCGCGAATGACGAGGCGAATCGGCGGTTTTTAGACGATCCCGTCCTCGCCATTCGCGATGCGAGGATCAGGTTTCAGTACCGAGGTGTTCGGGTCAAGGTGGTGCGCATCATTGGCTTCCCGGCGGACGCGGATAAGCGCATCATAGTACAACTATTGGAGAGGTTTGGAAAGGTTTTGGAAGTGGCGCGAGAGGAATCACCGTATCTGCCGGGAGTCTCGACCGGCGTCCTCATGATCAAAATGGAGATGCACAAGAGTGTCCCCAACCTGCTCGAGGTGAGGGACGTCATCGTCCAGTTTGAGTATGAGGGCGTCGCGCGGGTTTGCCGGCGCTGCTACAAGACTGGACACCATGCGGCGAAGTGCACTGTGCCACAGTGTGTGCGCTGTGGGGCTTTTGGTCACGACCAGTGCGCGGTAAAATGCAAGCACTGCGGCGGCGATCATGGCCCCTCACAGTGCAAGGCGCGGACGAATTCGTCGGCCGCCCCGCCTGTAGCCTCTTCTTCTTCCCAGGAGCAGGTGAGCGGCGTTGCGGAGGATCGGGAGGCTGCTCCGGGGGACGCCGAGGGCTCGACCCAGCCACAGCCGGAGCCCATTAGCGAACGGGCTCCAGGAGGGGAAGAGCAGGAGGCGGGGTCGGAATTAGCTGAGGCCCCCACCCTCTCTGCTGCCGCCGAGCCGTCGCCGGCCTCGCCTGCCGGTGCGCCCGGGACCAGCCCTGCTGACGCGCCTGCTGCCGAGGAGACACAGGAACCCATGAGCTGGACGGACGCTGTTCGGGGCAAGAAGCGGCGCGCCAACCGATCACCAGGGCCCTCCAAGGAGAGGCTGGCGGCGGCTCCGAGCGGCGGCCCCGGCAGCCCTAAGGACGACCTCCCGGTTCCGAAGCGAGCCGCAGCGACAGAGTCCGACGAGGAGTCCACCTCGTCGACTGTCACGGACGGTACCACGGGTGAGTTGAACAACAGTTCTTCTTGCCCTAACTGTGGACCAGGCAATTGCGAGTGTTCGTTAATGTCTAACACAGTGTACTCGTCCACGAACGAGGATTCCCTCTCCGAGGGGGACTCTCGTTCGTAGGTTTTATATTAGGTAGCTTTCCAGCAGCTGATACCTTCGAGTATCTGCTGTTTTCTTCTCTTCTGTGATTTTCTTTTCGCTTCTTGCCTATTCTAGAGTCTGTCTTCTCTCCTATCTTTCATCATGGCTTCTTCTCTAACTATTGCTACCTTTAATTGTCGGGGTATTACTAGAGCAGCGAAACAAGCTGAGGTCATTCATTTAGCTCGGTCTCGAAAAATAGACATTCTCCTTTTGCAGGAAACTTTTGTGTCTAAATTGCAACAGATTAAGAACTTTGACAGAACGTTTGGCACCAAATCCTACTGGAATTATGGTGGCGCACATTGCCGGGGAGTTGCTGTCATTTTAATGCCACGATTCACCGGTTCTGTGCTACGCTACGCCAGGGATTCGGACGGCCGTGTTCTGTCAGTGGATCTTGACTCTGGCGTTAGAATTGTGAATGTGTATGCTCCAGCAAAGCGCGGACAGCAGAAAGATTTCTTTAATTCCCTAGATTCTTATCTAGTTGGCCCTTCCCGTGTCATTTTAGTAGGCGATTTCAACTGTGTTTTAGAAAAAGCGGATCGCGTTTCCCTCAAAGGAACTCCAAAGTTTAGAGACGGAAACGGCGAGCTAGAGTTGCGGGAGCTTGTTAAAGAGCTGGGGCTTGTCGATGCTTGGCGGTCCCTCCGTCCTCTCCAGTCAGGCATGACTTGGACGGGGAGGGGGAGCCGCTCGAGGATCGATCGTTTTTATGTCTCGCCCTCGCTTGCTCCTAGCATGCACTCTAGCTGGCTGTGTTCTTCCGCGTTGAGTGACCATAGCCTTCTTGCACTGAGATTTGCCGACTCTAGTTTGGTGCCATGGGGCAAGCGACCGTGGCGTTTAAATCCACGGCTCCTTAAAGATAAGGACGCCACAAAAGATGTGGCGACCTATCTCATCGGTTCACTCCTTGGCGACCAAAACTTAGGCGGTAGCGATTGGGACACGGTGAAGGCCGGAGTCGCGGAGCGCTTTCGGGATTGGGGCAAGAGGCGGGCGCGGGAGGAGCGCGCCGAGATCAAAGCGGTCTCTGACGCGATCCTCCTGCTCTCAAAGCCATTGTCCTGCGGCCTGGGGGTAACCGCGGCTCTTACTTCACTGCGCAAAGAATATAGAGTCCTGCTCCAGCGACGCTGGGACCGCTTGCGGGCCACAGCACGCGCAGAGCAGTGGGAAATGGAGGCTTGGTGCAGCAGAAATGTCCTTCGCAGACACTTGGCTAGGAAGAGCTCAGCGATAACCTCTTTGGTCGATCCTAACACAGGCGGCTTAGTGGAAACGCAGGACGAAGTATTAGAGGTGGCAAGACAGTTCTACAAGAACCTTTACGCCGAACCACCTCCCACTCCGTACTCGTTTCCTTTCACCAAAACTTACGAGGACTTTGATATTTGTGACACTCCCTTCGTCGAAGAGGAGGTGTTTGCAGCCCTTAAATCCATGAAGCATAATCGCAGCCCAGGTTCAGATGGTTTGACAGTCGAGTTTTATGTCAAGTTTTGGAGAGTTTTGGGGGGGCCTTTTACCACATTGGCAAACAGGCTTCTCCGTGAGGGGACCCTGTCAGCAACTCAAAGAGAGGGGCGGATCACTCTCCTGTGCAAGGATGAGACGAGACGCACCGACCTGAGAGCCTGGCGGCCCATCACCCTCTTGAACTGTGATTACAAGCTCATAGCTAAGTGCCTGTCCGTTCGACTCACTCCAGTGCTCAGTACTGTTTTGGGTCCGTACCAGGCGTGTTGTGTCCAAAATAGGTCGTGCCAACTTCATGGTTTCGCTATCAGGGACCTCATAGAATGGTCGAATTCTCGCAACCTAAGTGGAATCCTTTGTTCTTTTGATCAAGAAAAGGCTTTTGATATTATCAGTCACAAGTACATCTTCAAAGTTTTAAAGCAGGCGGGCTTCAGTTCAAAGTTCATCAGCATGGTCAGGGCTCTCTACTTTCGTCCTAGTTCTGCTGTTGTCATACAAGATCGCGTCTCGGAGTCGTTCGGTGTGTGCCGTGGAGTCCGACAGGGTGACCCACTGTCGCCCGCTCTCTACGTGCTCGCATTCGAGCCGCTCTTGCAGAGGCTTTCTAAAGACACCAGCATAGGTAGATTTCCCCTTCCGCCAGGTTCCCCCCCGGTGGCAATGTTTGCCTATGCAGATGACCTCTCTATCGTCGTCCCGGACGAGGCAACTGTTTGCACCGTCTTGGACGTTATGGAGGGGTACTGCTCGGCGAGCGGTGCCAGAATAAATAAGTCAAAGAGCGCAGTCATGTATCTGAACTGTGCTCCCTCCAGTCCACGTCCTGTACATGGACTCCCCATAAAGAAACGCCTACGTATATTAGGTTTCCATTTCGAGCCAGATGGCCTGACTACCGAAAACTGGCGGTTAGCAAGGCAAAAGCTTACTGATAGGATTGAGGAACTCGGTGCCTTGTCTTGTCCGCTTACAGCCAGGGCCACGATAATTCAATCACTGTTGTTCAGTTTCCTCACGTACATAGGTTCGGTTATGCCAGTTAAACCCCACACCAAAGTTATCTTGGAAAAGAAAGTTTTCAAATTCTTTTGGGGTCGTGCCGCTCCTTTTGTGGCGCGCCCCGTGTTGAAGTTGCGCAGGGACGAAGGAGGATTAGGTATTCCCGACCTTAGCGTTGTGACCACGGCATTACATGTTAAATGGACACGGGTAGCTCTTGAGTCAGATATGCTCCTTACTAGAAGCTTTGCGTCTTATTTCCTGAGTACCAGGCTGAGGTTGTTCTCGCCTGGGGCATTTTCGAATTCCGTGCCTCGGGCGGGAACGCCTTCTGCCTTCTATGCAGGGGCCGCTTCTACTTTGGCCCGTCTCCAAGAGGTCGACCCCGAGATAGATTTAGATTCAATCGAACTCCGCGAGTTAGTCGATAGACTCGCTCCGGAGTTACCCGAATGCTACAGAGAACACGACCTGTCCGAATACAGTCCTAACTGGCGGTTAATTACTGCCAGTTTCCTGGACGCCAAGCGCGCTACATTCATGTATCGCCTGGCCAGAGATCGCCTGCCTCTAAGCTTCAGGCCTTTCACAAGAATTGCTCAACGAGGAGTGTGCCCTTTTTGTGGCACTAAGGAGGACCTGGTTCACGTGTTCTCTCAGTGCGCACTACCAGCTGCCCTCCATCGAAGGATAGCTAGCTTGTTTGGCCACCCAGGTGTTCCTTTCAACACCGTTCGTTTTCTTCAACCCCTGTCGCGACAAGCGGCTAAGCAATACGTGCTTCTGCTTGTTGAGTGCTCGTACCAAGTGTGGGTTGCACGGTGCTGTGCCGTCTTTGATGGCAAGCGACCCGGGCTTCTCGAAGTGCTTGCAAAAGTACGGAAGGAGGTCTGGTTCGTTCTCCACCGAGAGTGGCAGCGCCTTGGTGCAAAGAAGTTCTACGAGACGTGGCACCGTCCGGCAGTGATTTTCAGTGAGGCAGGAGGGCAGATAACCATCAACTTTTAATGATGGCTTTCTCTAAGGCTCCACGACTAGGCCTAGTGAGCCAGTCGCCCCCGAGTTTGGTCTGTATGGTCTCTCACCCGAGTTTTGCATGTGCTAAGGTGATCCTGTCACCTTGTCGGGCTTTACCCGCAAGGTCCGTGTTGGCCCCTTCTGTAGGCTCGGCTACTTTACTCGTCGAGGCGGAAGGTGGTTCCCTTCTTCGAGAAGGACTAAGCCGGCTTTCAGCCGTGCCGGTTTCCGTGGGTACGTTTGGTTTGTGTGCAGCAGCACTGGCCTCTGCACCAAATAGTAGTCCCGTAGACCCCACAGGGCGGATTGTGTCTCACTGCGCCCTTGTGGTGAGGAGACGGGCCATGACCGCAAAACGCCTCGCGCTGAGCGATAGCCCATCCGCACTGTGGGGGTGTTGTCGCAGGGTCTCAGCCGCGCGACAGTGTGAGGGCACGGGCACTTTGGTTGTGGTGACTGAAGTTACCGCGACCGAAGGCAGCACCGCTGCCACTTTTTTGGGTACGTCCGCTTTGCGTGTGGTGGCGAGAGCTACCGTGCCGAAGGGTAGCCCCTATGTCAAGTCTCGCTGGGCCCTAGTGGTCAGGAGACGGGCCATGACCGCAGCGCGCCCCATGCGCCGCGATAGCCCACCCTGCCAGGGTACGTTCACTTTGCGCGTTGCGACTGAAGTTGCTCCGCCGGAGGGTAGTCCCTTTGTCGGGCCTCCCTGGCTTGTATGCCGGGAGGCAGGCCGCGTCTGTTGGGCGCCTGGCGCCGAACGGTGGCCCCCTTGCCAGGGCATGGCCGTCTGCCCGAAACAAATCTTCCCCCCACACAGCCCTGGGGGGAGGGAGAGCCGGGACAGACGTAGGATGATGATGGGTTGATGAGTTAAGTGTGACTCTGGGACAAAGCGTTTCGGCGCCGCGTCTCCTTCCTATCTGACAACGGCTCTTGTTTTCGGCAACCGGCGTCGTACCAAGCGAAAAGCAACACCATGTCCGGACGTGGCAAGGGCGGCAAGGCGAAAGGCAAGAGCAAGACCCGTTCTAGCCGCGCGGGGCTTCAGTTCCCCGTGGGCCGTATTCACCGCCTCCTACGCAAGGGAAACTACGCCGAGCGCGTCGGAGCTGGCGCTCCGGTCTACCTGGCTGCCGTACTCGAGTACCTGGCCGCCGAGGTGCTCGAGCTGGCGGGCAACGCCGCTCGTGACAACAAGAAGACCCGGATCATCCCCCGTCACTTGCAGCTCGCCATCCGCAACGACGAGGAGCTGAACAAACTGCTTTCCGGCGTCACCATCGCGCAGGGCGGTGTGTTGCCCAACATTCAAGCCGTGCTTCTTCCAAAGAAGACGGAGAAGAAGGCGTAAGCGAGCACCCCTTCCGCGCGCTCGCCGCATTCCCCAAACGGTCCTTCTAAGGACCACCCAAACAGGTGACGCGGCCGTGTTTCGCTTCGCAGTCACGATGGCTCTGTTCGTACCCTCAAGCGTGTTTGTTTTTCTATACTTTATATATATTTCCTCGCGACATCAGTTAGCCACAAGTGCGCGACGCCAAATGCTGCAAAGAGACAACCAAATCACGCAGCTCGGCACCGAAAAAGACAGAAAAGAGCATGTAAGCGTTGTCATTTCTCATTAAAAAAAAAAAAAAAAAAAGCTCCACACGTAACCGTCTATCCTTACGATGACACCTGAACGGGTCAGCACAGGGACAGAGTAAATTTAATACCTTTGAATAGAAAAACAAACGTAAGGTAAAAAAAAAAAAGAGAGAGAGAGAGAGAGAACCCGCCGTTAGCGCATTCCATTTGGTGCTTCTAACACAATTTATTTCGTCTATCTTGCTAGGCAGCGCAGCCACTATTACACAGAACACACAACACAAGCGCTTAACTTCAACTAAACGTTTATTGCAAAAAAAAAAAAAAAAAATTGTCCAGAATATGGCACAAAAACTTGTTCAGCTTCAAAAGAAATGAAAGGAAATGACACGCGATGATTTCGAGTGTGTTAGTGCACTCTCTATCGCGCTCACGCGGAAAGAACTGTTTTTTGGATGGGGTGATAGAGAATAACAGACAGTAATGTGCGGGACTGGCACGTGTGCTTTTTGTTGTCTACCTTTTACTATTCTTTTTCTCTGTTCACCCCCTTTATAAACTCTGACGTTTGCAATGAAAGTTCAGTTGAAGTTAAGCGCTTGTGTTGTGAGGTCTGTGTAATAGTGGCTGCGCTTCCTAGCGAGATGGATCCTTACCAACTGGCCCGATACAATTGTTTATTTCGTCTCTCGGTAAAACTTCATCACCTCCTACGAGTGCACCCAAAAGTTGCGCCGGGGTCCAGCAGCCCAAGTCACCATGGCGTTACGCAAACAGAAGCCCTCAAAAACACCTTACAAGCGGCGGGCAAAAAGGTAAACACATAAATGAAATTGACACACCACAGGGTCGCAGCACGGCTGCTGCACACACACCGACTGAAGCTAGCCTACCTTTTCTCTGTCTACTCATAATGATACACACTTTTACCTTGAATTTGTCAAAGCTGAGCCATTTCTTCGTAATAACGACGCGCCGACGTTCCGTTCTTCCGCGCGCTAGACAACGGCAGCCACGTACGTACAAAACATGACAGCAAAAGAGGGTGCGGCCGGAGTACGTGGCCTGGAGTGGTCTCGTAGCCAAAGCAGACACGTTGGTGGTCCTGAGAAGGACCGTTTGTTGTTGCTTGCCTGTCGACCGAAGCGCAGGGAGCAGCCCAACTTAGGCGCGCTCACCGCGAATGCGCCGAGCCAGCTGGATGTCCTTTGGCATGATGGTGACGCGCTTAGCGTGGATGGCGCACAGGTTGGTGTCTTCGAAAAGACCAACGAGGTAGGCCTCGCTAGCTTCCTGTAGGGCCATCACGGCAGAACTCTGGAAACGGAGGTCCGTCTTGAAGTCCTGAGCGATTTCCCGCACCAGGCGCTGAAAGGGAAGCTTGCGGATCAGCAGTTCGGTCGACTTCTGGTATCGGCGAATTTCACGCAGGGCCACGGTTCCAGGCCTGTAACGGTGAGGTTTCTTCACCCCGCCTGTGGCAGGGGCACTCTTGCGAGCAGCCTTGGTAGCAAGCTGCTTACGCGGAGCCTTGCCTCCAGTACTCTTGCGCGCGGTTTGTTTAGTTCGGGCCATGCTGCGTGCGTCCGATCACCTCGACTGACGGAGCGAAACTGCGCTCCTGCCGGAGATCGGCAAAAGCGGCTTCGCCGCACGACCCATCTCTCTCCCTCCCATTGGCCGAAGCGTGAGAACCCGTCCGCGTGCGAGCGCGGAAGCGTACGCCAGGATGCTGGCTGGCGCTCATTTTCGGGCAACCGTGCAGTTCGCGGCTGCAAAGAGGTACACCGAAACGAAACCACTACCGCTGTACAATACAGCCTGCTGCGCATTTCTTTCGCCTTCCAGGCAACACATCAATCGACGCTGTAGCTCGTCGCTTCCCGAAGCGGCGCGACGGAGTGCGAGACGCCACCATTCACGCCAACAGCGCGCATCGCACTAGAGCGCCTCGCATCACCGAGGGCAAATGCGCACTGCCACGCCAAAAAAACTTGCTCCTTGCGTTGTCGCTTATTTGCGACCATTACGTAGATGGGCGAAGACGACGAGAGACCACCGGCAGTGTTGGTATATGCATACACGTCCGCGCAACGACAAGGAGTAAAACGCAACAAAACATTCTAACACAAACACCCCGTACATCCAACTGCCACTGAGCGCGCCTACTTGCTCAATCGCAGACAGTAACGGGACTCAATTTTATCTTCCTTTCCCTCTTAAGAATCACTCATACATACTTGCCAAACTACTAGGTGCGCTCAATGGCGGTTGGATGTACGGGGTGTTTGCGTTCGAATGTTTTGTTTCATTTTTACTCCTATTCCCTCGATATGTCGTCTCACTCTGGCTTCCCTCATGTCTCTTTCTCTACACTTTTATTCCCACCCTTTTAATCCCCCCTCACCCCCCATCCCTTGTGAGCTACCGCTGAGGTGTCGCATCCTGATGCAGACAGTTTCGGGGCTCACTTTCCTCTTCTTTTCCATCTTACACATCAGCAATCCCCCCCCCCCCCCCCCCAACCTCTAAGTGCTAAATATGTGGCACAAAAAGCAGGAAATGGACTCAATGAAAGGGTGAAAAATAATAATCATAATAGAAACGAAGATCAACACGCGCCTCAAAAAGCCCCATTCACTCCTCTTTCACATTTTCACGAGAAAATGAAGGTACACACATGGAGAACAATTTTTGTTATAGGTAGGCTTGCCTGAGCAGAACCACTGTCGTGCGCCTTGGTTACACATTCGACACGCCTCGTCCTGTGCGGAGGTGGGTGGGAAACCAAGGGTGCACTTGAAAATGCAATGCTCGTGGGTTGGTGTCGCCATCTGACGGCAGGCTCACGCGAGCGCGCCTTGCTTTCGAATTTCCCGCGCTCGAACCTCTCGCGTTTACATCATGGGCTAGTCCCCCCCCCCCCCCCCTCTCGCGTGGGCGGCGAAGCCAGCCTCCCTAGAGTGACCACCTCTGCCGGCGAAATGGAAACACTTGTTGCGTAGCTGTCCGTCCAAGTAAAGCTTTCACAACTGCAGTGTTCGCAGCACCAGTACAGTACATGAGTGCCACTTCTATCAAGTGCAGCTTCCCTCAGCACGCTGCATGGGCAGCGCTTATTGTGTACTTGCTTCTGACTTGCGCAGAAATTCTGTTTAAACATCCCCTTCCACTTTTCTTTCTTTTTTTTTTTGTATTTTGCAGCTCGGCAGCGCCAGGTGTGAAAAAAAAAAAACAAACAAAAATTATTAGGCGTGACAATGTACACAATGTGTTATTGAATGGGGCACTTCTGAGTGACAGCGGGCGCGGTAAACACGACCAACCTGTCACAATCAATTTTTTCATTTGTAAGTACACATCCCTTCTTCGTCTGGGTGCCCCACGGTAGAACATAGTGCGTTTTTATTTATTTTGACACAACGTGACGCGATCGTGTAGTGGGCATTCCAAAGAAAAAAGCGAGTTCGTGCTTCCTGAGCATAGTCGTGTCTCCAAGAATGCAGTGACCAGGGTAGAACGCTGCGCTCGGCTTCTTCCTTCGCGCGATAAGGTAACTAGGCGACGTTCGCTTGACGGGCCCGTTTTAGCAGCTTGGCTTGCAGGAAGGAGAGGAAGAACTCGCAGATGCGGCGATTGATTCGTGCATGCAGACCCAGGAGAAAGACGACGACGCGAACGAAATGCGGTGAACGTGACAAGTACCCAGCGCGATCAAGCTACTACTACACGAGGTGCTGCTCACCTGAGCGATGACGCAATGATATTGCAAAGAGGGACGGACGGGTATGGCGAACCGCTGGGATCACACTGCCGAAGCATCAAGTGGGTAGCCCTGAAGAGGGCTGTTGTGTTCTCGTTGGCTGGCTGCAGGCGACGCCGCTGGCTTCTTAGCCTCCGAATCCGTACAGGGTGCGGCCCTGACGCTTGAGGGCGTACACGACGTCCATGGCTGTCACGGTCTTCCTTTTGGCGTGCTCGGTGTAAGTGACGGCATCGCGGATCACGTTCTCGAGGAACACCTTGAGAACGCCGCGAGTTTCCTCGTAGATGAGGCCAGAGATGCGCTTGACACCGCCACGGCGCGCCAGACGACGGATGGCCGGCTTGGTTATGCCCTGGATGTTGTCACGCAACACCTTTCGATGACGCTTGGCGCCACCCTTCCCCAGCCCTTTGCCACCTTTGCCACGGCCAGACATGACGGCTTCCGAAGTTTCTGCTTCTGCTTCGAAACGCGCCCGGAAAGCGAATGCTCGACACGATCGAGTCGCGGTGTCGGCGCCGGCCCGCGAGACTGAGGAGGAAGGCGAACGGCGCACGCCGGTTGGTCGGCGGCCAGCTCATCTCTCTCTCCCTCTTTTCTTCGCGAGGAGCGCGTTGGCCGCGCAGGTTGCTGCACTGACTATTTTTCTGCACTACAAGATTGAATATACACGGCAAACATGCTTTCGTTTGTTTGTTTGTTTTTAATTCTTTTCTCGTTACTGTTGCTAAGTTTCTTGCCCATTCATTCACGCACCCTTCACTGCTGCAAAATGGCGTATCAGTCGTATCAGCTGCCCCAGCGGCAAGGAGACATCAAACCGAGTAAGCGACAATTCATGTACGCGTACGTACAAGCCCAGCGGATACAACGCGTTCGCTAAAAAACGTTTCATCGTGTCCACTGAACATGACACACGCAATATTTGTCAAAACTCACAGCTGCAACAGCTCACCTGTGTGCCGCACGTAAATAAACTGCACACTTAACACTTTGCGACTACTCGTCCCCGGCGTGTGCCCCCCCCCCTCTTTTTTTTTTTTCTTTTCTATGTTCTCGCTTTCTCTCTAATCACATCAATGCCTCATTTGCACGCACGAAACCCGTTTCACGGCGTCACTTTGACGCCATCCTTGTCGCCAAACCAAGGGACTAACACACGCGGTCCGGGCACGGCCTCATGGCCGGAAATTTCTAAACAAAGCGTGCTCGCGTTGTTGTGGACGCCGGCACGTGAAATTCGGCAAAGTAACAGCACCTTTGGCTGGCTACGCGTGTCTCAAATTTTACTGTGGCAGCTCCACTACATATCGCGATACGGCAGTTTCACCGAAGCCACGCAACGCGACCGCGCTCATTTCAGCATTCACGGGGACGGCAGAGAGTGAGAGCGCACCTCCTCTCGGGCGCGCCTCTCCTCCCGTAAACACGGACTGTCAAGCGGTCCGGTCGCAGCGAAGTTTCCCCATCTCCTTGCGGGGTGGTTCAACACCTGCCCGTTTCAAGTGCACGGTTGCACTGTGAGGAACCCTGCAAGGGTCACGCAATTACAGGCAAAACAGCCCTAACTCTAAAGCGCCTTACATAGGACGAGATTGGAGCGTAAAATGCACCACCCTTTATGCATTCTTTCTTCTTTACAGCGTTGGAAGAGTGTTCGTTCGCTGCATGTTTTACGCATGCGTACTTTCGCTTACATAATACCTTCGGAGGCTGACAACCTGTTAAGTAATCTATCAACGACTATCCGGACGGCATCAGCTGTGCAAAGAAGATTTGCAGTTGGCCTTCCAGAGCCGTCCAGAGCACACAAAGTAGGTCTACACATCGTGGCAACCAATATTTCGAAAAAAGTGAATTGCGTAGTATTATAAAGAATACAACTTTCAGAATGAGCAAAACTGCTTGGTTTGACCAAAGTACAAAGAGGTGCGATTTATACCACATCGATCCATTTATTGAATTAAAAATTACGCTGGCATTAGATAGAATATCGGAAACTCTAATTGACCGATTGAGGCTAGGCACGGCATACACAAAAACATTTGTTTTTTTTTTTTTCTTTGCACAGACACGGCAGAGCTGAAAGTCCCGAATGCGAATGCGGATTGATAGATGAAGACGTATGTCACCTTCTCGTAGACTGTCCACATCACGAGACGCCGTCTTAAGTCCGAACAGTTGGCATTAGACCGCAGACCGTTTAACATGAAGAAACTTCTGGGTCCGTGGCCTACTCGAGTTTTACAGTCGCACGCTTTAAAAGCATCAACACGTTCTTTACAAGACAGCGGGATTGCTGATAAGTATTAAGAAATAACGAACTTTCATTTGTAACAAATGTACTTATTATGTACAGTATCACGTGACTCTCATCATGTGTGTGTTGTGAAATGAATGACGTGTCGACAATTATGTACACACGAGCGAATGCATCTTTATACGGACCAGACGTGTGCTCTACTGTTTTGTGCTGGTGGACCGAATATTATCGAGGGACATTATATCAGAGACTTCATTCATTGACTTTCGAACATTTACTTACCATTGTGTTCTGATATGTGCGTATAAGTGTAAGTGTGTCTTTGCATATCTCTGCCCGAGTTTTCTACTTTCCATGCACTGCTTTGTACGTTTTGCTTCAAGATACGTGTTCAAGTTTAACTCAACGGCCAAGGAGTAGCCGGCGCCATAATGGTGCGCCGACATCTCCTTACATATCATATCAATAAGAAAAAAAGATGCGCGCCAATGCCCATCTATTGTATTCCCTTCTCACGTGCCCCAATACCAAACTGCGCGTGCCATTTCTGTGGTGCAAGTGTGTTTAAGTAGTCGCAGTTTCATCTTTCACAATCATGAGGGTTCCCATATTGAAAGTATTCCTTCCCCGAACTTGTGGCAGGGACGCACGATGCGAAATTACAAAATGATCGCGCTTGAAAGCTTCATACAAATGCACTGTCGACCCGCCGAACATAGTCAGTAATCTAAAACAAAGCGGAAATAAACGGTGCGTCCGCTCATTCATTTAAGGTAAGTTTCCCACCACATTCCGAATGGAACGTACCACTCATTTGTGCCTAGCACAGGCGCATTTGTTCTTTCGAAGAGAACACAGTGTTCCGCTACACCGTGTGATTATGTAAACGTCAAGCCGAGCAGTGTCGTTTGCTGGCCGGCCTGGCTATGTTTCTTTCGGCGACGCGCAAACGGAGCACTCGGTGCGAAAACGGGAAATGCCCATACCTCGTGTCGACCGCCTTTCTTTACTGGATTTCGTACTTCTTTGTGCACTATATAAATCACCTGCGTGGTACCCCTGTCATGCGTACGCACAGTTTTGTTTTTTCCTTCACTCGGGCTGTCGATACTTTGCTTTCGGACAATAATTAGCATGCAGTCCGCCGCCACGCTTTTCTGCTTCTACAGCTATTGTCACATGCGTCTATATATTTCTCCCCTATCTTTTCTTGCATCAATGCTTCCGCACATTTTTCACCGCGCCACGCACTTTAAGCTACATTCACTCCTCCTACAGTCTCGAAACGGGCCTGCCCTGCGCTCTCAAGAAATAAATGCCCCAATTTCGTAAACAAATGAATGGCGTGGCAGAGAAGGAACTCTGCGCTGTCTGATGAATGTGGCTGTACCCTTCACATCGGGCGGCAGCTATCACCACCTAGCCATAATGCTGACCTAACAAACAGCTACATTTATCTTGTTTTTTTTCTCTCTTTAAATAGTGAAGTATAGGACCGCGGTGCTTTGCAGTGAATGGTTTAGTTTTCACTCTTGCCTTGACTTTAGCCACCAATAAGATAACCACCTTCTAGTTAATTCTACCCGCCTAAAGTCTATTTTGCCCTCCCCCGTCTCTAAACCCCGGTGCTTTTGAAAAACTCTGCGCCATCATTCTAAACTATAAGGTGAAGCCCTTTACATAGCATTATCAAGTGTTCGGCAGTTTCCTTCTCTCCGCATGCACTGCATACCGTGTATACCCCTTCATATTTGGCCCGACATGTCGGAGTTGCTCGGGCAAGCGCTGACGCGAGTTTCCTATTCTATCATTTCCCAAGAGCTGAACACACTCGAGTTCATGTTACCTTTTTTTGAGAGAAGCGGCCACCTTCCCCCTGTTTTTTTTTTTTTTTTTTAATTACCACGCTCCTGGTTTTGTTTTCCCTCCATTACCGTACTTGTGGCACTTTTCTCCGCGCACTCGGTCTTCTCTAATTTACCTGTTCAACCTCCCCGAGCACACACGTCGAGCGCGGCACACCAACGCTCCTGCTAGCGGTGTTCAACAGAGAGAAGAGGATGGATTCGGAGCCGAATCTCTCAGCACAACCCCTATGCCGACGCAGACAATTTGGGTGGCTCTGAGAAGAGCCGTTGATTTGTCGTTGCTCGCTGTGGCCCACGACGCACGCCTACTTGGAGCTGGTGTACTTGGTGACGGCTTTTGTACCCTCGGACACCGCGTGCTTGGCCAGCTCTCCGGGCAGCAGCAGGCGCACCGCGGTCTGGATCTCCCGGCTCGTGATGGTCGAGCGCTTGTTGTAGTGAGCAAGGCGTGACGACTCGGCGGCGATACGCTCGAAGATGTCGTTCACGAAGCTGTTCATGATGGACATGGCCTTGCTGGAGACACCAGTGTCGGGGTGCACCTGCTTCAGCACCTTATAGATGTAGATGGAGAAGCTCTCCTTCCTGCGGCGCTTCTTCTTCTTCTTGTCCGTGGCGCGCACATTCTTCTGCGCCTTGCCGGCCTTCTTGACGGCTTTGCCAGACGGTTGGGGAGGCATGATTTCACACAACACGCACGCGAGACCAGAGTCGAATGCGCGTGTCCCCCCGTCTCGCCGCGCTTAAATATGAGCGAGGGGTGTTGACGAGATCAGCACAACGCGCGCGCCCCATTGGTTCGCACGGCTTCTCTCTCTCACACTCTCATCCGTTCCCCGCGAGCGGCGGCGCGCGATGGTGGCAACGGAAACCATTCGGGATTCGCTCGCAGGATTTCAAGCTGGACGGTTGTGCCCTCGCGATCTCCGACTTCAGCGTAGCTCCCGCCGACTGGTTCGCCCTCCGCGGTCTCCTGACGCCGTGTAGCTCTCGCATTGTGGCACCCCGCCCTTGGACTGCTTCGACCGGATCCCCACTTTCCTATCTCCTTCTTTTTTCCTCTCGTTGGCTGTCTTCTTCTGCTTCTACTTTCCTTCTATTCTTTTATCCCTCCTTCCCCCCACCCCTATAAGGCACTGCGCCGTGTCGCCTGAAGGCAGACAGAAATTAGGTGCCTTTTTCCTCTTCATTCTAATCACTACCACCACCCAAACCATTCGAGCACGGCTCTCATCTCAGAAGGCAGCAGCTTTCTTGTTTTCGGCAACCGGCGTCGTACCAAGCGAAAAGCAACACCATGTCCGGACGTGGCAAGGGCGGCAAGGCGAAAGGCAAGAGCAAGACCCGTTCTAGCCGCGCGGGGCTTCAGTTCCCCGTGGGCCGTATTCACCGCCTCCTACGCAAGGGAAACTACGCCGAGCGCGTCGGAGCTGGCGCTCCGGTCTACCTGGCTGCCGTACTCGAGTACCTGGCCGCCGAGGTGCTCGAGCTGGCGGGCAACGCCGCTCGTGACAACAAGAAGACCCGGATCATCCCCCGTCACTTGCAGCTCGCCATCCGCAACGACGAGGAGCTGAACAAACTGCTTTCCGGCGTCACCATCGCGCAGGGCGGTGTGTTGCCCAACATTCAAGCCGTGCTTCTTCCAAAGAAGACGGAGAAGAAGGCGTAAGCGAGCACCCCTTCCGCGCGCTCGCCGCATTCCCCAAACGGTCCTTCTAAGGACCACCCAAACAGGTGACGCGGCCGTGTTTCGCTTCGCAGTCACGATGGCTCTGTTCGTACCCTCAAGCGTGTTTGTTTTTCTATACTTTATATATATTTCCTCGCGACATCAGTTAGCCACAAGTGCGCGACGCCAAATGCTGCAAAGAGACAACCAAATCACGCAGCTCGGCACCGAAAAAGACAGAAAAGAGCATGTAAGCGTTGTCATTTCTCATTAAAAAAAAAAAAAAAAAAGCTCCACACGTAACCGTCTATCCTTACGATGACACCTGAACGGGTCAGCACAGGGACAGAGTAAATTTAATACCTTTGAATAGAAAAACAAACGTAAGGTAAAAAAAAAAAAGAGAGAGAGAGAGAGAGAACCCGCCGTTAGCGCATTCCATTTGGTGCTTCTAACACAATTTATTTCGTCTATCTTGCTAGGCAGCGCAGCCACTATTACACAGAACACACAACACAAGCGCTTAACTTCAACTAAACGTTTATTGCAAAAAAAAAAAAAAAAAATTGTCCAGAATATGGCACAAAAACTTGTTCAGCTTCAAAAGAAATGAAAGGAAATGACACGCGATGATTTCGAGTGTGTTAGTGCACTCTCTATCGCGCTCACGCGGAAAGAACTGTTTTTTGGATGGGGTGATAGAGAATAACAGACAGTAATGTGCGGGACTGGCACGTGTGCTTTTTGTTGTCTACCTTTTACTATTCTTTTTCTCTGTTCACCCCCTTTATAAACTCTGACGTTTGCAATGAAAGTTCAGTTGAAGTTAAGCGCTTGTGTTGTGAGGTCTGTGTAATAGTGGCTGCGCTTCCTAGCGAGATGGATCCTTACCAACTGGCCCGATACAATTGTTTATTTCGTCTCTCGGTAAAACTTCATCACCTCCTACGAGTGCACCCAAAAGTTGCGCCGGGGTCCAGCAGCCCAAGTCACCATGGCGTTACGCAAACAGAAGCCCTCAAAAACACCTTACAAGCGGCGGGCAAAAAGGTAAACACATAAATGAAATTGACACACCACAGGGTCGCAGCACGGCTGCTGCACACACACCGACTGAAGCTAGCCTACCTTTTCTCTGTCTACTCATAATGATACACACTTTTACCTTGAATTTGTCAAAGCTGAGCCATTTCTTCGTAATAACGACGCGCCGACGTTCCGTTCTTCCGCGCGCTAGACAACGGCAGCCACGTACGTACAAAACATGACAGCAAAAGAGGGTGCGGCCGGAGTACGTGGCCTGGAGTGGTCTCGTAGCCAAAGCAGACACGTTGGTGGTCCTGAGAAGGACCGTTTGTTGTTGCTTGCCTGTCGACCGAAGCGCAGGGAGCAGCCCAACTTAGGCGCGCTCACCGCGAATGCGCCGAGCCAGCTGGATGTCCTTTGGCATGATGGTGACGCGCTTAGCGTGGATGGCGCACAGGTTGGTGTCTTCGAAAAGACCAACGAGGTAGGCCTCGCTAGCTTCCTGTAGGGCCATCACGGCAGAACTCTGGAAACGGAGGTCCGTCTTGAAGTCCTGAGCGATTTCCCGCACCAGGCGCTGAAAGGGAAGCTTGCGGATCAGCAGTTCGGTCGACTTCTGGTATCGGCGAATTTCACGCAGGGCCACGGTTCCAGGCCTGTAACGGTGAGGTTTCTTCACCCCGCCTGTGGCAGGGGCACTCTTGCGAGCAGCCTTGGTAGCAAGCTGCTTACGCGGAGCCTTGCCTCCAGTACTCTTGCGCGCGGTTTGTTTAGTTCGGGCCATGCTGCGTGCGTCCGATCACCTCGACTGACGGAGCGAAACTGCGCTCCTGCCGGAGATCGGCAAAAGCGGCTTCGCCGCACGACCCATCTCTCTCCCTCCCATTGGCCGAAGCGTGAGAACCCGTCCGCGTGCGAGCGCGGAAGCGTACGCCAGGATGCTGGCTGGCGCTCATTTTCGGGCAACCGTGCAGTTCGCGGCTGCAAAGAGGTACACCGAAACGAAACCACTACCGCTGTACAATACAGCCTGCTGCGCATTTCTTTCGCCTTCCAGGCAACACATCAATCGACGCTGTAGCTCGTCGCTTCCCGAAGCGGCGCGACGGAGTGCGAGACGCCACCATTCACGCCAACAGCGCGCATCGCACTAGAGCGCCTCGCATCACCGAGGGCAAATGCGCACTGCCACGCCAAAAAAACTTGCTCCTTGCGTTGTCGCTTATTTGCGACCATTACGTAGATGGGCGAAGACGACGAGAGACCACCGGCAGTGTTGGTATATGCATACACGTCCGCGCAACGACAAGGAGTAAAACGCAACAAAACATTCTAACACAAACACCCCGTACATCCAACTGCCACTGAGCGCGCCTACTTGCTCAATCGCAGACAGTAACGGGACTCAATTTTATCTTCCTTTCCCTCTTAAGAATCACTCATACATACTTGCCAAACTACTAGGTGCGCTCAATGGCGGTTGGATGTACGGGGTGTTTGCGTTCGAATGTTTTGTTTCATTTTTACTCCTATTCCCTCGATATGTCGTCTCACTCTGGCTTCCCTCATGTCTCTTTCTCTACACTTTTATTCCCACCCTTTTAATCCCCCCTCACCCCCCATCCCTTGTGAGCTACCGCTGAGGTGTCGCATCCTGATGCAGACAGTTTCGGGGCTCACTTTCCTCTTCTTTTCCATCTTACACATCAGCAATCCCCCCCCCCCCCCCCCAACCTCTAAGTGCTAAATATGTGGCACAAAAAGCAGGAAATGGACTCAATGAAAGGGTGAAAAATAATAATCATAATAGAAACGAAGATCAACACGCGCCTCAAAAAGCCCCATTCACTCCTCTTTCACATTTTCACGAGAAAATGAAGGTACACACATGGAGAACAATTTTTGTTATAGGTAGGCTTGCCTGAGCAGAACCACTGTCGTGCGCCTTGGTTACACATTCGACACGCCTCGTCCTGTGCGGAGGTGGGTGGGAAACCAAGGGTGCACTTGAAAATGCAATGCTCGTGGGTTGGTGTCGCCATCTGACGGCAGGCTCACGCGAGCGCGCCTTGCTTTCGAATTTCCCGCGCTCGAACCTCTCGCGTTTACATCATGGGCTAGTCCCCCCCCCCCCCCCCTCTCGCGTGGGCGGCGAAGCCAGCCTCCCTAGAGTGACCACCTCTGCCGGCGAAATGGAAACACTTGTTGCGTAGCTGTCCGTCCAAGTAAAGCTTTCACAACTGCAGTGTTCGCAGCACCAGTACAGTACATGAGTGCCACTTCTATCAAGTGCAGCTTCCCTCAGCACGCTGCATGGGCAGCGCTTATTGTGTACTTGCTTCTGACTTGCGCAGAAATTCTGTTTAAACATCCCCTTCCACTTTTCTTTCTTTTTTTTTTGTATTTTGCAGCTCGGCAGCGCCAGGTGTGAAAAAAAAAAAACAAACAAAAATTATTAGGCGTGACAATGTACACAATGTGTTATTGAATGGGGCACTTCTGAGTGCACAGCGGGCGCGGTAAACACGACCAACCTGTCACAATCAATTTTTTCATTTGTAAGTACACATCCCTTCTTCGTCTGGGTGCCCCACGGTAGAACATAGTGCGTTTTTATTTATTTTGACACAACGTGACGCGATCGTGTAGTGGGCATTCCAAAGAAAAAAGCGAGTTCGTGCTTCCTGAGCATAGTCGTGTCTCCAAGAATGCAGTGACCAGGGTAGAACGCTGCGCTCGGCTTCTTCCTTCGCGCGATAAGGTAACTAGGCGACGTTCGCTTGACGGGCCCGTTTTAGCAGCTTGGCTTGCAGGAAGGAGAGGAAGAACTCGCAGATGCGGCGATTGATTCGTGCATGCAGACCCAGGAGAAAGACGACGACGCGAACGAAATGCGGTGAACGTGACAAGTACCCAGCGCGATCAAGCTACTACTACACGAGGTGCTGCTCACCTGAGCGATGACGCAATGATATTGCAAAGAGGGACGGACGGGTATGGCGAACCGCTGGGATCACACTGCCGAAGCATCAAGTGGGTAGCCCTGAAGAGGGCTGTTGTGTTCTCGTTGGCTGGCTGCAGGCGACGCCGCTGGCTTCTTAGCCTCCGAATCCGTACAGGGTGCGGCCCTGACGCTTGAGGGCGTACACGACGTCCATGGCTGTCACGGTCTTCCTTTTGGCGTGCTCGGTGTAAGTGACGGCATCGCGGATCACGTTCTCGAGGAACACCTTGAGAACGCCGCGAGTTTCCTCGTAGATGAGGCCAGAGATGCGCTTGACACCGCCACGGCGCGCCAGACGACGGATGGCCGGCTTGGTTATGCCCTGGATGTTGTCACGCAACACCTTTCGATGACGCTTGGCGCCACCCTTCCCCAGCCCTTTGCCACCTTTGCCACGGCCAGACATGACGGCTTCCGAAGTTTCTGCTTCTGCTTCGAAACGCGCCCGGAAAGCGAATGCTCGACACGATCGAGTCGCGGTGTCGGCGCCGGCCCGCGAGACTGAGGAGGAAGGCGAACGGCGCACGCCGGTTGGTCGGCGGCCAGCTCGTCTCTCTCTCCCTCTTTTCTTCGCGAGGAGCGCGTTGGCCGCGCAGGTTGCTGCACTGACTATTTTTCTGCACTACAAGATTGAATATACACGGCAAACATGCTTTCGTTTGTTTGTTTGTTTTTAATTCTTTTCTCGTTACTGTTGCTAAGTTTCTTGCCCATTCATTCACGCACCCTTCACTGCTGCAAAATGGCGTATCAGTCGTATCAGCTGCCCCAGCGGCAAGGAGACATCAAACCGAGTAAGCGACAATTCATGTACGCGTACGTACAAGCCCAGCGGATACAACGCGTTCGCTAAAAAACGTTTCATCGTGTCCACTGAACATGACACACGCAATATTTGTCAAAACTCACAGCTGCAACAGCTCACCTGTGTGCCGCACGTAAATAAACTGCACACTTAACACTTTGCGACTACTCGTCCCCGGCGTGTGCCCCCCCCCCCTCTTTTTTTTTTTCTTTTCTATGTTCTCGCTTTCTCTCTAATCACATCAATGCCTCATTTGCACGCACGAAACCCGTTTCACGGCGTCACTTTGACGCCATCCTTGTCGCCAAACCAAGGGACTAACACACGCGGTCCGGGCACGGCCTCATGGCCGGAAATTTCTAAACAAAGCGTGCTCGCGTTGTTGTGGACGCCGGCACGTGAAATTCGGCAAAGTAACAGCACCTTTGGCTGGCTACGCGTGTCTCAAATTTTACTGTGGCAGCTCCACTACATATCGCGATACGGCAGTTTCACCGAAGCCACGCAACGCGACCGCGCTCATTTCAGCATTCACGGGGACGGCAGAGAGTGAGAGCGCACCTCCTCTCGGGCGCGCCTCTCCTCCCGTAAACACGGACTGTCAAGCGGTCCGGTCGCAGCGAAGTTTCCCCATCTCCTTGCGGGGTGGTTCAACACCTGCCCGTTTCAAGTGCACGGTTGCACTGTGAGGAACCCTGCAAGGGTCACGCAATTACAGGCAAAACAGCCCTAACTCTAAAGCGCCTTACATAGGACGAGATTGGAGCGTAAAATGCACCACCCTTTATGCATTCTTTCTTCTTTACAGCGTTGGAAGAGTGTTCGTTCGCTGCATGTTTTACGCATGCGTACTTTCGCTTACATAATACCTTCGGAGGCTGACAACCTGTTAAGTAATCTATCAACGACTATCCGGACGGCATCAGCTGTGCAAAGAAGATTTGCAGTTGGCCTTCCAGAGCCGTCCAGAGCACACAAAGTAGGTCTACACATCGTGGCAACCAATATTTCGAAAAAAGTGAATTGCGTAGTATTATAAAGAATACAACTTTCAGAATGAGCAAAACTGCTTGGTTTGACCAAAGTACAAAGAGGTGCGATTTATACCACATCGATCCATTTATTGAATTAAAAATTACGCTGGCATTAGATAGAATATCGGAAACTCTAATTGACCGATTGAGGCTAGGCACGGCATACACAAAAACATTTGTTTTTTTTTTTTTCTTTGCACAGACACGGCAGAGCTGAAAGTCCCGAATGCGAATGCGGATTGATAGATGAAGACGTATGTCACCTTCTCGTAGACTGTCCACATCACGAGACGCCGTCTTAAGTCCGAACAGTTGGCATTAGACCGCAGACCGTTTAACATGAAGAAACTTCTGGGTCCGTGGCCTACTCGAGTTTTACAGTCGCACGCTTTAAAAGCATCAACACGTTCTTTACAAGACAGCGGGATTGCTGATAAGTATTAAGAAATAACGAACTTTCATTTGTTTGTAACAAATGTACTTATTATGTACAGTATCACGTGACTCTCATCATGTGTGTGTTGTGAAATGAATGACGTGTCGACAATTATGTACACACGAGCGAATGCATCTTTATACGGACCAGACGTGTGCTCTACTGTTTTGTGCTGGTGGACCGAATATTATCGAGGGACATTATATCAGAGACTTCATTCATTGACTTTCGAACATTTACTTACCATTGTGTTCTGATATGTGCGTATAAGTGTAAGTGTGTCTTTGCATATCTCTGCCCGAGTTTTCTACTTTCCATGCACTGCTTTGTACGTTTTGCTTCAAGATACGTGTTCAAGTTTAACTCAACGGCCAAGGAGTAGCCGGCGCCATAATGGTGCGCCGACATCTCCTTACATATCATATCAATAAGAAAAAAAGATGCGCGCCAATGCCCATCTATTGTATTCCCTTCTCACGTGCCCCAATACCAAACTGCGCGTGCCATTTCTGTGGTGCAAGTGTGTTTAAGTAGTCGCAGTTTCATCTTTCACAATCATGAGGGTTCCCATATTGAAAGTATTCCTTCCCCGAACTTGTGGCAGGGACGCACGATGCGAAATTACAAAATGATCGCGCTTGAAAGCTTCATACAAATGCACTGTCGACCCGCCGAACATAGTCAGTAATCTAAAACAAAGCGGAAATAAACGGTGCGTCCGCTCATTCATTTAAGGTAAGTTTCCCACCACATTCCGAATGGAACGTACCACTCATTTGTGCCTAGCACAGGCGCATTTGTTCTTTCGAAGAGAACACAGTGTTCCGCTACACCGTGTGATTATGTAAACGTCAAGCCGAGCAGTGTCGTTTGCTGGCCGGCCTGGCTATGTTTCTTTCGGCGACGCGCAAACGGAGCACTCGGTGCGAAAACGGGAAATGCCCATACCTCGTGTCGACCGCCTTTCTTTACTGGATTTCGTACTTCTTTGTGCACTATATAAATCACCTGCGTGGTACCCCTGTCATGCGTACGCACAGTTTTGTTTTTTCCTTCACTCGGGCTGTCGATACTTTGCTTTCGGACAATAATTAGCATGCAGTCCGCCGCCACGCTTTTCTGCTTCTACAGCTATTGTCACATGCGTCTATATATTTCTCCCCTATCTTTTCTTGCATCAATGCTTCCGCACATTTTTCACCGCGCCACGCACTTTAAGCTACATTCACTCCTCCTACAGTCTCGAAACGGGCCTGCCCTGCGCTCTCAAGAAATAAATGCCCCAATTTCGTAAACAAATGAATGGCGTGGCAGAGAAGGAACTCTGCGCTGTCTGATGAATGTGGCTGTACCCTTCACATCGGGCGGCAGCTATCACCACCTAGCCATAATGCTGACCTAACAAACAGCTACATTTATCTTGTTTTTTTTCTCTCTTTAAATAGTGAAGTATAGGACCGCGGTGCTTTGCAGTGAATGGTTTAGTTTTCACTCTTGCCTTGACTTTAGCCACCAATAAGATAACCACCTTCTAGTTAATTCTACCCGCCTAAAGTCTATTTTGCCCTCCCCCGTCTCTAAACCCCGGTGCTTTTGAAAAACTCTGCGCCATCATTCTAAACTATAAGGTGAAGCCCTTTACATAGCATTATCAAGTGTTCGGCAGTTTCCTTCTCTCCGCATGCACTGCATACCGTGTATACCCCTTCATATTTGGCCCGACATGTCGGAGTTGCTCGGGCAAGCGCTGACGCGAGTTTCCTATTCTATCATTTCCCAAGAGCTGAACACACTCGAGTTCATGTTACCTTTTTTTGAGAGAAGCGGCCACCTTCCCCCTGTTTTTTTTTTTTTTTTAATTACCACGCTCCTGGTTTTGTTTTCCCTCCATTACCGTACTTGTGGCACTTTTCTCCGCGCACTCGGTCTTCTCTAATTTACCTGTTCAACCTCCCCGAGCACACACGTCGAGCGCGGCACACCAACGCTCCTGCTAGCGGTGTTCAACAGAGAGAAGAGGATGGATTCGGAGCCGAATCTCTCAGCACAACCCCTATGCCGACGCAGACAATTTGGGTGGCTCTGAGAAGAGCCGTTGATTTGTCGTTGCTCGCTGTGGCCCACGACGCACGCCTACTTGGAGCTGGTGTACTTGGTGACGGCTTTTGTACCCTCGGACACCGCGTGCTTGGCCAGCTCTCCGGGCAGCAGCAGGCGCACCGCGGTCTGGATCTCCCGGCTCGTGATGGTCGAGCGCTTGTTGTAGTGAGCAAGGCGTGACGACTCGGCGGCGATACGCTCGAAGATGTCGTTCACGAAGCTGTTCATGATGGACATGGCCTTGCTGGAGACACCAGTGTCGGGGTGCACCTGCTTCAGCACCTTATAGATGTAGATGGAGAAGCTCTCCTTCCTGCGGCGCTTCTTCTTCTTCTTGTCCGTGGCGCGCACATTCTTCTGCGCCTTGCCGGCCTTCTTGACGGCTTTGCCAGACGGTTGGGGAGGCATGATTTCACACAACACGCACGCGAGACCAGAGTCGAATGCGCGTGTCCCCCCGTCTCGCCGCGCTTAAATATGAGCGAGGGGTGTTGACGAGATCAGCACAACGCGCGCGCCCCATTGGTTCGCACGGCTTCTCTCTCTCACACTCTCATCCGTTCCCCGCGAGCGGCGGCGCGCGATGGTGGCAACGGAAACCATTCGAGCACGGCTCTCATCTCAGAAGGCAGCAGCTTTCTTGTTTTCGGCAACCGGCGTCGTACCAAGCGAAAAGCAACACCATGTCCGGACGTGGCAAGGGCGGCAAGGCGAAAGGCAAGAGCAAGACCCGTTCTAGCCGCGCGGGGCTTCAGTTCCCCGTGGGCCGTATTCACCGCCTCCTACGCAAGGGAAACTACGCCGAGCGCGTCGGAGCTGGCGCTCCGGTCTACCTGGCTGCCGTACTCGAGTACCTGGCCGCCGAGGTGCTCGAGCTGGCGGGCAACGCCGCTCGTGACAACAAGAAGACCCGGATCATCCCCCGTCACTTGCAGCTCGCCATCCGCAACGACGAGGAGCTGAACAAACTGCTTTCCGGCGTCACCATCGCGCAGGGCGGTGTGTTGCCCAACATTCAAGCCGTGCTTCTTCCAAAGAAGACGGAGAAGAAGGCGTAAGCGAGCACCCCTTCCGCGCGCTCGCCGCATTCCCCAAACGGTCCTTCTAAGGACCACCCAAACAGGTGACGCGGCCGTGTTTCGCTTCGCAGTCACGATGGCTCTGTTCGTACCCTCAAGCGTGTTTGTTTTTCTATACTTTATATATATTTCCTCGCGACATCAGTTAGCCACAAGTGCGCGACGCCAAATGCTGCAAAGAGACAACCAAATCACGCAGCTCGGCACCGAAAAAGACAGAAAAGAGCATGTAAGCGTTGTCATTTCTCATTAAAAAAAAAAAAAAAAAAAGCTCCACACGTAACCGTCTATCCTTACGATGACACCTGAACGGGTCAGCACAGGGACAGAGTAAATTTAATACCTTTGAATAGAAAAACAAACGTAAGGTAAAAAAAAAAAGAGAGAGAGAACCCGCCGTTAGCGCATTCCATTTGGTGCTTCTAACACAATTTATTTCGTCTATCTTGCTAGGCAGCGCAGCCACTATTACACAGAACACACAACACAAGCGCTTAACTTCAACTAAACGTTTATTGCAAAAAAAAAAAAAAAATTGTCCAGAATATGGCACAAAAACTTGTTCAGCTTCAAAAGAAATGAAAGGAAATGACACGCGATGATTTCGAGTGTGTTAGTGCACTCTCTATCGCGCTCACGCGGAAAGAACTGTTTTTTGGATGGGGTGATAGAGAATAACAGACAGTAATGTGCGGGACTGGCACGTGTGCTTTTTGTTGTCTACCTTTTACTATTCTTTTTCTCTGTTCACCCCCTTTATAAACTCTGACGTTTGCAATGAAAGTTCAGTTGAAGTTAAGCGCTTGTGTTGTGAGGTCTGTGTAATAGTGGCTGCGCTTCCTAGCGAGATGGATCCTTACCAACTGGCCCGATACAATTGTTTATTTCGTCTCTCGGTAAAACTTCATCACCTCCTACGAGTGCACCCAAAAGTTGCGCCGGGGTCCAGCAGCCCAAGTCACCATGGCGTTACGCAAACAGAAGCCCTCAAAAACACCTTACAAGCGGCGGGCAAAAAGGTAAACACATAAATGAAATTGACACACCACAGGGTCGCAGCACGGCTGCTGCACACACACCGACTGAAGCTAGCCTACCTTTTCTCTGTCTACTCATAATGATACACACTTTTACCTTGAATTTGTCAAAGCTGAGCCATTTCTTCGTAATAACGACGCGCCGACGTTCCGTTCTTCCGCGCGCTAGACAACGGCAGCCACGTACGTACAAAACATGACAGCAAAAGAGGGTGCGGCCGGAGTACGTGGCCTGGAGTGGTCTCGTAGCCAAAGCAGACACGTTGGTGGTCCTGAGAAGGACCGTTTGTTGTTGCTTGCCTGTCGACCGAAGCGCAGGGAGCAGCCCAACTTAGGCGCGCTCACCGCGAATGCGCCGAGCCAGCTGGATGTCCTTTGGCATGATGGTGACGCGCTTAGCGTGGATGGCGCACAGGTTGGTGTCTTCGAAAAGACCAACGAGGTAGGCCTCGCTAGCTTCCTGTAGGGCCATCACGGCAGAACTCTGGAAACGGAGGTCCGTCTTGAAGTCCTGAGCGATTTCCCGCACCAGGCGCTGAAAGGGAAGCTTGCGGATCAGCAGTTCGGTCGACTTCTGGTATCGGCGAATTTCACGCAGGGCCACGGTTCCAGGCCTGTAACGGTGAGGTTTCTTCACCCCGCCTGTGGCAGGGGCACTCTTGCGAGCAGCCTTGGTAGCAAGCTGCTTACGCGGAGCCTTGCCTCCAGTACTCTTGCGCGCGGTTTGTTTAGTTCGGGCCATGCTGCGTGCGTCCGATCACCTCGACTGACGGAGCGAAACTGCGCTCCTGCCGGAGATCGGCAAAAGCGGCTTCGCCGCACGACCCATCTCTCTCCCTCCCATTGGCCGAAGCGTGAGAACCCGTCCGCGTGCGAGCGCGGAAGCGTACGCCAGGATGCTGGCTGGCGCTCATTTTCGGGCAACCGTGCAGTTCGCGGCTGCAAAGAGGTACACCGAAACGAAACCACTACCGCTGTACAATACAGCCTGCTGCGCATTTCTTTCGCCTTCCAGGCAACACATCAATCGACGCTGTAGCTCGTCGCTTCCCGAAGCGGCGCGACGGAGTGCGAGACGCCACCATTCACGCCAACAGCGCGCATCGCACTAGAGCGCCTCGCATCACCGAGGGCAAATGCGCACTGCCACGCCAAAAAAACTTGCTCCTTGCGTTGTCGCTTATTTGCGACCATTACGTAGATGGGCGAAGACGACGAGAGACCACCGGCAGTGTTGGTATATGCATACACGTCCGCGCAACGACAAGGAGTAAAACGCAACAAAACATTCTAACACAAACACCCCGTACATCCAACTGCCACTGAGCGCGCCTACTTGCTCAATCGCAGACAGTAACGGGACTCAATTTTATCTTCCTTTCCCTCTTAAGAATCACTCATACATACTTGCCAAACTACTAGGTGCGCTCAATGGCGGTTGGATGTACGGGGTGTTTGCGTTCGAATGTTTTGTTTCATTTTTACTCCTATTCCCTCGATATGTCGTCTCACTCTGGCTTCCCTCATGTCTCTTTCTCTACACTTTTATTCCCACCCTTTTAATCCCCCCTCACCCCCCATCCCTTGTGAGCTACCGCTGAGGTGTCGCATCCTGATGCAGACAGTTTCGGGGCTCACTTTCCTCTTCTTTTCCATCTTACACATCAGCAATCCCCCCCCCCCCCCCCAACCTCTAAGTGCTAAATATGTGGCACAAAAAGCAGGAAATGGACTCAATGAAAGGGTGAAAAATAATAATCATAATAGAAACGAAGATCAACACGCGCCTCAAAAAGCCCCATTCACTCCTCTTTCACATTTTCACGAGAAAATGAAGGTACACACATGGAGAACAATTTTTGTTATAGGTAGGCTTGCCTGAGCAGAACCACTGTCGTGCGCCTTGGTTACACATTCGACACGCCTCGTCCTGTGCGGAGGTGGGTGGGAAACCAAGGGTGCACTTGAAAATGCAATGCTCGTGGGTTGGTGTCGCCATCTGACGGCAGGCTCACGCGAGCGCGCCTTGCTTTCGAATTTCCCGCGCTCGAACCTCTCGCGTTTACATCATGGGCTAGTCCCCCCCCCCCCCCCCCTCTCGCGTGGGCGGCGAAGCCAGCCTCCCTAGAGTGACCACCTCTGCCGGCGAAATGGAAACACTTGTTGCGTAGCTGTCCGTCCAAGTAAAGCTTTCACAACTGCAGTGTTCGCAGCACCAGTACAGTACATGAGTGCCACTTCTATCAAGTGCAGCTTCCCTCAGCACGCTGCATGGGCAGCGCTTATTGTGTACTTGCTTCTGACTTGCGCAGAAATTCTGTTTAAACATCCCCTTCCACTTTTCTTTCTTTTTTTTTTTGTATTTTGCAGCTCGGCAGCGCCAGGTGTGAAAAAAAAAAAACAAACAAAAATTATTAGGCGTGACAATGTACACAATGTGTTATTGAATGGGGCACTTCTGAGTGCACAGCGGGCGCGGTAAACACGACCAACCTGTCACAATCAATTTTTTCATTTGTAAGTACACATCCCTTCTTCGTCTGGGTGCCCCACGGTAGAACATAGTGCGTTTTTATTTATTTTGACACAACGTGACGCGATCGTGTAGTGGGCATTCCAAAGAAAAAAGCGAGTTCGTGCTTCCTGAGCATAGTCGTGTCTCCAAGAATGCAGTGACCAGGGTAGAACGCTGCGCTCGGCTTCTTCCTTCGCGCGATAAGGTAACTAGGCGACGTTCGCTTGACGGGCCCGTTTTAGCAGCTTGGCTTGCAGGAAGGAGAGGAAGAACTCGCAGATGCGGCGATTGATTCGTGCATGCAGACCCAGGAGAAAGACGACGACGCGAACGAAATGCGGTGAACGTGACAAGTACCCAGCGCGATCAAGCTACTACTACACGAGGTGCTGCTCACCTGAGCGATGACGCAATGATATTGCAAAGAGGGACGGACGGGTATGGCGAACCGCTGGGATCACACTGCCGAAGCATCAAGTGGGTAGCCCTGAAGAGGGCTGTTGTGTTCTCGTTGGCTGGCTGCAGGCGACGCCGCTGGCTTCTTAGCCTCCGAATCCGTACAGGGTGCGGCCCTGACGCTTGAGGGCGTACACGACGTCCATGGCTGTCACGGTCTTCCTTTTGGCGTGCTCGGTGTAAGTGACGGCATCGCGGATCACGTTCTCGAGGAACACCTTGAGAACGCCGCGAGTTTCCTCGTAGATGAGGCCAGAGATGCGCTTGACACCGCCACGGCGCGCCAGACGACGGATGGCCGGCTTGGTTATGCCCTGGATGTTGTCACGCAACACCTTTCGATGACGCTTGGCGCCACCCTTCCCCAGCCCTTTGCCACCTTTGCCACGGCCAGACATGACGGCTTCCGAAGTTTCTGCTTCTGCTTCGAAACGCGCCCGGAAAGCGAATGCTCGACACGATCGAGTCGCGGTGTCGGCGCCGGCCCGCGAGACTGAGGAGGAAGGCGAACGGCGCACGCCGGTTGGTCGGCGGCCAGCTCGTCTCTCTCTCCCTCTTTTCTTCGCGAGGAGCGCGTTGGCCGCGCAGGTTGCTGCACTGACTATTTTTCTGCACTACAAGATTGAATATACACGGCAAACATGCTTTCGTTTGTTTGTTTGTTTTTAATTCTTTTCTCGTTACTGTTGCTAAGTTTCTTGCCCATTCATTCACGCACCCTTCACTGCTGCAAAATGGCGTATCAGTCGTATCAGCTGCCCCAGCGGCAAGGAGACATCAAACCGAGTAAGCGACAATTCATGTACGCGTACGTACAAGCCCAGCGGATACAACGCGTTCGCTAAAAAACGTTTCATCGTGTCCACTGAACATGACACACGCAATATTTGTCAAAACTCACAGCTGCAACAGCTCACCTGTGTGCCGCACGTAAATAAACTGCACACTTAACACTTTGCGACTACTCGTCCCCGGCGTGTGCCCCCCCCCCTCTTTTTTTTTTTCTTTTCTATGTTCTCGCTTTCTCTCTAATCACATCAATGCCTCATTTGCACGCACGAAACCCGTTTCACGGCGTCACTTTGACGCCATCCTTGTCGCCAAACCAAGGGACTAACACACGCGGTCCGGGCACGGCCTCATGGCCGGAAATTTCTAAACAAAGCGTGCTCGCGTTGTTGTGGACGCCGGCACGTGAAATTCGGCAAAGTAACAGCACCTTTGGCTGGCTACGCGTGTCTCAAATTTTACTGTGGCAGCTCCACTACATATCGCGATACGGCAGTTTCACCGAAGCCACGCAACGCGACCGCGCTCATTTCAGCATTCACGGGGACGGCAGAGAGTGAGAGCGCACCTCCTCTCGGGCGCGCCTCTCCTCCCGTAAACACGGACTGTCAAGCGGTCCGGTCGCAGCGAAGTTTCCCCATCTCCTTGCGGGGTGGTTCAACACCTGCCCGTTTCAAGTGCACGGTTGCACTGTGAGGAACCCTGCAAGGGTCACGCAATTACAGGCAAAACAGCCCTAACTCTAAAGCGCCTTACATAGGACGAGATTGGAGCGTAAAATGCACCACCCTTTATGCATTCTTTCTTCTTTACAGCGTTGGAAGAGTGTTCGTTCGCTGCATGTTTTACGCATGCGTACTTTCGCTTACATAATACCTTCGGAGGCTGACAACCTGTTAAGTAATCTATCAACGACTATCCGGACGGCATCAGCTGTGCAAAGAAGATTTGCAGTTGGCCTTCCAGAGCCGTCCAGAGCACACAAAGTAGGTCTACACATCGTGGCAACCAATATTTCGAAAAAAGTGAATTGCGTAGTATTATAAAGAATACAACTTTCAGAATGAGCAAAACTGCTTGGTTTGACCAAAGTACAAAGAGGTGCGATTTATACCACATCGATCCATTTATTGAATTAAAAATTACGCTGGCATTAGATAGAATATCGGAAACTCTAATTGACCGATTGAGGCTAGGCACGGCATACACAAAAACATTTGTTTTTTTTTTTTTCTTTGCACAGACACGGCAGAGCTGAAAGTCCCGAATGCGAATGCGGATTGATAGATGAAGACGTATGTCACCTTCTCGTAGACTGTCCACATCACGAGACGCCGTCTTAAGTCCGAACAGTTGGCATTAGACCGCAGACCGTTTAACATGAAGAAACTTCTGGGTCCGTGGCCTACTCGAGTTTTACAGTCGCACGCTTTAAAAGCATCAACACGTTCTTTACAAGACAGCGGGATTGCTGATAAGTATTAAGAAATAACGAACTTTCATTTGTAACAAATGTACTTATTATGTACAGTATCACGTGACTCTCATCATGTGTGTGTTGTGAAATGAATGACGTGTCGACAATTATGTACACACGAGCGAATGCGTCTTTATACGGACCAGACGTGTGCTCTACTGTTTTGTGCTGGTGGACCGAATATTATCGAGGGACATTATATCAGAGACTTCATTCATTGACTTTCGAACATTTACTTACCATTGTGTTCTGATATGTGCGTATAAGTGTAAGTGTGTCTTTGCATATCTCTGCCCGAGTTTTCTACTTTCCATGCACTGCTTTGTACGTTTTGCTTCAAGATACGTGTTCAAGTTTAACTCAACGGCCAAGGAGTAGCCGGCGCCATAATGGTGCGCCGACATCTCCTTACATATCATATCAATAAGAAAAAAAGATGCGCGCCAATGCCCATCTATTGTATTCCCTTCTCACGTGCCCCAATACCAAACTGCGCGTGCCATTTCTGTGGTGCAAGTGTGTTTAAGTAGTCGCAGTTTCATCTTTCACAATCATGAGGGTTCCCATATTGAAAGTATTCCTTCCCCGAACTTGTGGCAGGGACGCACGATGCGAAATTACAAAATGATCGCGCTTGAAAGCTTCATACAAATGCACTGTCGACCCGCCGAACATAGTCAGTAATCTAAAACAAAGCGGAAATAAACGGTGCGTCCGCTCATTCATTTAAGGTAAGTTTCCCACCACATTCCGAATGGAACGTACCACTCATTTGTGCCTAGCACAGGCGCATTTGTTCTTTCGAAGAGAACACAGTGTTCCGCTACACCGTGTGATTATGTAAACGTCAAGCCGAGCAGTGTCGTTTGCTGGCCGGCCTGGCTATGTTTCTTTCGGCGACGCGCAAACGGAGCACTCGGTGCGAAAACGGGAAATGCCCATACCTCGTGTCGACCGCCTTTCTTTACTGGATTTCGTACTTCTTTGTGCACTATATAAATCACCTGCGTGGTACCCCTGTCATGCGTACGCACAGTTTTGTTTTTTCCTTCACTCGGGCTGTCGATACTTTGCTTTCGGACAATAATTAGCATGCAGTCCGCCGCCACGCTTTTCTGCTTCTACAGCTATTGTCACATGCGTCTATATATTTCTCCCCTATCTTTTCTTGCATCAATGCTTCCGCACATTTTTCACCGCGCCACGCACTTTAAGCTACATTCACTCCTCCTACAGTCTCGAAACGGGCCTGCCCTGCGCTCTCAAGAAATAAATGCCCCAATTTCGTAAACAAATGAATGGCGTGGCAGAGAAGGAACTCTGCGCTGTCTGATGAATGTGGCTGTACCCTTCACATCGGGCGGCAGCTATCACCACCTAGCCATAATGCTGACCTAACAAACAGCTACATTTATCTTGTTTTTTTTCTCTCTTTAAATAGTGAAGTATAGGACCGCGGTGCTTTGCAGTGAATGGTTTAGTTTTCACTCTTGCCTTGACTTTAGCCACCAATAAGATAACCACCTTCTAGTTAATTCTACCCGCCTAAAGTCTATTTTGCCCTCCCCCGTCTCTAAACCCCGGTGCTTTTGAAAAACTCTGCGCCATCATTCTAAACTATAAGGTGAAGCCCTTTACATAGCATTATCAAGTGTTCGGCAGTTTCCTTCTCTCCGCATGCACTGCATACCGTGTATACCCCTTCATATTTGGCCCGACATGTCGGAGTTGCTCGGGCAAGCGCTGACGCGAGTTTCCTATTCTATCATTTCCCAAGAGCTGAACACACTCGAGTTCATGTTACCTTTTTTTGAGAGAAGCGGCCACCTTCCCCCTGTTTTTTTTTTTTTTTTTTAATTACCACGCTCCTGGTTTTGTTTTCCCTCCATTACCGTACTTGTGGCACTTTTCTCCGCGCACTCGGTCTTCTCTAATTTACCTGTTCAACCTCCCCGAGCACACACGTCGAGCGCGGCACACCAACGCTCCTGCTAGCGGTGTTCAACAGAGAGAAGAGGATGGATTCGGAGCCGAATCTCTCAGCACAACCCCTATGCCGACGCAGACAATTTGGGTGGCTCTGAGAAGAGCCGTTGATTTGTCGTTGCTCGCTGTGGCCCACGACGCACGCCTACTTGGAGCTGGTGTACTTGGTGACGGCTTTTGTACCCTCGGACACCGCGTGCTTGGCCAGCTCTCCGGGCAGCAGCAGGCGCACCGCGGTCTGGATCTCCCGGCTCGTGATGGTCGAGCGCTTGTTGTAGTGAGCAAGGCGTGACGACTCGGCGGCGATACGCTCGAAGATGTCGTTCACGAAGCTGTTCATGATGGACATGGCCTTGCTGGAGACACCAGTGTCGGGGTGCACCTGCTTCAGCACCTTATAGATGTAGATGGAGAAGCTCTCCTTCCTGCGGCGCTTCTTCTTCTTCTTGTCCGTGGCGCGCACATTCTTCTGCGCCTTGCCGGCCTTCTTGACGGCTTTGCCAGACGGTTGGGGAGGCATGATTTCACACAACACGCACGCGAGACCAGAGTCGAATGCGCGTGTCCCCCCGTCTCGCCGCGCTTAAATATGAGCGAGGGGTGTTGACGAGATCAGCACAACGCGCGCGCCCCATTGGTTCGCACGGCTTCTCTCTCTCACACTCTCATCCGTTCCCCGCGAGCGGCGGCGCGCGATGGTGGCAACGGAAACCATTCGAGGGATTCGCTCGCAGGATTTCAAGCTGGACGGTTGTGCCCTCGCGATCTCCGACTTCAGCGTAGCTCCCGCCGACTGGTTCGCCCTCCGCGGTCTCCTGACGCCGTGTAGCTCTCGCATTGTGGCACCCCGCCCTTGGACTTCTTCGACCGGATCCCCACTTTCCTATCTCCTTCTTTTTCCTCTCGTTGGCTGTCTTCTTCTGCTTCTACTTTCCTTCTATTCTTTTTATCCCTCCTTCCCCCCACCCCTATAAGGCACTGCGCCGTGTCGCCTGAAGGCAGACAGAAATTAGGTGCCTTTTTCCTCTTCATTCTAATCACTACCACCACCATTCGAGCACGGCTCTCATCTCAGAAGGCAGCAGCTTTCTTGTTTTCGGCAACCGGCGTCGTACCAAGCGAAAAGCAACACCATGTCCGGACGTGGCAAGGGCGGCAAGGCGAAAGGCAAGAGCAAGACCCGTTCTAGCCGCGCGGGGCTTCAGTTCCCCGTGGGCCGTATTCACCGCCTCCTACGCAAGGGAAACTACGCCGAGCGCGTCGGAGCTGGCGCTCCGGTCTACCTGGCTGCCGTACTCGAGTACCTGGCCGCCGAGGTGCTCGAGCTGGCGGGCAACGCCGCTCGTGACAACAAGAAGACCCGGATCATCCCCCGTCACTTGCAGCTCGCCATCCGCAACGACGAGGAGCTGAACAAACTGCTTTCCGGCGTCACCATCGCGCAGGGCGGTGTGTTGCCCAACATTCAAGCCGTGCTTCTTCCAAAGAAGACGGAGAAGAAGGCGTAAGCGAGCACCCCTTCCGCGCGCTCGCCGCATTCCCCAAACGGTCCTTCTAAGGACCACCCAAACAGGTGACGCGGCCGTGTTTCGCTTCGCAGTCACGATGGCTCTGTTCGTACCCTCAAGCGTGTTTGTTTTTCTATACTTTATATATATTTCCTCGCGACATCAGTTAGCCACAAGTGCGCGACGCCAAATGCTGCAAAGAGACAACCAAATCACGCAGCTCGGCACCGAAAAAGACAGAAAAGAGCATGTAAGCGTTGTCATTTCTCATTAAAAAAAAAAAAAAAAAAGCTCCACACGTAACCGTCTATCCTTACGATGACACCTGAACGGGTCAGCACAGGGACAGAGTAAATTTAATACCTTTGAATAGAAAAACAAACGTAAGGTAAAAAAAAAAAAAGAGAGAGAGAGAGAGAGAACCCGCCGTTAGCGCATTCCATTTGGTGCTTCTAACACAATTTATTTCGTCTATCTTGCTAGGCAGCGCAGCCACTATTACACAGAACACACAACACAAGCGCTTAACTTCAACTAAACGTTTATTGCAAAAAAAAAAAAAAAAATTGTCCAGAATATGGCACAAAAACTTGTTCAGCTTCAAAAGAAATGAAAGGAAATGACACGCGATGATTTCGAGTGTGTTAGTGCACTCTCTATCGCGCTCACGCGGAAAGAACTGTTTTTTGGATGGGGTGATAGAGAATAACAGACAGTAATGTGCGGGACTGGCACGTGTGCTTTTTGTTGTCTACCTTTTACTATTCTTTTTCTCTGTTCACCCCCTTTATAAACTCTGACGTTTGCGATGAAAGTTCAGTTGAAGTTAAGCGCTTGTGTTGTGAGGTCTGTGTAATAGTGGCTGCGCTTCCTAGCGAGATGGATCCTTACCAACTGGCCCGATACAATTGTTTATTTCGTCTCTCGGTAAAACTTCATCACCTCCTACGAGTGCACCCAAAAGTTGCGCCGGGGTCCAGCAGCCCAAGTCACCATGGCGTTACGCAAACAGAAGCCCTCAAAAACACCTTACAAGCGGCGGGCAAAAAGGTAAACACATAAATGAAATTGACACACCACAGGGTCGCAGCACGGCTGCTGCACACACACCGACTGAAGCTAGCCTACCTTTTCTCTGTCTACTCATAATGATACACACTTTTACCTTGAATTTGTCAAAGCTGAGCCATTTCTTCGTAATAACGACGCGCCGACGTTCCGTTCTTCCGCGCGCTAGACAACGGCAGCCACGTACGTACAAAACATGACAGCAAAAGAGGGTGCGGCCGGAGTACGTGGCCTGGAGTGGTCTCGTAGCCAAAGCAGACACGTTGGTGGTCCTGAGAAGGACCGTTTGTTGTTGCTTGCCTGTCGACCGAAGCGCAGGGAGCAGCCCAACTTAGGCGCGCTCACCGCGAATGCGCCGAGCCAGCTGGATGTCCTTTGGCATGATGGTGACGCGCTTAGCGTGGATGGCGCACAGGTTGGTGTCTTCGAAAAGACCAACGAGGTAGGCCTCGCTAGCTTCCTGTAGGGCCATCACGGCAGAACTCTGGAAACGGAGGTCCGTCTTGAAGTCCTGAGCGATTTCCCGCACCAGGCGCTGAAAGGGAAGCTTGCGGATCAGCAGTTCGGTCGACTTCTGGTATCGGCGAATTTCACGCAGGGCCACGGTTCCAGGCCTGTAACGGTGAGGTTTCTTCACCCCGCCTGTGGCAGGGGCACTCTTGCGAGCAGCCTTGGTAGCAAGCTGCTTACGCGGAGCCTTGCCTCCAGTACTCTTGCGCGCGGTTTGTTTAGTTCGGGCCATGCTGCGTGCGTCCGATCACCTCGACTGACGGAGCGAAACTGCGCTCCTGCCGGAGATCGGCAAAAGCGGCTTCGCCGCACGACCCATCTCTCTCCCTCCCATTGGCCGAAGCGTGAGAACCCGTCCGCGTGCGAGCGCGGAAGCGTACGCCAGGATGCTGGCTGGCGCTCATTTTCGGGCAACCGTGCAGTTCGCGGCTGCAAAGAGGTACACCGAAACGAAACCACTACCGCTGTACAATACAGCCTGCTGCGCATTTCTTTCGCCTTCCAGGCAACACATCAATCGACGCTGTAGCTCGTCGCTTCCCGAAGCGGCGCGACGGAGTGCGAGACGCCACCATTCACGCCAACAGCGCGCATCGCACTAGAGCGCCTCGCATCACCGAGGGCAAATGCGCACTGCCACGCCAAAAAAACTTGCTCCTTGCGTTGTCGCTTATTTGCGACCATTACGTAGATGGGCGAAGACGACGAGAGACCACCGGCAGTGTTGGTATATGCATACACGTCCGCGCAACGACAAGGAGTAAAACGCAACAAAACATTCTAACACAAACACCCCGTACATCCAACTGCCACTGAGCGCGCCTACTTGCTCAATCGCAGACAGTAACGGGACTCAATTTTATCTTCCTTTCCCTCTTAAGAATCACTCATACATACTTGCCAAACTACTAGGTGCGCTCAATGGCGGTTGGATGTACGGGGTGTTTGCGTTCGAATGTTTTGTTTCATTTTTACTCCTATTCCCTCGATATGTCGTCTCACTCTGGCTTCCCTCATGTCTCTTTCTCTACACTTTTATTCCCACCCTTTTAATCCCCCCTCACCCCCCATCCCTTGTGAGCTACCGCTGAGGTGTCGCATCCTGATGCAGACAGTTTCGGGGCTCACTTTCCTCTTCTTTTCCATCTTACACATCAGCAATCCCCCCCCCCCCCCCCCCCAACCTCTAAGTGCTAAATATGTGGCACAAAAAGCAGGAAATGGACTCAATGAAAGGGTGAAAAATAATAATCATAATAGAAACGAAGATCAACACGCGCCTCAAAAAGCCCCATTCACTCCTCTTTCACATTTTCACGAGAAAATGAAGGTACACACATGGAGAACAATTTTTGTTATAGGTAGGCTTGCCTGAGCAGAACCACTGTCGTGCGCCTTGGTTACACATTCGACACGCCTCGTCCTGTGCGGAGGTGGGTGGGAAACCAAGGGTGCACTTGAAAATGCAATGCTCGTGGGTTGGTGTCGCCATCTGACGGCAGGCTCACGCGAGCGCGCCTTGCTTTCGAATTTCCCGCGCTCGAACCTCTCGCGTTTACATCATGGGCTAGTCCCCCCCCCCCCCCCCCCCTCTCGCGTGGGCGGCGAAGCCAGCCTCCCTAGAGTGACCACCTCTGCCGGCGAAATGGAAACACTTGTTGCGTAGCTGTCCGTCCAAGTAAAGCTTTCACAACTGCAGTGTTCGCAGCACCAGTACAGTACATGAGTGCCACTTCTATCAAGTGCAGCTTCCCTCAGCACGCTGCATGGGCAGCGCTTATTGTGTACTTGCTTCTGACTTGCGCAGAAATTCTGTTTAAACATCCCCTTCCACTTTTCTTTCTTTTTTTTTTTGTATTTTGCAGCTCGGCAGCGCCAGGTGTGAAAAAAAAAAAACAAACAAAAATTATTAGGCGTGACAATGTACACAATGTGTTATTGAATGGGGCACTTCTGAGTGCACAGCGGGCGCGGTAAACACGACCAACCTGTCACAATCAATTTTTTCATTTGTAAGTACACATCCCTTCTTCGTCTGGGTGCCCCACGGTAGAACATAGTGCGTTTTTATTTATTTTGACACAACGTGACGCGATCGTGTAGTGGGCATTCCAAAGAAAAAAGCGAGTTCGTGCTTCCTGAGCATAGTCGTGTCTCCAAGAATGCAGTGACCAGGGTAGAACGCTGCGCTCGGCTTCTTCCTTCGCGCGATAAGGTAACTAGGCGACGTTCGCTTGACGGGCCCGTTTTAGCAGCTTGGCTTGCAGGAAGGAGAGGAAGAACTCGCAGATGCGGCGATTGATTCGTGCATGCAGACCCAGGAGAAAGACGACGACGCGAACGAAATGCGGTGAACGTGACAAGTACCCAGCGCGATCAAGCTACTACTACACGAGGTGCTGCTCACCTGAGCGATGACGCAATGATATTGCAAAGAGGGACGGACGGGTATGGCGAACCGCTGGGATCACACTGCCGAAGCATCAAGTGGGTAGCCCTGAAGAGGGCTGTTGTGTTCTCGTTGGCTGGCTGCAGGCGACGCCGCTGGCTTCTTAGCCTCCGAATCCGTACAGGGTGCGGCCCTGACGCTTGAGGGCGTACACGACGTCCATGGCTGTCACGGTCTTCCTTTTGGCGTGCTCGGTGTAAGTGACGGCATCGCGGATCACGTTCTCGAGGAACACCTTGAGAACGCCGCGAGTTTCCTCGTAGATGAGGCCAGAGATGCGCTTGACACCGCCACGGCGCGCCAGACGACGGATGGCCGGCTTGGTTATGCCCTGGATGTTGTCACGCAACACCTTTCGATGACGCTTGGCGCCACCCTTCCCCAGCCCTTTGCCACCTTTGCCACGGCCAGACATGACGGCTTCCGAAGTTTCTGCTTCTGCTTCGAAACGCGCCCGGAAAGCGAATGCTCGACACGATCGAGTCGCGGTGTCGGCGCCGGCCCGCGAGACTGAGGAGGAAGGCGAACGGCGCACGCCGGTTGGTCGGCGGCCAGCTCGTCTCTCTCTCCCTCTTTTCTTCGCGAGGAGCGCGTTGGCCGCGCAGGTTGCTGCACTGACTATTTTTCTGCACTACAAGATTGAATATACACGGCAAACATGCTTTCGTTTGTTTGTTTGTTTTTAATTCTTTTCTCGTTACTGTTGCTAAGTTTCTTGCCCATTCATTCACGCACCCTTCACTGCTGCAAAATGGCGTATCAGTCGTATCAGCTGCCCCAGCGGCAAGGAGACATCAAACCGAGTAAGCGACAATTCATGTACGCGTACGTACAAGCCCAGCGGATACAACGCGTTCGCTAAAAAACGTTTCATCGTGTCCACTGAACATGACACACGCAATATTTGTCAAAACTCACAGCTGCAACAGCTCACCTGTGTGCCGCACGTAAATAAACTGCACACTTAACACTTTGCGACTACTCGTCCCCGGCGTGTGCCCCCCCCCTCTTTTTTTTTTTTCTTTTCTATGTTCTCGCTTTCTCTCTAATCACATCAATGCCTCATTTGCACGCACGAAACCCGTTTCACGGCGTCACTTTGACGCCATCCTTGTCGCCAAACCAAGGGACTAACACACGCGGTCCGGGCACGGCCTCATGGCCGGAAATTTCTAAACAAAGCGTGCTCGCGTTGTTGTGGACGCCGGCACGTGAAATTCGGCAAAGTAACAGCACCTTTGGCTGGCTACGCGTGTCTCAAATTTTACTGTGGCAGCTCCACTACATATCGCGATACGGCAGTTTCACCGAAGCCACGCAACGCGACCGCGCTCATTTCAGCATTCACGGGGACGGCAGAGAGTGAGAGCGCACCTCCTCTCGGGCGTGCCTCTCCTCCCGTAAACACGGACTGTCAAGCGGTCCGGTCGCAGCGAAGTTTCCCCATCTCCTTGCGGGGTGGTTCAACACCTGCCCGTTTCAAGTGCACGGTTGCACTGTGAGGAACCCTGCAAGGGTCACGCAATTACAGGCAAAACAGCCCTAACTCTAAAGCGCCTTACATAGGACGAGATTGGAGCGTAAAATGCACCACCCTTTATGCATTCTTTCTTCTTTACAGCGTTGGAAGAGTGTTCGTTCGCTGCATGTTTTACGCATGCGTACTTTCGCTTACATAATACCTTCGGAGGCTGACAACCTGTTAAGTAATCTATCAACGACTATCCGGACGGCATCAGCTGTGCAAAGAAGATTTGCAGTTGGCCTTCCAGAGCCGTCCAGAGCACACAAAGTAGGTCTACACATCGTGGCAACCAATATTTCGAAAAAAGTGAATTGCGTAGTATTATAAAGAATACAACTTTCAGAATGAGCAAAACTGCTTGGTTTGACCAAAGTACAAAGAGGTGCGATTTATACCACATCGATCCATTTATTGAATTAAAAATTACGCTGGCATTAGATAGAATATCGGAAACTCTAATTGACCGATTGAGGCTAGGCACGGCATACACAAAAACATTTGTTTTTTTTTTTTTCTTTGCACAGACACGGCAGAGCTGAAAGTCCCGAATGCGAATGCGGATTGATAGATGAAGACGTATGTCACCTTCTCGTAGACTGTCCACATCACGAGACGCCGTCTTAAGTCCGAACAGTTGGCATTAGACCGCAGACCGTTTAACATGAAGAAACTTCTGGGTCCGTGGCCTACTCGAGTTTTACAGTCGCACGCTTTAAAAGCATCAACACGTTCTTTACAAGACAGCGGGATTGCTGATAAGTATTAAGAAATAACGAACTTTCATTTGTAACAAATGTACTTATTATGTACAGTATCACGTGACTCTCATCATGTGTGTGTTGTGAAATGAATGACGTGTCGACAATTATGTACACACGAGCGAATGCATCTTTATACGGACCAGACGTGTGCTCTACTGTTTTGTGCTGGTGGACCGAATATTATCGAGGGACATTATATCAGAGACTTCATTCATTGACTTTCGAACATTTACTTACCATTGTGTTCTGATATGTGCGTATAAGTGTAAGTGTGTCTTTGCATATCTCTGCCCGAGTTTTCTACTTTCCATGCACTGCTTTGTACGTTTTGCTTCAAGATACGTGTTCAAGTTTAACTCAACGGCCAAGGAGTAGCCGGCGCCATAATGGTGCGCCGACATCTCCTTACATATCATATCAATAAGAAAAAAAGATGCGCGCCAATGCCCATCTATTGTATTCCCTTCTCACGTGCCCCAATACCAAACTGCGCGTGCCATTTCTGTGGTGCAAGTGTGTTTAAGTAGTCGCAGTTTCATCTTTCACAATCATGAGGGTTCCCATATTGAAAGTATTCCTTCCCCGAACTTGTGGCAGGGACGCACGATGCGAAATTACAAAATGATCGCGCTTGAAAGCTTCATACAAATGCACTGTCGACCCGCCGAACATAGTCAGTAATCTAAAACAAAGCGGAAATAAACGGTGCGTCCGCTCATTCATTTAAGGTAAGTTTCCCACCACATTCCGAATGGAACGTACCACTCATTTGTGCCTAGCACAGGCGCATTTGTTCTTTCGAAGAGAACACAGTGTTCCGCTACACCGTGTGATTATGTAAACGTCAAGCCGAGCAGTGTCGTTTGCTGGCCGGCCTGGCTATGTTTCTTTCGGCGACGCGCAAACGGAGCACTCGGTGCGAAAACGGGAAATGCCCATACCTCGTGTCGACCGCCTTTCTTTACTGGATTTCGTACTTCTTTGTGCACTATATAAATCACCTGCGTGGTACCCCTGTCATGCGTACGCACAGTTTTGTTTTTTCCTTCACTCGGGCTGTCGATACTTTGCTTTCGGACAATAATTAGCATGCAGTCCGCCGCCACGCTTTTCTGCTTCTACAGCTATTGTCACATGCGTCTATATATTTCTCCCCTATCTTTTCTTGCATCAATGCTTCCGCACATTTTTCACCGCGCCACGCACTTTAAGCTACATTCACTCCTCCTACAGTCTCGAAACGGGCCTGCCCTGCGCTCTCAAGAAATAAATGCCCCAATTTCGTAAACAAATGAATGGCGTGGCAGAGAAGGAACTCTGCGCTGTCTGATGAATGTGGCTGTACCCTTCACATCGGGCGGCAGCTATCACCACCTAGCCATAATGCTGACCTAACAAACAGCTACATTTATCTTGTTTTTTTTCTCTCTTTAAATAGTGAAGTATAGGACCGCGGTGCTTTGCAGTGAATGGTTTAGTTTTCACTCTTGCCTTGACTTTAGCCACCAATAAGATAACCACCTTCTAGTTAATTCTACCCGCCTAAAGTCTATTTTGCCCTCCCCCGTCTCTAAACCCCGGTGCTTTTGAAAAACTCTGCGCCATCATTCTAAACTATAAGGTGAAGCCCTTTACATAGCATTATCAAGTGTTCGGCAGTTTCCTTCTCTCCGCATGCACTGCATACCGTGTATACCCCTTCATATTTGGCCCGACATGTCGGAGTTGCTCGGGCAAGCGCTGACGCGAGTTTCCTATTCTATCATTTCCCAAGAGCTGAACACACTCGAGTTCATGTTACCTTTTTTTGAGAGAAGCGGCCACCTTCCCCCTGTTTTTTTTTTTTTTTTTTTAATTACCACGCTCCTGGTTTTGTTTTCCCTCCATTACCGTACTTGTGGCACTTTTCTCCGCGCACTCGGTCTTCTCTAATTTACCTGTTCAACCTCCCCGAGCACACACGTCGAGCGCGGCACACCAACGCTCCTGCTAGCGGTGTTCAACAGAGAGAAGAGGATGGATTCGGAGCCGAATCTCTCAGCACAACCCCTATGCCGACGCAGACAATTTGGGTGGCTCTGAGAAGAGCCGTTGATTTGTCGTTGCTCGCTGTGGCCCACGACGCACGCCTACTTGGAGCTGGTGTACTTGGTGACGGCTTTTGTACCCTCGGACACCGCGTGCTTGGCCAGCTCTCCGGGCAGCAGCAGGCGCACCGCGGTCTGGATCTCCCGGCTCGTGATGGTCGAGCGCTTGTTGTAGTGAGCAAGGCGTGACGACTCGGCGGCGATACGCTCGAAGATGTCGTTCACGAAGCTGTTCATGATGGACATGGCCTTGCTGGAGACACCAGTGTCGGGGTGCACCTGCTTCAGCACCTTATAGATGTAGATGGAGAAGCTCTCCTTCCTGCGGCGCTTCTTCTTCTTCTTGTCCGTGGCGCGCACATTCTTCTGCGCCTTGCCGGCCTTCTTGACGGCTTTGCCAGACGGTTGGGGAGGCATGATTTCACACAACACGCACGCGAGACCAGAGTCGAATGCGCGTGTCCCCCCGTCTCGCCGCGCTTAAATATGAGCGAGGGGTGTTGACGAGATCAGCACAACGCGCGCGCCCCATTGGTTCGCACGGCTTCTCTCTCTCACACTCTCATCCGTTCCCCGCGAGCGGCGGCGCGCGATGGTGGCAACGGAAACCATTCGAGCACGGCTCTCATCTCAGAAGGCAGCAGCTTTCTTGTTTTCGGCAACCGGCGTCGTACCAAGCGAAAAGCAACACCATGTCCGGACGTGGCAAGGGCGGCAAGGCGAAAGGCAAGAGCAAGACCCGTTCTAGCCGCGCGGGGCTTCAGTTCCCCGTGGGCCGTATTCACCGCCTCCTACGCAAGGGAAACTACGCCGAGCGCGTCGGAGCTGGCGCTCCGGTCTACCTGGCTGCCGTACTCGAGTACCTGGCCGCCGAGGTGCTCGAGCTGGCGGGCAACGCCGCTCGTGACAACAAGAAGACCCGGATCATCCCCCGTCACTTGCAGCTCGCCATCCGCAACGACGAGGAGCTGAACAAACTGCTTTCCGGCGTCACCATCGCGCAGGGCGGTGTGTTGCCCAACATTCAAGCCGTGCTTCTTCCAAAGAAGACGGAGAAGAAGGCGTAAGCGAGCACCCCTTCCGCGCGCTCGCCGCATTCCCCAAACGGTCCTTCTAAGGACCACCCAAACAGGTGACGCGGCCGTGTTTCGCTTCGCAGTCACGATGGCTCTGTTCGTACCCTCAAGCGTGTTTGTTTTTCTATACTTTATATATATTTCCTCGCGACATCAGTTAGCCACAAGTGCGCGACGCCAAATGCTGCAAAGAGACAACCAAATCACGCAGCTCGGCACCGAAAAAGACAGAAAAGAGCATGTAAGCGTTGTCATTTCTCATTAAAAAAAAAAAAAAAAAAGCTCCACACGTAACCGTCTATCCTTACGATGACACCTGAACGGGTCAGCACAGGGACAGAGTAAATTTAATACCTTTGAATAGAAAAACAAACGTAAGGTAAAAAAAAAAAAGAGAGAGAGAGAGAGAGAACCCGCCGTTAGCGCATTCCATTTGGTGCTTCTAACACAATTTATTTCGTCTATCTTGCTAGGCAGCGCAGCCACTATTACACAGAACACACAACACAAGCGCTTAACTTCAACTAAACGTTTATTGCAAAAAAAAAAAAAAAAATTGTCCAGAATATGGCACAAAAACTTGTTCAGCTTCAAAAGAAATGAAAGGAAATGACACGCGATGATTTCGAGTGTGTTAGTGCACTCTCTATCGCGCTCACGCGGAAAGAACTGTTTTTTGGATGGGGTGATAGAGAATAACAGACAGTAATGTGCGGGACTGGCACGTGTGCTTTTTGTTGTCTACCTTTTACTATTCTTTTTCTCTGTTCACCCCCTTTATAAACTCTGACGTTTGCAATGAAAGTTCAGTTGAAGTTAAGCGCTTGTGTTGTGAGGTCTGTGTAATAGTGGCTGCGCTTCCTAGCGAGATGGATCCTTACCAACTGGCCCGATACAATTGTTTATTTCGTCTCTCGGTAAAACTTCATCACCTCCTACGAGTGCACCCAAAAGTTGCGCCGGGGTCCAGCAGCCCAAGTCACCATGGCGTTACGCAAACAGAAGCCCTCAAAAACACCTTACAAGCGGCGGGCAAAAAGGTAAACACATAAATGAAATTGACACACCACAGGGTCGCAGCACGGCTGCTGCACACACACCGACTGAAGCTAGCCTACCTTTTCTCTGTCTACTCATAATGATACACACTTTTACCTTGAATTTGTCAAAGCTGAGCCATTTCTTCGTAATAACGACGCGCCGACGTTCCGTTCTTCCGCGCGCTAGACAACGGCAGCCACGTACGTACAAAACATGACAGCAAAAGAGGGTGCGGCCGGAGTACGTGGCCTGGAGTGGTCTCGTAGCCAAAGCAGACACGTTGGTGGTCCTGAGAAGGACCGTTTGTTGTTGCTTGCCTGTCGACCGAAGCGCAGGGAGCAGCCCAACTTAGGCGCGCTCACCGCGAATGCGCCGAGCCAGCTGGATGTCCTTTGGCATGATGGTGACGCGCTTAGCGTGGATGGCGCACAGGTTGGTGTCTTCGAAAAGACCAACGAGGTAGGCCTCGCTAGCTTCCTGTAGGGCCATCACGGCAGAACTCTGGAAACGGAGGTCCGTCTTGAAGTCCTGAGCGATTTCCCGCACCAGGCGCTGAAAGGGAAGCTTGCGGATCAGCAGTTCGGTCGACTTCTGGTATCGGCGAATTTCACGCAGGGCCACGGTTCCAGGCCTGTAACGGTGAGGTTTCTTCACCCCGCCTGTGGCAGGGGCACTCTTGCGAGCAGCCTTGGTAGCAAGCTGCTTACGCGGAGCCTTGCCTCCAGTACTCTTGCGCGCGGTTTGTTTAGTTCGGGCCATGCTGCGTGCGTCCGATCACCTCGACTGACGGAGCGAAACTGCGCTCCTGCCGGAGATCGGCAAAAGCGGCTTCGCCGCACGACCCATCTCTCTCCCTCCCATTGGCCGAAGCGTGAGAACCCGTCCGCGTGCGAGCGCGGAAGCGTACGCCAGGATGCTGGCTGGCGCTCATTTTCGGGCAACCGTGCAGTTCGCGGCTGCAAAGAGGTACACCGAAACGAAACCACTACCGCTGTACAATACAGCCTGCTGCGCATTTCTTTCGCCTTCCAGGCAACACATCAATCGACGCTGTAGCTCGTCGCTTCCCGAAGCGGCGCGACGGAGTGCGAGACGCCACCATTCACGCCAACAGCGCGCATCGCACTAGAGCGCCTCGCATCACCGAGGGCAAATGCGCACTGCCACGCCAAAAAAACTTGCTCCTTGCGTTGTCGCTTATTTGCGACCATTACGTAGATGGGCGAAGACGACGAGAGACCACCGGCAGTGTTGGTATATGCATACACGTCCGCGCAACGACAAGGAGTAAAACGCAACAAAACATTCTAACACAAACACCCCGTACATCCAACTGCCACTGAGCGCGCCTACTTGCTCAATCGCAGACAGTAACGGGACTCAATTTTATCTTCCTTTCCCTCTTAAGAATCACTCATACATACTTGCCAAACTACTAGGTGCGCTCAATGGCGGTTGGATGTACGGGGTGTTTGCGTTCGAATGTTTTGTTTCATTTTTACTCCTATTCCCTCGATATGTCGTCTCACTCTGGCTTCCCTCATGTCTCTTTCTCTACACTTTTATTCCCACCCTTTTAATCCCCCCTCACCCCCCATCCCTTGTGAGCTACCGCTGAGGTGTCGCATCCTGATGCAGACAGTTTCGGGGCTCACTTTCCTCTTCTTTTCCATCTTACACATCAGCAATCCCCCCCCCCCCCCCCAACCTCTAAGTGCTAAATATGTGGCACAAAAAGCAGGAAATGGACTCAATGAAAGGGTGAAAAATAATAATCATAATAGAAACGAAGATCAACACGCGCCTCAAAAAGCCCCATTCACTCCTCTTTCACATTTTCACGAGAAAATGAAGGTACACACATGGAGAACAATTTTTGTTATAGGTAGGCTTGCCTGAGCAGAACCACTGTCGTGCGCCTTGGTTACACATTCGACACGCCTCGTCCTGTGCGGAGGTGGGTGGGAAACCAAGGGTGCACTTGAAAATGCAATGCTCGTGGGTTGGTGTCGCCATCTGACGGCAGGCTCACGCGAGCGCGCCTTGCTTTCGAATTTCCCGCGCTCGAACCTCTCGCGTTTACATCATGGGCTAGTCCCCCCCCCCCCCCCTCTCGCGTGGGCGGCGAAGCCAGCCTCCCTAGAGTGACCACCTCTGCCGGCGAAATGGAAACACTTGTTGCGTAGCTGTCCGTCCAAGTAAAGCTTTCACAACTGCAGTGTTCGCAGCACCAGTACAGTACATGAGTGCCACTTCTATCAAGTGCAGCTTCCCTCAGCACGCTGCATGGGCAGCGCTTATTGTGTACTTGCTTCTGACTTGCGCAGAAATTCTGTTTAAACATCCCCTTCCACTTTTCTTTCTTTTTTTTTTTGTATTTTGCAGCTCGGCAGCGCCAGGTGTGAAAAAAAAAAACAAACAAAAATTATTAGGCGTGACAATGTACACAATGTGTTATTGAATGGGGCACTTCTGAGTGCACAGCGGGCGCGGTAAACACGACCAACCTGTCACAATCAATTTTTTCATTTGTAAGTACACATCCCTTCTTCGTCTGGGTGCCCCACGGTAGAACATAGTGCGTTTTTATTTATTTTGACACAACGTGACGCGATCGTGTAGTGGGCATTCCAAAGAAAAAAGCGAGTTCGTGCTTCCTGAGCATAGTCGTGTCTCCAAGAATGCAGTGACCAGGGTAGAACGCTGCGCTCGGCTTCTTCCTTCGCGCGATAAGGTAACTAGGCGACGTTCGCTTGACGGGCCCGTTTTAGCAGCTTGGCTTGCAGGAAGGAGAGGAAGAACTCGCAGATGCGGCGATTGATTCGTGCATGCAGACCCAGGAGAAAGACGACGACGCGAACGAAATGCGGTGAACGTGACAAGTACCCAGCGCGATCAAGCTACTACTACACGAGGTGCTGCTCACCTGAGCGATGACGCAATGATATTGCAAAGAGGGACGGACGGGTATGGCGAACCGCTGGGATCACACTGCCGAAGCATCAAGTGGGTAGCCCTGAAGAGGGCTGTTGTGTTCTCGTTGGCTGGCTGCAGGCGACGCCGCTGGCTTCTTAGCCTCCGAATCCGTACAGGGTGCGGCCCTGACGCTTGAGGGCGTACACGACGTCCATGGCTGTCACGGTCTTCCTTTTGGCGTGCTCGGTGTAAGTGACGGCATCGCGGATCACGTTCTCGAGGAACACCTTGAGAACGCCGCGAGTTTCCTCGTAGATGAGGCCAGAGATGCGCTTGACACCGCCACGGCGCGCCAGACGACGGATGGCCGGCTTGGTTATGCCCTGGATGTTGTCACGCAACACCTTTCGATGACGCTTGGCGCCACCCTTCCCCAGCCCTTTGCCACCTTTGCCACGGCCAGACATGACGGCTTCCGAAGTTTCTGCTTCTGCTTCGAAACGCGCCCGGAAAGCGAATGCTCGACACGATCGAGTCGCGGTGTCGGCGCCGGCCCGCGAGACTGAGGAGGAAGGCGAACGGCGCACGCCGGTTGGTCGGCGGCCAGCTCGTCTCTCTCTCCCTCTTTTCTTCGCGAGGAGCGCCTTGGCCGCGCAGGTTGCTGCACTGACTATTTTTCTGCACTACAAGATTGAATATACACGGCAAACATGCTTTCGTTTGTTTGTTTGTTTTTAATTCTTTTCTCGTTACTGTTGCTAAGTTTCTTGCCCATTCATTCACGCACCCTTCACTGCTGCAAAATGGCGTATCAGTCGTATCAGCTGCCCCAGCGGCAAGGAGACATCAAACCGAGTAAGCGACAATTCATGTACGCGTACGTACAAGCCCAGCGGATACAACGCGTTCGCTAAAAAACGTTTCATCGTGTCCACTGAACATGACACACGCAATATTTGTCAAAACTCACAGCTGCAACAGCTCACCTGTGTGCCGCACGTAAATAAACTGCACACTTAACACTTTGCGACTACTCGTCCCCGGCGTGTGCCCCCCCCCCTCTTTTTTTTTTTCTTTTCTATGTTCTCGCTTTCTCTCTAATCACATCAATGCCTCATTTGCACGCACGAAACCCGTTTCACGGCGTCACTTTGACGCCATCCTTGTCGCCAAACCAAGGGACTAACACACGCGGTCCGGGCACGGCCTCATGGCCGGAAATTTCTAAACAAAGCGTGCTCGCGTTGTTGTGGACGCCGGCACGTGAAATTCGGCAAAGTAACAGCACCTTTGGCTGGCTACGCGTGTCTCAAATTTTACTGTGGCAGCTCCACTACATATCGCGATACGGCAGTTTCACCGAAGCCACGCAACGCGACCGCGCTCATTTCAGCATTCACGGGGACGGCAGAGAGTGAGAGCGCACCTCCTCTCGGGCGCGCCTCTCCTCCCGTAAACACGGACTGTCAAGCGGTCCGGTCGCAGCGAAGTTTCCCCATCTCCTTGCGGGGTGGTTCAACACCTGCCCGTTTCAAGTGCACGGTTGCACTGTGAGGAACCCTGCAAGGGTCACGCAATTACAGGCAAAACAGCCCTAACTCTAAAGCGCCTTACATAGGACGAGATTGGAGCGTAAAATGCACCACCCTTTATGCATTCTTTCTTCTTTACAGCGTTGGAAGAGTGTTCGTTCGCTGCATGTTTTACGCATGCGTACTTTCGCTTACATAATACCTTCGGAGGCTGACAACCTGTTAAGTAATCTATCAACGACTATCCGGACGGCATCAGCTGTGCAAAGAAGATTTGCAGTTGGCCTTCCAGAGCCGTCCAGAGCACACAAAGTAGGTCTACACATCGTGGCAACCAATATTTCGAAAAAAGTGAATTGCGTAGTATTATAAAGAATACAACTTTCAGAATGAGCAAAACTGCTTGGTTTGACCAAAGTACAAAGAGGTGCGATTTATACCACATCGATCCATTTATTGAATTAAAAATTACGCTGGCATTAGATAGAATATCGGAAACTCTAATTGACCGATTGAGGCTAGGCACGGCATACACAAAAACATTTGTTTTTTTTTTTTTCTTTGCACAGACACGGCAGAGCTGAAAGTCCCGAATGCGAATGCGGATTGATAGATGAAGACGTATGTCACCTTCTCGTAGACTGTCCACATCACGAGACGCCGTCTTAAGTCCGAACAGTTGGCATTAGACCGCAGACCGTTTAACATGAAGAAACTTCTGGGTCCGTGGCCTACTCGAGTTTTACAGTCGCACGCTTTAAAAGCATCAACACGTTCTTTACAAGACAGCGGGATTGCTGATAAGTATTAAGAAATAACGAACTTTCATTTGTAACAAATGTACTTATTATGTACAGTATCACGTGACTCTCATCATGTGTGTGTTGTGAAATGAATGACGTGTCGACAATTATGTACACACGAGCGAATGCATCTTTATACGGACCAGACGTGTGCTCTACTGTTTTGTGCTGGTGGACCGAATATTATCGAGGGACATTATATCAGAGACTTCATTCATTGACTTTCGAACATTTACTTACCATTGTGTTCTGATATGTGCGTATAAGTGTAAGTGTGTCTTTGCATATCTCTGCCCGAGTTTTCTACTTTCCATGCACTGCTTTGTACGTTTTGCTTCAAGATACGTGTTCAAGTTTAACTCAACGGCCAAGGAGTAGCCGGCGCCATAATGGTGCGCCGACATCTCCTTACATATCATATCAATAAGAAAAAAAGATGCGCGCCAATGCCCATCTATTGTATTCCCTTCTCACGTGCCCCAATACCAAACTGCGCGTGCCATTTCTGTGGTGCAAGTGTGTTTAAGTAGTCGCAGTTTCATCTTTCACAATCATGAGGGTTCCCATATTGAAAGTATTCCTTCCCCGAACTTGTGGCAGGGACGCACGATGCGAAATTACAAAATGATCGCGCTTGAAAGCTTCATACAAATGCACTGTCGACCCGCCGAACATAGTCAGTAATCTAAAACAAAGCGGAAATAAACGGTGCGTCCGCTCATTCATTTAAGGTAAGTTTCCCACCACATTCCGAATGGAACGTACCACTCATTTGTGCCTAGCACAGGCGCATTTGTTCTTTCGAAGAGAACACAGTGTTCCGCTACACCGTGTGATTATGTAAACGTCAAGCCGAGCAGTGTCGTTTGCTGGCCGGCCTGGCTATGTTTCTTTCGGCGACGCGCAAACGGAGCACTCGGTGCGAAAACGGGAAATGCCCATACCTCGTGTCGACCGCCTTTCTTTACTGGATTTCGTACTTCTTTGTGCACTATATAAATCACCTGCGTGGTACCCCTGTCATGCGTACGCACAGTTTTGTTTTTTCCTTCACTCGGGCTGTCGATACTTTGCTTTCGGACAATAATTAGCATGCAGTCCGCCGCCACGCTTTTCTGCTTCTACAGCTATTGTCACATGCGTCTATATATTTCTCCCCTATCTTTTCTTGCATCAATGCTTCCGCACATTTTTCACCGCGCCACGCACTTTAAGCTACATTCACTCCTCCTACAGTCTCGAAACGGGCCTGCCCTGCGCTCTCAAGAAATAAATGCCCCAATTTCGTAAACAAATGAATGGCGTGGCAGAGAAGGAACTCTGCGCTGTCTGATGAATGTGGCTGTACCCTTCACATCGGGCGGCAGCTATCACCACCTAGCCATAATGCTGACCTAACAAACAGCTACATTTATCTTGTTTTTTTTCTCTCTTTAAATAGTGAAGTATAGGACCGCGGTGCTTTGCAGTGAATGGTTTAGTTTTCACTCTTGCCTTGACTTTAGCCACCAATAAGATAACCACCTTCTAGTTAATTCTACCCGCCTAAAGTCTATTTTGCCCTCCCCCGTCTCTAAACCCCGGTGCTTTTGAAAAACTCTGCGCCATCATTCTAAACTATAAGGTGAAGCCCTTTACATAGCATTATCAAGTGTTCGGCAGTTTCCTTCTCTCCGCATGCACTGCATACCGTGTATACCCCTTCATATTTGGCCCGACATGTCGGAGTTGCTCGGGCAAGCGCTGACGCGAGTTTCCTATTCTATCATTTCCCAAGAGCTGAACACACTCGAGTTCATGTTACCTTTTTTTGAGAGAAGCGGCCACCTTCCCCCTGTTTTTTTTTTTTTTTTTTAATTACCACGCTCCTGGTTTTGTTTTCCCTCCATTACCGTACTTGTGGCACTTTTCTCCGCGCACTCGGTCTTCTCTAATTTACCTGTTCAACCTCCCCGAGCACACACGTCGAGCGCGGCACACCAACGCTCCTGCTAGCGGTGTTCAACAGAGAGAAGAGGATGGATTCGGAGCCGAATCTCTCAGCACAACCCCTATGCCGACGCAGACAATTTGGGTGGCTCTGAGAAGAGCCGTTGATTTGTCGTTGCTCGCTGTGGCCCACGACGCACGCCTACTTGGAGCTGGTGTACTTGGTGACGGCTTTTGTACCCTCGGACACCGCGTGCTTGGCCAGCTCTCCGGGCAGCAGCAGGCGCACCGCGGTCTGGATCTCCCGGCTCGTGATGGTCGAGCGCTTGTTGTAGTGAGCAAGGCGTGACGACTCGGCGGCGATACGCTCGAAGATGTCGTTCACGAAGCTGTTCATGATGGACATGGCCTTGCTGGAGACACCAGTGTCGGGGTGCACCTGCTTCAGCACCTTATAGATGTAGATGGAGAAGCTCTCCTTCCTGCGGCGCTTCTTCTTCTTCTTGTCCGTGGCGCGCACATTCTTCTGCGCCTTGCCGGCCTTCTTGACGGCTTTGCCAGACGGTTGGGGAGGCATGATTTCACACAACACGCACGCGAGACCAGAGTCGAATGCGCGTGTCCCCCCGTCTCGCCGCGCTTAAATATGAGCGAGGGGTGTTGACGAGATCAGCACAACGCGCGCGCCCCATTGGTTCGCACGGCTTCTCTCTCTCACACTCTCATCCGTTCCCCGCGAGCGGCGGCGCGCGATGGTGGCAACGGAAACCATTCGAGAAAACGCTCGCAGGATTTCAAGCTGGACGGTTGTGCCCTCGCGATCTCCGACTTCAGCGTAGCTCCCGCCGACTGGTTCGCCCTCCGCGGTCTCCTGATGCCGTGTAGCTCTCGCATTGTGGCACCCCGCCCTTGGACTGCTTCGACCGGATCCCCACTTTCCTATCTCCTTCTTTTTCCTCTCGTTGGCTGTCTTCTTCTGCTTCTACTTTCCTTCTATTCTTTTTATCCCTCCTTCCCCCCACCCCTATAAGGCACTGCGCCGTGTCGCCTGAAGGCAGACAGAAATTAGGTGCCTTTTTCCTCTTCATTGTAACCACTACCACCCCACCATTCGAGCACGGCTCTCATCTCAGAAGGCAGCAGCTTTCTTGTTTTCGGCAACCGGCGTCGTACCAAGCGAAAAGCAACACCATGTCCGGACGTGGCAAGGGCGGCAAGGCGAAAGGCAAGAGCAAGACCCGTTCTAGCCGCGCGGGGCTTCAGTTCCCCGTGGGCCGTATTCACCGCCTCCTACGCAAGGGAAACTACGCCGAGCGCGTCGGAGCTGGCGCTCCGGTCTACCTGGCTGCCGTACTCGAGTACCTGGCCGCCGAGGTGCTCGAGCTGGCGGGCAACGCCGCTCGTGACAACAAGAAGACCCGGATCATCCCCCGTCACTTGCAGCTCGCCATCCGCAACGACGAGGAGCTGAACAAACTGCTTTCCGGCGTCACCATCGCGCAGGGCGGTGTGTTGCCCAACATTCAAGCCGTGCTTCTTCCAAAGAAGACGGAGAAGAAGGCGTAAGCGAGCACCCCTTCCGCGCGCTCGCCGCATTCCCCAAACGGTCCTTCTAAGGACCACCCAAACAGGTGACGCGGCCGTGTTTCGCTTCGCAGTCACGATGGCTCTGTTCGTACCCTCAAGCGTGTTTGTTTTTCTATACTTTATATATATTTCCTCGCGACATCAGTTAGCCACAAGTGCGCGACGCCAAATGCTGCAAAGAGACAACCAAATCACGCAGCTCGGCACCGAAAAAGACAGAAAAGAGCATGTAAGCGTTGTCATTTCTCATTAAAAAAAAAAAAAAAAAAGCTCCACACGTAACCGTCTATCCTTACGATGACACCTGAACGGGTCAGCACAGGGACAGAGTAAATTTAATACCTTTGAATAGAAAAACAAACGTAAGGTAAAAAAAAAAAAGAGAGAGAGAGAGAGAGAACCCGCCGTTAGCGCATTCCATTTGGTGCTTCTAACACAATTTATTTCGTCTATCTTGCTAGGCAGCGCAGCCACTATTACACAGAACACACAACACAAGCGCTTAACTTCAACTAAACGTTTATTGCAAAAAAAAAAAAAAAAATTGTCCAGAATATGGCACAAAAACTTGTTCAGCTTCAAAAGAAATGAAAGGAAATGACACGCGATGATTTCGAGTGTGTTAGTGCACTCTCTATCGCGCTCACGCGGAAAGAACTGTTTTTTGGATGGGGTGATAGAGAATAACAGACAGTAATGTGCGGGACTGGCACGTGTGCTTTTTGTTGTCTACCTTTTACTATTCTTTTTCTCTGTTCACCCCCTTTATAAACTCTGACGTTTGCAATGAAAGTTCAGTTGAAGTTAAGCGCTTGTGTTGTGAGGTCTGTGTAATAGTGGCTGCGCTTCCTAGCGAGATGGATCCTTACCAACTGGCCCGATACAATTGTTTATTTCGTCTCTCGGTAAAACTTCATCACCTCCTACGAGTGCACCCAAAAGTTGCGCCGGGGTCCAGCAGCCCAAGTCACCATGGCGTTACGCAAACAGAAGCCCTCAAAAACACCTTACAAGCGGCGGGCAAAAAGGTAAACACATAAATGAAATTGACACACCACAGGGTCGCAGCACGGCTGCTGCACACACACCGACTGAAGCTAGCCTACCTTTTCTCTGTCTACTCATAATGATACACACTTTTACCTTGAATTTGTCAAAGCTGAGCCATTTCTTCGTAATAACGACGCGCCGACGTTCCGTTCTTCCGCGCGCTAGACAACGGCAGCCACGTACGTACAAAACATGACAGCAAAAGAGGGTGCGGCCGGAGTACGTGGCCTGGAGTGGTCTCGTAGCCAAAGCAGACACGTTGGTGGTCCTGAGAAGGACCGTTTGTTGTTGCTTGCCTGTCGACCGAAGCGCAGGGAGCAGCCCAACTTAGGCGCGCTCACCGCGAATGCGCCGAGCCAGCTGGATGTCCTTTGGCATGATGGTGACGCGCTTAGCGTGGATGGCGCACAGGTTGGTGTCTTCGAAAAGACCAACGAGGTAGGCCTCGCTAGCTTCCTGTAGGGCCATCACGGCAGAACTCTGGAAACGGAGGTCCGTCTTGAAGTCCTGAGCGATTTCCCGCACCAGGCGCTGAAAGGGAAGCTTGCGGATCAGCAGTTCGGTCGACTTCTGGTATCGGCGAATTTCACGCAGGGCCACGGTTCCAGGCCTGTAACGGTGAGGTTTCTTCACCCCGCCTGTGGCAGGGGCACTCTTGCGAGCAGCCTTGGTAGCAAGCTGCTTACGCGGAGCCTTGCCTCCAGTACTCTTGCGCGCGGTTTGTTTAGTTCGGGCCATGCTGCGTGCGTCCGATCACCTCGACTGGATTCGCTCGCAGGATTTCAAGCTGGACGGTTGTGCCCTCGCGATCTCCGACTTCAGCGTAGCTCCCGCCGACTGGTTCGCCCTCCGCGGTCTCCTGACGCCGTGTAGCTCTCGCATTGTGGCACCCCGCCCTTGGACTTCTTCGACCGGATCCCCACTTTCCTATCTCCTTCTTTTTTCCTCTCGTTGGCTGTCTTCTTCTGCTTCTACTTTCCTTCTATTCTTTTTATCCCTCCTTCCCCCCACCCCTATAAGGCACTGCGCCGTGTCGCCTGAAGGCAGACAGAAATTAGGTGCCTTTTTCCTCTTCATTCTAATCACTACCACCACCACCACCTCGACTGACGGAGCGAAACTGCGCTCCTGCCGGAGATCGGCAAAAGCGGCTTCGCCGCACGACCCATCTCTCTCCCTCCCATTGGCCGAAGCGTGAGAACCCGTCCGCGTGCGAGCGCGGAAGCGTACGCCAGGATGCTGGCTGGCGCTCATTTTCGGGCAACCGTGCAGTTCGCGGCTGCAAAGAGGTACACCGAAACGAAACCACTACCGCTGTACAATACAGCCTGCTGCGCATTTCTTTCGCCTTCCAGGCAACACATCAATCGACGCTGTAGCTCGTCGCTTCCCGAAGCGGCGCGACGGAGTGCGAGACGCCACCATTCACGCCAACAGCGCGCATCGCACTAGAGCGCCTCGCATCACCGAGGGCAAATGCGCACTGCCACGCCAAAAAAACTTGCTCCTTGCGTTGTCGCTTATTTGCGACCATTACGTAGATGGGCGAAGACGACGAGAGACCACCGGCAGTGTTGGTATATGCATACACGTCCGCGCAACGACAAGGAGTAAAACGCAACAAAACATTCTAACACAAACACCCCGTACATCCAACTGCCACTGAGCGCGCCTACTTGCTCAATCGCAGACAGTAACGGGACTCAATTTTATCTTCCTTTCCCTCTTAAGAATCACTCATACATACTTGCCAAACTACTAGGTGCGCTCAATGGCGGTTGGATGTACGGGGTGTTTGCGTTCGAATGTTTTGTTTCATTTTTACTCCTATTCCCTCGATATGTCGTCTCACTCTGGCTTCCCTCATGTCTCTTTCTCTACACTTTTATTCCCACCCTTTTAATCCCCCCTCACCCCCCATCCCTTGTGAGCTACCGCTGAGGTGTCGCATCCTGATGCAGACAGTTTCGGGGCTCACTTTCCTCTTCTTTTCCATCTTACACATCAGCAATCCCCCCCCCCCCCCCAACCTCTAAGTGCTAAATATGTGGCACAAAAAGCAGGAAATGGACTCAATGAAAGGGTGAAAAATAATAATCATAATAGAAACGAAGATCAACACGCGCCTCAAAAAGCCCCATTCACTCCTCTTTCACATTTTCACGAGAAAATGAAGGTACACACATGGAGAACAATTTTTGTTATAGGTAGGCTTGCCTGAGCAGAACCACTGTCGTGCGCCTTGGTTACACATTCGACACGCCTCGTCCTGTGCGGAGGTGGGTGGGAAACCAAGGGTGCACTTGAAAATGCAATGCTCGTGGGTTGGTGTCGCCATCTGACGGCAGGCTCACGCGAGCGCGCCTTGCTTTCGAATTTCCCGCGCTCGAACCTCTCGCGTTTACATCATGGGCTAGTCCCCCCCCCCCCCCCCCTCTCGCGTGGGCGGCGAAGCCAGCCTCCCTAGAGTGACCACCTCTGCCGGCGAAATGGAAACACTTGTTGCGTAGCTGTCCGTCCAAGTAAAGCTTTCACAACTGCAGTGTTCGCAGCACCAGTACAGTACATGAGTGCCACTTCTATCAAGTGCAGCTTCCCTCAGCACGCTGCATGGGCAGCGCTTATTGTGTACTTGCTTCTGACTTGCGCAGAAATTCTGTTTAAACATCCCCTTCCACTTTTCTTTCTTTTTTTTTTTGTATTTTGCAGCTCGGCAGCGCCAGGTGTGAAAAAAAAAAAACAAACAAAAATTATTAGGCGTGACAATGTACACAATGTGTTATTGAATGGGGCACTTCTGAGTGCACAGCGGGCGCGGTAAACACGACCAACCTGTCACAATCAATTTTTTCATTTGTAAGTACACATCCCTTCTTCGTCTGGGTGCCCCACGGTAGAACATAGTGCGTTTTTATTTATTTTGACACAACGTGACGCGATCGTGTAGTGGGCATTCCAAAGAAAAAAGCGAGTTCGTGCTTCCTGAGCATAGTCGTGTCTCCAAGAATGCAGTGACCAGGGTAGAACGCTGCGCTCGGCTTCTTCCTTCGCGCGATAAGGTAACTAGGCGACGTTCGCTTGACGGGCCCGTTTTAGCAGCTTGGCTTGCAGGAAGGAGAGGAAGAACTCGCAGATGCGGCGATTGATTCGTGCATGCAGACCCAGGAGAAAGACGACGACGCGAACGAAATGCGGTGAACGTGACAAGTACCCAGCGCGATCAAGCTACTACTACACGAGGTGCTGCTCACCTGAGCGATGACGCAATGATATTGCAAAGAGGGACGGACGGGTATGGCGAACCGCTGGGATCACACTGCCGAAGCATCAAGTGGGTAGCCCTGAAGGAGGGCTGTTGTGTTCTCGTTGGCTGGCTGCAGGCGACGCCGCTGGCTTCTTAGCCTCCGAATCCGTACAGGGTGCGGCCCTGACGCTTGAGGGCGTACACGACGTCCATGGCTGTCACGGTCTTCCTTTTGGCGTGCTCGGTGTAAGTGACGGCATCGCGGATCACGTTCTCGAGGAACACCTTGAGAACGCCGCGAGTTTCCTCGTAGATGAGGCCAGAGATGCGCTTGACACCGCCACGGCGCGCCAGACGACGGATGGCCGGCTTGGTTATGCCCTGGATGTTGTCACGCAACACCTTTCGATGACGCTTGGCGCCACCCTTCCCCAGCCCTTTGCCACCTTTGCCACGGCCAGACATGACGGCTTCCGAAGTTTCTGCTTCTGCTTCGAAACGCGCCCGGAAAGCGAATGGTGGTGGTGGTAGTGGTTACAATGAAGAGGAAAAAGGCACCTAATTTCTGTCTGCCTTCAGGCGACACGGCGCAGTGCCTTATAGGGGTGGGGTGAAGGAGGGATAAAAAGGATAGAAGGAAAGTAGAAGCAGAAGAAGACAGCCAACGAGAGGAAAAAGAAGGAGATAGGAAAGTGGGGATCCGGTCGAAGCAGTCCAAGGGCGGGGTGCCACAGTGCGAGAGCTACACGGCGTCAGGAGACCGCGGAGGGCGAACCAGTCGGCGGGAGCTACGCTGAAGTCGGAGATCGCGAGGGCACAACCGTCCAGCTTGAAATCCTGCGAGCGAATCACGCGAATGCTCGACACGATCGAGTCGCGGTGTCGGCGCCGGCCCGCGAGACTGAGGAGGAAGGCGAACGGCGCACGCCGGTTGGTCGGCGGCCAGCTCGTCTCTCTCTCCCTCTTTTCTTCGCGAGGAGCGCGTTGGCCGCGCAGGTTGCTGCACTGACTATTTTTCTGCACTACAAGATTGAATATACACGGCAAACATGCTTTCGTTTGTTTGTTTGTTTTTAATTCTTTTCTCGTTACTGTTGCTAAGTTTCTTGCCCATTCATTCACGCACCCTTCACTGCTGCAAAATGGCGTATCAGTCGTATCAGCTGCCCCAGCGGCAAGGAGACATCAAACCGAGTAAGCGACAATTCATGTACGCGTACGTACAAGCCCAGCGGATACAACGCGTTCGCTAAAAAACGTTTCATCGTGTCCACTGAACATGACACACGCAATATTTGTCAAAACTCACAGCTGCAACAGCTCACCTGTGTGCCGCACGTAAATAAACTGCACACTTAACACTTTGCGACTACTCGTCCCCGGCGTGTGCCCCCCCCCCTCTTTTTTTTTTTTCTTTTCTATGTTCTCGCTTTCTCTCTAATCACATCAATGCCTCATTTGCACGCACGAAACCCGTTTCACGGCGTCACTTTGACGCCATCCTTGTCGCCAAACCAAGGGACTAACACACGCGGTCCGGGCACGGCCTCATGGCCGGAAATTTCTAAACAAAGCGTGCTCGCGTTGTTGTGGACGCCGGCACGTGAAATTCGGCAAAGTAACAGCACCTTTGGCTGGCTACGCGTGTCTCAAATTTTACTGTGGCAGCTCCACTACATATCGCGATACGGCAGTTTCACCGAAGCCACGCAACGCGACCGCGCTCATTTCAGCATTCACGGGGACGGCAGAGAGTGAGAGCGCACCTCCTCTCGGGCGCGCCTCTCCTCCCGTAAACACGGACTGTCAAGCGGTCCGGTCGCAGCGAAGTTTCCCCATCTCCTTGCGGGGTGGTTCAACACCTGCCCGTTTCAAGTGCACGGTTGCACTGTGAGGAACCCTGCAAGGGTCACGCAATTACAGGCAAAACAGCCCTAACTCTAAAGCGCCTTACATAGGACGAGATTGGAGCGTAAAATGCACCACCCTTTATGCATTCTTTCTTCTTTACAGCGTTGGAAGAGTGTTCGTTCGCTGCATGTTTTACGCATGCGTACTTTCGCTTACATAATACCTTCGGAGGCTGACAACCTGTTAAGTAATCTATCAACGACTATCCGGACGGCATCAGCTGTGCAAAGAAGATTTGCAGTTGGCCTTCCAGAGCCGTCCAGAGCACACAAAGTAGGTCTACACATCGTGGCAACCAATATTTCGAAAAAAGTGAATTGCGTAGTATTATAAAGAATACAACTTTCAGAATGAGCAAAACTGCTTGGTTTGACCAAAGTACAAAGAGGTGCGATTTATACCACATCGATCCATTTATTGAATTAAAAATTACGCTGGCATTAGATAGAATATCGGAAACTCTAATTGACCGATTGAGGCTAGGCACGGCATACACAAAAACATTTGTTTTTTTTTTTTTCTTTGCACAGACACGGCAGAGCTGAAAGTCCCGAATGCGAATGCGGATTGATAGATGAAGACGTATGTCACCTTCTCGTAGACTGTCCACATCACGAGACGCCGTCTTAAGTCCGAACAGTTGGCATTAGACCGCAGACCGTTTAACATGAAGAAACTTCTGGGTCCGTGGCCTACTCGAGTTTTACAGTCGCACGCTTTAAAAGCATCAACACGTTCTTTACAAGACAGCGGGATTGCTGATAAGTATTAAGAAATAACGAACTTTCATTTGTAACAAATGTACTTATTATGTACAGTATCACGTGACTCTCATCATGTGTGTGTTGTGAAATGAATGACGTGTCGACAATTATGTACACACGAGCGAATGCATCTTTATACGGACCAGACGTGTGCTCTACTGTTTTGTGCTGGTGGACCGAATATTATCGAGGGACATTATATCAGAGACTTCATTCATTGACTTTCGAACATTTACTTACCATTGTGTTCTGATATGTGCGTATAAGTGTAAGTGTGTCTTTGCATATCTCTGCCCGAGTTTTCTACTTTCCATGCACTGCTTTGTACGTTTTGCTTCAAGATACGTGTTCAAGTTTAACTCAACGGCCAAGGAGTAGCCGGCGCCATAATGGTGCGCCGACATCTCCTTACATATCATATCAATAAGAAAAAAAGATGCGCGCCAATGCCCATCTATTGTATTCCCTTCTCACGTGCCCCAATACCAAACTGCGCGTGCCATTTCTGTGGTGCAAGTGTGTTTAAGTAGTCGCAGTTTCATCTTTCACAATCATGAGGGTTCCCATATTGAAAGTATTCCTTCCCCGAACTTGTGGCAGGGACGCACGATGCGAAATTACAAAATGATCGCGCTTGAAAGCTTCATACAAATGCACTGTCGACCCGCCGAACATAGTCAGTAATCTAAAACAAAGCGGAAATAAACGGTGCGTCCGCTCATTCATTTAAGGTAAGTTTCCCACCACATTCCGAATGGAACGTACCACTCATTTGTGCCTAGCACAGGCGCATTTGTTCTTTCGAAGAGAACACAGTGTTCCGCTACACCGTGTGATTATGTAAACGTCAAGCCGAGCAGTGTCGTTTGCTGGCCGGCCTGGCTATGTTTCTTTCGGCGACGCGCAAACGGAGCACTCGGTGCGAAAACGGGAAATGCCCATACCTCGTGTCGACCGCCTTTCTTTACTGGATTTCGTACTTCTTTGTGCACTATATAAATCACCTGCGTGGTACCCCTGTCATGCGTACGCACAGTTTTGTTTTTTCCTTCACTCGGGCTGTCGATACTTTGCTTTCGGACAATAATTAGCATGCAGTCCGCCGCCACGCTTTTCTGCTTCTACAGCTATTGTCACATGCGTCTATATATTTCTCCCCTATCTTTTCTTGCATCAATGCTTCCGCACATTTTTCACCGCGCCACGCACTTTAAGCTACATTCACTCCTCCTACAGTCTCGAAACGGGCCTGCCCTGCGCTCTCAAGAAATAAATGCCCCAATTTCGTAAACAAATGAATGGCGTGGCAGAGAAGGAACTCTGCGCTGTCTGATGAATGTGGCTGTACCCTTCACATCGGGCGGCAGCTATCACCACCTAGCCATAATGCTGACCTAACAAACAGCTACATTTATCTTGTTTTTTTTCTCTCTTTAAATAGTGAAGTATAGGACCGCGGTGCTTTGCAGTGAATGGTTTAGTTTTCACTCTTGCCTTGACTTTAGCCACCAATAAGATAACCACCTTCTAGTTAATTCTACCCGCCTAAAGTCTATTTTGCCCTCCCCCGTCTCTAAACCCCGGTGCTTTTGAAAAACTCTGCGCCATCATTCTAAACTATAAGGTGAAGCCCTTTACATAGCATTATCAAGTGTTCGGCAGTTTCCTTCTCTCCGCATGCACTGCATACCGTGTATACCCCTTCATATTTGGCCCGACATGTCGGAGTTGCTCGGGCAAGCGCTGACGCGAGTTTCCTATTCTATCATTTCCCAAGAGCTGAACACACTCGAGTTCATGTTACCTTTTTTTGAGAGAAGCGGCCACCTTCCCCCTGTTTTTTTTTTTTTTTTTAATTACCACGCTCCTGGTTTTGTTTTCCCTCCATTACCGTACTTGTGGCACTTTTCTCCGCGCACTCGGTCTTCTCTAATTTACCTGTTCAACCTCCCCGAGCACACACGTCGAGCGCGGCACACCAACGCTCCTGCTAGCGGTGTTCAACAGAGAGAAGAGGATGGATTCGGAGCCGAATCTCTCAGCACAACCCCTATGCCGACGCAGACAATTTGGGTGGCTCTGAGAAGAGCCGTTGATTTGTCGTTGCTCGCTGTGGCCCACGACGCACGCCTACTTGGAGCTGGTGTACTTGGTGACGGCTTTTGTACCCTCGGACACCGCGTGCTTGGCCAGCTCTCCGGGCAGCAGCAGGCGCACCGCGGTCTGGATCTCCCGGCTCGTGATGGTCGAGCGCTTGTTGTAGTGAGCAAGGCGTGACGACTCGGCGGCGATACGCTCGAAGATGTCGTTCACGAAGCTGTTCATGATGGACATGGCCTTGCTGGAGACACCAGTGTCGGGGTGCACCTGCTTCAGCACCTTATAGATGTAGATGGAGAAGCTCTCCTTCCTGCGGCGCTTCTTCTTCTTCTTGTCCGTGGCGCGCACATTCTTCTGCGCCTTGCCGGCCTTCTTGACGGCTTTGCCAGACGGTTGGGGAGGCATGATTTCACACAACACGCACGCGAGACCAGAGTCGAATGCGCGTGTCCCCCCGTCTCGCCGCGCTTAAATATGAGCGAGGGGTGTTGACGAGATCAGCACAACGCGCGCGCCCCATTGGTTCGCACGGCTTCTCTCTCTCACACTCTCATCCGTTCCCCGCGAGCGGCGGCGCGCGATGGTGGCAACGGAAACCATTCGAGCACGGCTCTCATCTCAGAAGGCAGCAGCTTTCTTGTTTTCGGCAACCGGCGTCGTACCAAGCGAAAAGCAACACCATGTCCGGACGTGGCAAGGGCGGCAAGGCGAAAGGCAAGAGCAAGACCCGTTCTAGCCGCGCGGGGCTTCAGTTCCCCGTGGGCCGTATTCACCGCCTCCTACGCAAGGGAAACTACGCCGAGCGCGTCGGAGCTGGCGCTCCGGTCTACCTGGCTGCCGTACTCGAGTACCTGGCCGCCGAGGTGCTCGAGCTGGCGGGCAACGCCGCTCGTGACAACAAGAAGACCCGGATCATCCCCCGTCACTTGCAGCTCGCCATCCGCAACGACGAGGAGCTGAACAAACTGCTTTCCGGCGTCACCATCGCGCAGGGCGGTGTGTTGCCCAACATTCAAGCCGTGCTTCTTCCAAAGAAGACGGAGAAGAAGGCGTAAGCGAGCACCCCTTCCGCGCGCTCGCCGCATTCCCCAAACGGTCCTTCTAAGGACCACCCAAACAGGTGACGCGGCCGTGTTTCGCTTCGCAGTCACGATGGCTCTGTTCGTACCCTCAAGCGTGTTTGTTTTTCTATACTTTATATATATTTCCTCGCGACATCAGTTAGCCACAAGTGCGCGACGCCAAATGCTGCAAAGAGACAACCAAATCACGCAGCTCGGCACCGAAAAAGACAGAAAAGAGCATGTAAGCGTTGTCATTTCTCATTAAAAAAAAAAAAAAAAAAGCTCCACACGTAACCGTCTATCCTTACGATGACACCTGAACGGGTCAGCACAGGGACAGAGTAAATTTAATACCTTTGAATAGAAAAACAAACGTAAGGTAAAAAAAAAAAAAGAGAGAGAGAGAGAGAACCCGCCGTTAGCGCATTCCATTTGGTGCTTCTAACACAATTTATTTCGTCTATCTTGCTAGGCAGCGCAGCCACTATTACACAGAACACACAACACAAGCGCTTAACTTCAACTAAACGTTTATTGCAAAAAAAAAAAAAAAAATTGTCCAGAATATGGCACAAAAACTTGTTCAGCTTCAAAAGAAATGAAAGGAAATGACACGCGATGATTTCGAGTGTGTTAGTGCACTCTCTATCGCGCTCACGCGGAAAGAACTGTTTTTTGGATGGGGTGATAGAGAATAACAGACAGTAATGTGCGGGACTGGCACGTGTGCTTTTTGTTGTCTACCTTTTACTATTCTTTTTCTCTGTTCACCCCCTTTATAAACTCTGACGTTTGCAATGAAAGTTCAGTTGAAGTTAAGCGCTTGTGTTGTGAGGTCTGTGTAATAGTGGCTGCGCTTCCTAGCGAGATGGATCCTTACCAACTGGCCCGATACAATTGTTTATTTCGTCTCTCGGTAAAACTTCATCACCTCCTACGAGTGCACCCAAAAGTTGCGCCGGGGTCCAGCAGCCCAAGTCACCATGGCGTTACGCAAACAGAAGCCCTCAAAAACACCTTACAAGCGGCGGGCAAAAAGGTAAACACATAAATGAAATTGACACACCACAGGGTCGCAGCACGGCTGCTGCACACACACCGACTGAAGCTAGCCTACCTTTTCTCTGTCTACTCATAATGATACACACTTTTACCTTGAATTTGTCAAAGCTGAGCCATTTCTTCGTAATAACGACGCGCCGACGTTCCGTTCTTCCGCGCGCTAGACAACGGCAGCCACGTACGTACAAAACATGACAGCAAAAGAGGGTGCGGCCGGAGTACGTGGCCTGGAGTGGTCTCGTAGCCAAAGCAGACACGTTGGTGGTCCTGAGAAGGACCGTTTGTTGTTGCTTGCCTGTCGACCGAAGCGCAGGGAGCAGCCCAACTTAGGCGCGCTCACCGCGAATGCGCCGAGCCAGCTGGATGTCCTTTGGCATGATGGTGACGCGCTTAGCGTGGATGGCGCACAGGTTGGTGTCTTCGAAAAGACCAACGAGGTAGGCCTCGCTAGCTTCCTGTAGGGCCATCACGGCAGAACTCTGGAAACGGAGGTCCGTCTTGAAGTCCTGAGCGATTTCCCGCACCAGGCGCTGAAAGGGAAGCTTGCGGATCAGCAGTTCGGTCGACTTCTGGTATCGGCGAATTTCACGCAGGGCCACGGTTCCAGGCCTGTAACGGTGAGGTTTCTTCACCCCGCCTGTGGCAGGGGCACTCTTGCGAGCAGCCTTGGTAGCAAGCTGCTTACGCGGAGCCTTGCCTCCAGTACTCTTGCGCGCGGTTTGTTTAGTTCGGGCCATGCTGCGTGCGTCCGATCACCTCGACTGACGGAGCGAAACTGCGCTCCTGCCGGAGATCGGCAAAAGCGGCTTCGCCGCACGACCCATCTCTCTCCCTCCCATTGGCCGAAGCGTGAGAACCCGTCCGCGTGCGAGCGCGGAAGCGTACGCCAGGATGCTGGCTGGCGCTCATTTTCGGGCAACCGTGCAGTTCGCGGCTGCAAAGAGGTACACCGAAACGAAACCACTACCGCTGTACAATACAGCCTGCTGCGCATTTCTTTCGCCTTCCAGGCAACACATCAATCGACGCTGTAGCTCGTCGCTTCCCGAAGCGGCGCGACGGAGTGCGAGACGCCACCATTCACGCCAACAGCGCGCATCGCACTAGAGCGCCTCGCATCACCGAGGGCAAATGCGCACTGCCACGCCAAAAAAACTTGCTCCTTGCGTTGTCGCTTATTTGCGACCATTACGTAGATGGGCGAAGACGACGAGAGACCACCGGCAGTGTTGGTATATGCATACACGTCCGCGCAACGACAAGGAGTAAAACGCAACAAAACATTCTAACACAAACACCCCGTACATCCAACTGCCACTGAGCGCGCCTACTTGCTCAATCGCAGACAGTAACGGGACTCAATTTTATCTTCCTTTCCCTCTTAAGAATCACTCATACATACTTGCCAAACTACTAGGTGCGCTCAATGGCGGTTGGATGTACGGGGTGTTTGCGTTCGAATGTTTTGTTTCATTTTTACTCCTATTCCCTCGATATGTCGTCTCACTCTGGCTTCCCTCATGTCTCTTTCTCTACACTTTTATTCCCACCCTTTTAATCCCCCCTCACCCCCCATCCCTTGTGAGCTACCGCTGAGGTGTCGCATCCTGATGCAGACAGTTTCGGGGCTCACTTTCCTCTTCTTTTCCATCTTACACATCAGCAATCCCCCCCCCCCCCCCCAACCTCTAAGTGCTAAATATGTGGCACAAAAAGCAGGAAATGGACTCAATGAAAGGGTGAAAAATAATAATCATAATAGAAACGAAGATCAACACGCGCCTCAAAAAGCCCCATTCACTCCTCTTTCACATTTTCACGAGAAAATGAAGGTACACACATGGAGAACAATTTTTGTTATAGGTAGGCTTGCCTGAGCAGAACCACTGTCGTGCGCCTTGGTTACACATTCGACACGCCTCGTCCTGTGCGGAGGTGGGTGGGAAACCAAGGGTGCACTTGAAAATGCAATGCTCGTGGGTTGGTGTCGCCATCTGACGGCAGGCTCACGCGAGCGCGCCTTGCTTTCGAATTTCCCGCGCTCGAACCTCTCGCGTTTACATCATGGGCTAGTCCCCCCCCCCCCCCCCCTCTCGCGTGGGCGGCGAAGCCAGCCTCCCTAGAGTGACCACCTCTGCCGGCGAAATGGAAACACTTGTTGCGTAGCTGTCCGTCCAAGTAAAGCTTTCACAACTGCAGTGTTCGCAGCACCAGTACAGTACATGAGTGCCACTTCTATCAAGTGCAGCTTCCCTCAGCACGCTGCATGGGCAGCGCTTATTGTGTACTTGCTTCTGACTTGCGCAGAAATTCTGTTTAAACATCCCCTTCCACTTTTCTTTCTTTTTTTTTTTGTATTTTGCAGCTCGGCAGCGCCAGGTGTGAAAAAAAAAAAACAAACAAAAATTATTAGGCGTGACAATGTACACAATGTGTTATTGAATGGGGCACTTCTGAGTGCACAGCGGGCGCGGTAAACACGACCAACCTGTCACAATCAATTTTTTCATTTGTAAGTACACATCCCTTCTTCGTCTGGGTGCCCCACGGTAGAACATAGTGCGTTTTTATTTATTTTGACACAACGTGACGCGATCGTGTAGTGGGCATTCCAAAGAAAAAAGCGAGTTCGTGCTTCCTGAGCATAGTCGTGTCTCCAAGAATGCAGTGACCAGGGTAGAACGCTGCGCTCGGCTTCTTCCTTCGCGCGATAAGGTAACTAGGCGACGTTCGCTTGACGGGCCCGTTTTAGCAGCTTGGCTTGCAGGAAGGAGAGGAAGAACTCGCAGATGCGGCGATTGATTCGTGCATGCAGACCCAGGAGAAAGACGACGACGCGAACGAAATGCGGTGAACGTGACAAGTACCCAGCGCGATCAAGCTACTACTACACGAGGTGCTGCTCACCTGAGCGATGACGCAATGATATTGCAAAGAGGGACGGACGGGTATGGCGAACCGCTGGGATCACACTGCCGAAGCATCAAGTGGGTAGCCCTGAAGAGGGCTGTTGTGTTCTCGTTGGCTGGCTGCAGGCGACGCCGCTGGCTTCTTAGCCTCCGAATCCGTACAGGGTGCGGCCCTGACGCTTGAGGGCGTACACGACGTCCATGGCTGTCACGGTCTTCCTTTTGGCGTGCTCGGTGTAAGTGACGGCATCGCGGATCACGTTCTCGAGGAACACCTTGAGAACGCCGCGAGTTTCCTCGTAGATGAGGCCAGAGATGCGCTTGACACCGCCACGGCGCGCCAGACGACGGATGGCCGGCTTGGTTATGCCCTGGATGTTGTCACGCAACACCTTTCGATGACGCTTGGCGCCACCCTTCCCCAGCCCTTTGCCACCTTTGCCACGGCCAGACATGACGGCTTCCGAAGTTTCTGCTTCTGCTTCGAAACGCGCCCGGAAAGCGAATGGTGGTAGTGATTAGAATGAAGAGGAAAAAGGCACCTAATTTCTGTCTGCCTTCAGGCGACACGGCGCAGTGCCTTATAGGGGTGGGGGGAAGGAGGGGATAAAAAGAATAGAAGGAAAGTAGAAGCAGAAGAAGACAGCCAACGAGAGGAAAAAGAAGGAGATAGGAAAGTGGGGATCCGGTCGAAGCAGTCCAAGGGCGGGGTGCCACAATGCGAGAGCTACACGGCGTCAGGAGACCGCGGAGGGCGAACCAGTCGGCGGGAGCTACGCTGAAGTCGGAGATCGCGAGGGCACAACCGTCCAGCTTGAAATCCTGCGAGCGAATCCAAGCGAATGCTCGACACGATCGAGTCGCGGTGTCGGCGCCGGCCCGCGAGACTGAGGAGGAAGGCGAACGGCGCACGCCGGTTGGTCGGCGGCCAGCTCGTCTCTCTCTCCCTCTTTTCTTCGCGAGGAGCGCGTTGGCCGCGCAGGTTGCTGCACTGACTATTTTTCTGCACTACAAGATTGAATATACACGGCAAACATGCTTTCGTTTGTTTGTTTGTTTTTAATTCTTTTCTCGTTACTGTTGCTAAGTTTCTTGCCCATTCATTCACGCACCCTTCACTGCTGCAAAATGGCGTATCAGTCGTATCAGCTGCCCCAGCGGCAAGGAGACATCAAACCGAGTAAGCGACAATTCATGTACGCGTACGTACAAGCCCAGCGGATACAACGCGTTCGCTAAAAAACGTTTCATCGTGTCCACTGAACATGACACACGCAATATTTGTCAAAACTCACAGCTGCAACAGCTCACCTGTGTGCCGCACGTAAATAAACTGCACACTTAACACTTTGCGACTACTCGTCCCCGGCGTGTGCCCCCCCCCCTCTTTTTTTTTTTTCTTTTCTATGTTCTCGCTTTCTCTCTAATCACATCAATGCCTCATTTGCACGCACGAAACCCGTTTCACGGCGTCACTTTGACGCCATCCTTGTCGCCAAACCAAGGGACTAACACACGCGGTCCGGGCACGGCCTCATGGCCGGAAATTTCTAAACAAAGCGTGCTCGCGTTGTTGTGGACGCCGGCACGTGAAATTCGGCAAAGTAACAGCACCTTTGGCTGGCTACGCGTGTCTCAAATTTTACTGTGGCAGCTCCACTACATATCGCGATACGGCAGTTTCACCGAAGCCACGCAACGCGACCGCGCTCATTTCAGCATTCACGGGGACGGCAGAGAGTGAGAGCGCACCTCCTCTCGGGCGCGCCTCTCCTCCCGTAAACACGGACTGTCAAGCGGTCCGGTCGCAGCGAAGTTTCCCCATCTCCTTGCGGGGTGGTTCAACACCTGCCCGTTTCAAGTGCACGGTTGCACTGTGAGGAACCCTGCAAGGGTCACGCAATTACAGGCAAAACAGCCCTAACTCTAAAGCGCCTTACATAGGACGAGATTGGAGCGTAAAATGCACCACCCTTTATGCATTCTTTCTTCTTTACAGCGTTGGAAGAGTGTTCGTTCGCTGCATGTTTTACGCATGCGTACTTTCGCTTACATAATACCTTCGGAGGCTGACAACCTGTTAAGTAATCTATCAACGACTATCCGGACGGCATCAGCTGTGCAAAGAAGATTTGCAGTTGGCCTTCCAGAGCCGTCCAGAGCACACAAAGTAGGTCTACACATCGTGGCAACCAATATTTCGAAAAAAGTGAATTGCGTAGTATTATAAAGAATACAACTTTCAGAATGAGCAAAACTGCTTGGTTTGACCAAAGTACAAAGAGGTGCGATTTATACCACATCGATCCATTTATTGAATTAAAAATTACGCTGGCATTAGATAGAATATCGGAAACTCTAATTGACCGATTGAGGCTAGGCACGGCATACACAAAAACATTTGTTTTTTTTTTTTCTTTGCACAGACACGGCAGAGCTGAAAGTCCCGAATGCGAATGCGGATTGATAGATGAAGACGTATGTCACCTTCTCGTAGACTGTCCACATCACGAGACGCCGTCTTAAGTCCGAACAGTTGGCATTAGACCGCAGACCGTTTAACATGAAGAAACTTCTGGGTCCGTGGCCTACTCGAGTTTTACAGTCGCACGCTTTAAAAGCATCAACACGTTCTTTACAAGACAGCGGGATTGCTGATAAGTATTAAGAAATAACGAACTTTCATTTGTAACAAATGTACTTATTATGTACAGTATCACGTGACTCTCATCATGTGTGTGTTGTGAAATGAATGACGTGTCGACAATTATGTACACACGAGCGAATGCATCTTTATACGGACCAGACGTGTGCTCTACTGTTTTGTGCTGGTGGACCGAATATTATCGAGGGACATTATATCAGAGACTTCATTCATTGACTTTCGAACATTTACTTACCATTGTGTTCTGATATGTGCGTATAAGTGTAAGTGTGTCTTTGCATATCTCTGCCCGAGTTTTCTACTTTCCATGCACTGCTTTGTACGTTTTGCTTCAAGATACGTGTTCAAGTTTAACTCAACGGCCAAGGAGTAGCCGGCGCCATAATGGTGCGCCGACATCTCCTTACATATCATATCAATAAGAAAAAAAGATGCGCGCCAATGCCCATCTATTGTATTCCCTTCTCACGTGCCCCAATACCAAACTGCGCGTGCCATTTCTGTGGTGCAAGTGTGTTTAAGTAGTCGCAGTTTCATCTTTCACAATCATGAGGGTTCCCATATTGAAAGTATTCCTTCCCCGAACTTGTGGCAGGGACGCACGATGCGAAATTACAAAATGATCGCGCTTGAAAGCTTCATACAAATGCACTGTCGACCCGCCGAACATAGTCAGTAATCTAAAACAAAGCGGAAATAAACGGTGCGTCCGCTCATTCATTTAAGGTAAGTTTCCCACCACATTCCGAATGGAACGTACCACTCATTTGTGCCTAGCACAGGCGCATTTGTTCTTTCGAAGAGAACACAGTGTTCCGCTACACCGTGTGATTATGTAAACGTCAAGCCGAGCAGTGTCGTTTGCTGGCCGGCCTGGCTATGTTTCTTTCGGCGACGCGCAAACGGAGCACTCGGTGCGAAAACGGGAAATGCCCATACCTCGTGTCGACCGCCTTTCTTTACTGGATTTCGTACTTCTTTGTGCACTATATAAATCACCTGCGTGGTACCCCTGTCATGCGTACGCACAGTTTTGTTTTTTCCTTCACTCGGGCTGTCGATACTTTGCTTTCGGACAATAATTAGCATGCAGTCCGCCGCCACGCTTTTCTGCTTCTACAGCTATTGTCACATGCGTCTATATATTTCTCCCCTATCTTTTCTTGCATCAATGCTTCCGCACATTTTTCACCGCGCCACGCACTTTAAGCTACATTCACTCCTCCTACAGTCTCGAAACGGGCCTGCCCTGCGCTCTCAAGAAATAAATGCCCCAATTTCGTAAACAAATGAATGGCGTGGCAGAGAAGGAACTCTGCGCTGTCTGATGAATGTGGCTGTACCCTTCACATCGGGCGGCAGCTATCACCACCTAGCCATAATGCTGACCTAACAAACAGCTACATTTATCTTGTTTTTTTTCTCTCTTTAAATAGTGAAGTATAGGACCGCGGTGCTTTGCAGTGAATGGTTTAGTTTTCACTCTTGCCTTGACTTTAGCCACCAATAAGATAACCACCTTCTAGTTAATTCTACCCGCCTAAAGTCTATTTTGCCCTCCCCCGTCTCTAAACCCCGGTGCTTTTGAAAAACTCTGCGCCATCATTCTAAACTATAAGGTGAAGCCCTTTACATAGCATTATCAAGTGTTCGGCAGTTTCCTTCTCTCCGCATGCACTGCATACCGTGTATACCCCTTCATATTTGGCCCGACATGTCGGAGTTGCTCGGGCAAGCGCTGACGCGAGTTTCCTATTCTATCATTTCCCAAGAGCTGAACACACTCGAGTTCATGTTACCTTTTTTTGAGAGAAGCGGCCACCTTCCCCCTGTTTTTTTTTTTTTTTTTTTTAATTACCACGCTCCTGGTTTTGTTTTCCCTCCATTACCGTACTTGTGGCACTTTTCTCCGCGCACTCGGTCTTCTCTAATTTACCTGTTCAACCTCCCCGAGCACACACGTCGAGCGCGGCACACCAACGCTCCTGCTAGCGGTGTTCAACAGAGAGAAGAGGATGGATTCGGAGCCGAATCTCTCAGCACAACCCCTATGCCGACGCAGACAATTTGGGTGGCTCTGAGAAGAGCCGTTGATTTGTCGTTGCTCGCTGTGGCCCACGACGCACGCCTACTTGGAGCTGGTGTACTTGGTGACGGCTTTTGTACCCTCGGACACCGCGTGCTTGGCCAGCTCTCCGGGCAGCAGCAGGCGCACCGCGGTCTGGATCTCCCGGCTCGTGATGGTCGAGCGCTTGTTGTAGTGAGCAAGGCGTGACGACTCGGCGGCGATACGCTCGAAGATGTCGTTCACGAAGCTGTTCATGATGGACATGGCCTTGCTGGAGACACCAGTGTCGGGGTGCACCTGCTTCAGCACCTTATAGATGTAGATGGAGAAGCTCTCCTTCCTGCGGCGCTTCTTCTTCTTCTTGTCCGTGGCGCGCACATTCTTCTGCGCCTTGCCGGCCTTCTTGACGGCTTTGCCAGACGGTTGGGGAGGCATGATTTCACACAACACGCACGCGAGACCAGAGTCGAATGCGCGTGTCCCCCCGTCTCGCCGCGCTTAAATATGAGCGAGGGGTGTTGACGAGATCAGCACAACGCGCGCGCCCCATTGGTTCGCACGGCTTCTCTCTCTCACACTCTCATCCGTTCCCCGCGAGCGGCGGCGCGCGATGGTGGCAACGGATTCGCTCGCAGGATTTCAAGCTGGACGGTTGTGCCCTCGCGATCTCCGACTTCAGCGTAGCTCCCGCCGACTGGTTCGCCCTCCGCGGTCTCCTGACGCCGTGTAGCTCTCGCATTGTGGCACCCCGCCCTTGGACTGCTTCGACCGGATCCCCACTTTCCTATCTCCTTCTTTTTTCCTCTCGTTGGCTGTCTTCTTCTGCTTCTACTTTCCTTCTATTCTTTTTATCCCTCCTTCCCCCCTCCCCTATAAGGCACTGCGCCGTGTCGCCTGAAGGCAGACAGAAATTAGGTGCCTTTTTCCTCTTCATCGTAACCACTACCACCCACCATTCGAGCACGGCTCTCATCTCAGAAGGCAGCAGCTTTCTTGTTTTCGGCAACCGGCGTCGTACCAAGCGAAAAGCAACACCATGTCCGGACGTGGCAAGGGCGGCAAGGCGAAAGGCAAGAGCAAGACCCGTTCTAGCCGCGCGGGGCTTCAGTTCCCCGTGGGCCGTATTCACCGCCTCCTACGCAAGGGAAACTACGCCGAGCGCGTCGGAGCTGGCGCTCCGGTCTACCTGGCTGCCGTACTCGAGTACCTGGCCGCCGAGGTGCTCGAGCTGGCGGGCAACGCCGCTCGTGACAACAAGAAGACCCGGATCATCCCCCGTCACTTGCAGCTCGCCATCCGCAACGACGAGGAGCTGAACAAACTGCTTTCCGGCGTCACCATCGCGCAGGGCGGTGTGTTGCCCAACATTCAAGCCGTGCTTCTTCCAAAGAAGACGGAGAAGAAGGCGTAAGCGAGCACCCCTTCCGCGCGCTCGCCGCATTCCCCAAACGGTCCTTCTAAGGACCACCCAAACAGGTGACGCGGCCGTGTTTCGCTTCGCAGTCACGATGGCTCTGTTCGTACCCTCAAGCGTGTTTGTTTTTCTATACTTTATATATATTTCCTCGCGACATCAGTTAGCCACAAGTGCGCGACGCCAAATGCTGCAAAGAGACAACCAAATCACGCAGCTCGGCACCGAAAAAGACAGAAAAGAGCATGTAAGCGTTGTCATTTCTCATTAAAAAAAAAAAAAAAAAAAGCTCCACACGTAACCGTCTATCCTTACGATGACACCTGAACGGGTCAGCACAGGGACAGAGTAAATTTAATACCTTTGAATAGAAAAACAAACGTAAGGTAAAAAAAAAAAAGAGAGAGAGAGAGAGAGAACCCGCCGTTAGCGCATTCCATTTGGTGCTTCTAACACAATTTATTTCGTCTATCTTGCTAGGCAGCGCAGCCACTATTACACAGAACACACAACACAAGCGCTTAACTTCAACTAAACGTTTATTGCAAAAAAAAAAAAATTGTCCAGAATATGGCACAAAAACTTGTTCAGCTTCAAAAGAAATGAAAGGAAATGACACGCGATGATTTCGAGTGTGTTAGTGCACTCTCTATCGCGCTCACGCGGAAAGAACTGTTTTTTGGATGGGGTGATAGAGAATAACAGACAGTAATGTGCGGGACTGGCACGTGTGCTTTTTGTTGTCTACCTTTTACTATTCTTTTTCTCTGTTCACCCCCTTTATAAACTCTGACGTTTGCAATGAAAGTTCAGTTGAAGTTAAGCGCTTGTGTTGTGAGGTCTGTGTAATAGTGGCTGCGCTTCCTAGCGAGATGGATCCTTACCAACTGGCCCGATACAATTGTTTATTTCGTCTCTCGGTAAAACTTCATCACCTCCTACGAGTGCACCCAAAAGTTGCGCCGGGGTCCAGCAGCCCAAGTCACCATGGCGTTACGCAAACAGAAGCCCTCAAAAACACCTTACAAGCGGCGGGCAAAAAGGTAAACACATAAATGAAATTGACACACCACAGGGTCGCAGCACGGCTGCTGCACACACACCGACTGAAGCTAGCCTACCTTTTCTCTGTCTACTCATAATGATACACACTTTTACCTTGAATTTGTCAAAGCTGAGCCATTTCTTCGTAATAACGACGCGCCGACGTTCCGTTCTTCCGCGCGCTAGACAACGGCAGCCACGTACGTACAAAACATGACAGCAAAAGAGGGTGCGGCCGGAGTACGTGGCCTGGAGTGGTCTCGTAGCCAAAGCAGACACGTTGGTGGTCCTGAGAAGGACCGTTTGTTGTTGCTTGCCTGTCGACCGAAGCGCAGGGAGCAGCCCAACTTAGGCGCGCTCACCGCGAATGCGCCGAGCCAGCTGGATGTCCTTTGGCATGATGGTGACGCGCTTAGCGTGGATGGCGCACAGGTTGGTGTCTTCGAAAAGACCAACGAGGTAGGCCTCGCTAGCTTCCTGTAGGGCCATCACGGCAGAACTCTGGAAACGGAGGTCCGTCTTGAAGTCCTGAGCGATTTCCCGCACCAGGCGCTGAAAGGGAAGCTTGCGGATCAGCAGTTCGGTCGACTTCTGGTATCGGCGAATTTCACGCAGGGCCACGGTTCCAGGCCTGTAACGGTGAGGTTTCTTCACCCCGCCTGTGGCAGGGGCACTCTTGCGAGCAGCCTTGGTAGCAAGCTGCTTACGCGGAGCCTTGCCTCCAGTACTCTTGCGCGCGGTTTGTTTAGTTCGGGCCATGCTGCGTGCGTCCGATCACCTCGACTGACGGAGCGAAACTGCGCTCCTGCCGGAGATCGGCAAAAGCGGCTTCGCCGCACGACCCATCTCTCTCCCTCCCATTGGCCGAAGCGTGAGAACCCGTCCGCGTGCGAGCGCGGAAGCGTACGCCAGGATGCTGGCTGGCGCTCATTTTCGGGCAACCGTGCAGTTCGCGGCTGCAAAGAGGTACACCGAAACGAAACCACTACCGCTGTACAATACAGCCTGCTGCGCATTTCTTTCGCCTTCCAGGCAACACATCAATCGACGCTGTAGCTCGTCGCTTCCCGAAGCGGCGCGACGGAGTGCGAGACGCCACCATTCACGCCAACAGCGCGCATCGCACTAGAGCGCCTCGCATCACCGAGGGCAAATGCGCACTGCCACGCCAAAAAAACTTGCTCCTTGCGTTGTCGCTTATTTGCGACCATTACGTAGATGGGCGAAGACGACGAGAGACCACCGGCAGTGTTGGTATATGCATACACGTCCGCGCAACGACAAGGAGTAAAACGCAACAAAACATTCTAACACAAACACCCCGTACATCCAACTGCCACTGAGCGCGCCTACTTGCTCAATCGCAGACAGTAACGGGACTCAATTTTATCTTCCTTTCCCTCTTAAGAATCACTCATACATACTTGCCAAACTACTAGGTGCGCTCAATGGCGGTTGGATGTACGGGGTGTTTGCGTTCGAATGTTTTGTTTCATTTTTACTCCTATTCCCTCGATATGTCGTCTCACTCTGGCTTCCCTCATGTCTCTTTCTCTACACTTTTATTCCCACCCTTTTAATCCCCCCTCACCCCCCATCCCTTGTGAGCTACCGCTGAGGTGTCGCATCCTGATGCAGACAGTTTCGGGGCTCACTTTCCTCTTCTTTTCCATCTTACACATCAGCAATCCCCCCCCCCCCCCCCAACCTCTAAGTGCTAAATATGTGGCACAAAAAGCAGGAAATGGACTCAATGAAAGGGTGAAAAATAATAATCATAATAGAAACGAAGATCAACACGCGCCTCAAAAAGCCCCATTCACTCCTCTTTCACATTTTCACGAGAAAATGAAGGTACACACATGGAGAACAATTTTTGTTATAGGTAGGCTTGCCTGAGCAGAACCACTGTCGTGCGCCTTGGTTACACATTCGACACGCCTCGTCCTGTGCGGAGGTGGGTGGGAAACCAAGGGTGCACTTGAAAATGCAATGCTCGTGGGTTGGTGTCGCCATCTGACGGCAGGCTCACGCGAGCGCGCCTTGCTTTCGAATTTCCCGCGCTCGAACCTCTCGCGTTTACATCATGGGCTAGTCCCCCCCCCCCCCCCCTCTCGCGTGGGCGGCGAAGCCAGCCTCCCTAGAGTGACCACCTCTGCCGGCGAAATGGAAACACTTGTTGCGTAGCTGTCCGTCCAAGTAAAGCTTTCACAACTGCAGTGTTCGCAGCACCAGTACAGTACATGAGTGCCACTTCTATCAAGTGCAGCTTCCCTCAGCACGCTGCATGGGCAGCGCTTATTGTGTACTTGCTTCTGACTTGCGCAGAAATTCTGTTTAAACATCCCCTTCCACTTTTCTTTCTTTTTTTTTTTGTATTTTGCAGCTCGGCAGCGCCAGGTGTGAAAAAAAAAAAACAAACAAAAATTATTAGGCGTGACAATGTACACAATGTGTTATTGAATGGGGCACTTCTGAGTGCACAGCGGGCGCGGTAAACACGACCAACCTGTCACAATCAATTTTTTCATTTGTAAGTACACATCCCTTCTTCGTCTGGGTGCCCCACGGTAGAACATAGTGCGTTTTTATTTATTTTGACACAACGTGACGCGATCGTGTAGTGGGCATTCCAAAGAAAAAAGCGAGTTCGTGCTTCCTGAGCATAGTCGTGTCTCCAAGAATGCAGTGACCAGGGTAGAACGCTGCGCTCGGCTTCTTCCTTCGCGCGATAAGGTAACTAGGCGACGTTCGCTTGACGGGCCCGTTTTAGCAGCTTGGCTTGCAGGAAGGAGAGGAAGAACTCGCAGATGCGGCGATTGATTCGTGCATGCAGACCCAGGAGAAAGACGACGACGCGAACGAAATGCGGTGAACGTGACAAGTACCCAGCGCGATCAAGCTACTACTACACGAGGTGCTGCTCACCTGAGCGATGACGCAATGATATTGCAAAGAGGGACGGACGGGTATGGCGAACCGCTGGGATCACACTGCCGAAGCATCAAGTGGGTAGCCCTGAAGAGGGCTGTTGTGTTCTCGTTGGCTGGCTGCAGGCGACGCCGCTGGCTTCTTAGCCTCCGAATCCGTACAGGGTGCGGCCCTGACGCTTGAGGGCGTACACGACGTCCATGGCTGTCACGGTCTTCCTTTTGGCGTGCTCGGTGTAAGTGACGGCATCGCGGATCACGTTCTCGAGGAACACCTTGAGAACGCCGCGAGTTTCCTCGTAGATGAGGCCAGAGATGCGCTTGACACCGCCACGGCGCGCCAGACGACGGATGGCCGGCTTGGTTATGCCCTGGATGTTGTCACGCAACACCTTTCGATGACGCTTGGCGCCACCCTTCCCCAGCCCTTTGCCACCTTTGCCACGGCCAGACATGACGGCTTCCGAAGTTTCTGCTTCTGCTTCGAAACGCGCCCGGAAAGCGAATGCTCGACACGATCGAGTCGCGGTGTCGGCGCCGGCCCGCGAGACTGAGGAGGAAGGCGAACGGCGCACGCCGGTTGGTCGGCGGCCAGCTCGTCTCTCTCTCCCTCTTTTCTTCGCGAGGAGCGCGTTGGCCGCGCAGGTTGCTGCACTGACTATTTTTCTGCACTACAAGATTGAATATACACGGCAAACATGCTTTCGTTTGTTTGTTTGTTTTTAATTCTTTTCTCGTTACTGTTGCTAAGTTTCTTGCCCATTCATTCACGCACCCTTCACTGCTGCAAAATGGCGTATCAGTCGTATCAGCTGCCCCAGCGGCAAGGAGACATCAAACCGAGTAAGCGACAATTCATGTACGCGTACGTACAAGCCCAGCGGATACAACGCGTTCGCTAAAAAACGTTTCATCGTGTCCACTGAACATGACACACGCAATATTTGTCAAAACTCACAGCTGCAACAGCTCACCTGTGTGCCGCACGTAAATAAACTGCACACTTAACACTTTGCGACTACTCGTCCCCGGCGTGTGCCCCCCCCCCTCTTTTTTTTTTTTCTTTTCTATGTTCTCGCTTTCTCTCTAATCACATCAATGCCTCATTTGCACGCACGAAACCCGTTTCACGGCGTCACTTTGACGCCATCCTTGTCGCCAAACCAAGGGACTAACACACGCGGTCCGGGCACGGCCTCATGGCCGGAAATTTCTAAACAAAGCGTGCTCGCGTTGTTGTGGACGCCGGCACGTGAAATTCGGCAAAGTAACAGCACCTTTGGCTGGCTACGCGTGTCTCAAATTTTACTGTGGCAGCTCCACTACATATCGCGATACGGCAGTTTCACCGAAGCCACGCAACGCGACCGCGCTCATTTCAGCATTCACGGGGACGGCAGAGAGTGAGAGCGCACCTCCTCTCGGGCGCGCCTCTCCTCCCGTAAACACGGACTGTCAAGCGGTCCGGTCGCAGCGAAGTTTCCCCATCTCCTTGCGGGGTGGTTCAACACCTGCCCGTTTCAAGTGCACGGTTGCACTGTGAGGAACCCTGCAAGGGTCACGCAATTACAGGCAAAACAGCCCTAACTCTAAAGCGCCTTACATAGGACGAGATTGGAGCGTAAAATGCACCACCCTTTATGCATTCTTTCTTCTTTACAGCGTTGGAAGAGTGTTCGTTCGCTGCATGTTTTACGCATGCGTACTTTCGCTTACATAATACCTTCGGAGGCTGACAACCTGTTAAGTAATCTATCAACGACTATCCGGACGGCATCAGCTGTGCAAAGAAGATTTGCAGTTGGCCTTCCAGAGCCGTCCAGAGCACACAAAGTAGGTCTACACATCGTGGCAACCAATATTTCGAAAAAAGTGAATTGCGTAGTATTATAAAGAATACAACTTTCAGAATGAGCAAAACTGCTTGGTTTGACCAAAGTACAAAGAGGTGCGATTTATACCACATCGATCCATTTATTGAATTAAAAATTACGCTGGCATTAGATAGAATATCGGAAACTCTAATTGACCGATTGAGGCTAGGCACGGCATACACAAAAACATTTGTTTTTTTTTTTTTCTTTGCACAGACACGGCAGAGCTGAAAGTCCCGAATGCGAATGCGGATTGATAGATGAAGACGTATGTCACCTTCTCGTAGACTGTCCACATCACGAGACGCCGTCTTAAGTCCGAACAGTTGGCATTAGACCGCAGACCGTTTAACATGAAGAAACTTCTGGGTCCGTGGCCTACTCGAGTTTTACAGTCGCACGCTTTAAAAGCATCAACACGTTCTTTACAAGACAGCGGGATTGCTGATAAGTATTAAGAAATAACGAACTTTCATTTGTAACAAATGTACTTATTATGTACAGTATCACGTGACTCTCATCATGTGTGTGTTGTGAAATGAATGACGTGTCGACAATTATGTACACACGAGCGAATGCATCTTTATACGGACCAGACGTGTGCTCTACTGTTTTGTGCTGGTGGACCGAATATTATCGAGGGACATTATATCAGAGACTTCATTCATTGACTTTCGAACATTTACTTACCATTGTGTTCTGATATGTGCGTATAAGTGTAAGTGTGTCTTTGCATATCTCTGCCCGAGTTTTCTACTTTCCATGCACTGCTTTGTACGTTTTGCTTCAAGATACGTGTTCAAGTTTAACTCAACGGCCAAGGAGTAGCCGGCGCCATAATGGTGCGCCGACATCTCCTTACATATCATATCAATAAGAAAAAAAGATGCGCGCCAATGCCCATCTATTGTATTCCCTTCTCACGTGCCCCAATACCAAACTGCGCGTGCCATTTCTGTGGTGCAAGTGTGTTTAAGTAGTCGCAGTTTCATCTTTCACAATCATGAGGGTTCCCATATTGAAAGTATTCCTTCCCCGAACTTGTGGCAGGGACGCACGATGCGAAATTACAAAATGATCGCGCTTGAAAGCTTCATACAAATGCACTGTCGACCCGCCGAACATAGTCAGTAATCTAAAACAAAGCGGAAATAAACGGTGCGTCCGCTCATTCATTTAAGGTAAGTTTCCCACCACATTCCGAATGGAACGTACCACTCATTTGTGCCTAGCACAGGCGCATTTGTTCTTTCGAAGAGAACACAGTGTTCCGCTACACCGTGTGATTATGTAAACGTCAAGCCGAGCAGTGTCGTTTGCTGGCCGGCCTGGCTATGTTTCTTTCGGCGACGCGCAAACGGAGCACTCGGTGCGAAAACGGGAAATGCCCATACCTCGTGTCGACCGCCTTTCTTTACTGGATTTCGTACTTCTTTGTGCACTATATAAATCACCTGCGTGGTACCCCTGTCATGCGTACGCACAGTTTTGTTTTTTCCTTCACTCGGGCTGTCGATACTTTGCTTTCGGACAATAATTAGCATGCAGTCCGCCGCCACGCTTTTCTGCTTCTACAGCTATTGTCACATGCGTCTATATATTTCTCCCCTATCTTTTCTTGCATCAATGCTTCCGCACATTTTTCACCGCGCCACGCACTTTAAGCTACATTCACTCCTCCTACAGTCTCGAAACGGGCCTGCCCTGCGCTCTCAAGAAATAAATGCCCCAATTTCGTAAACAAATGAATGGCGTGGCAGAGAAGGAACTCTGCGCTGTCTGATGAATGTGGCTGTACCCTTCACATCGGGCGGCAGCTATCACCACCTAGCCATAATGCTGACCTAACAAACAGCTACATTTATCTTGTTTTTTTTCTCTCTTTAAATAGTGAAGTATAGGACCGCGGTGCTTTGCAGTGAATGGTTTAGTTTTCACTCTTGCCTTGACTTTAGCCACCAATAAGATAACCACCTTCTAGTTAATTCTACCCGCCTAAAGTCTATTTTGCCCTCCCCCGTCTCTAAACCCCGGTGCTTTTGAAAAACTCTGCGCCATCATTCTAAACTATAAGGTGAAGCCCTTTACATAGCATTATCAAGTGTTCGGCAGTTTCCTTCTCTCCGCATGCACTGCATACCGTGTATACCCCTTCATATTTGGCCCGACATGTCGGAGTTGCTCGGGCAAGCGCTGACGCGAGTTTCCTATTCTATCATTTCCCAAGAGCTGAACACACTCGAGTTCATGTTACCTTTTTTTGAGAGAAGCGGCCACCTTCCCCCTGTTTTTTTTTTTTTTTTTTAATTACCACGCTCCTGGTTTTGTTTTCCCTCCATTACCGTACTTGTGGCACTTTTCTCCGCGCACTCGGTCTTCTCTAATTTACCTGTTCAACCTCCCCGAGCACACACGTCGAGCGCGGCACACCAACGCTCCTGCTAGCGGTGTTCAACAGAGAGAAGAGGATGGATTCGGAGCCGAATCTCTCAGCACAACCCCTATGCCGACGCAGACAATTTGGGTGGCTCTGAGAAGAGCCGTTGATTTGTCGTTGCTCGCTGTGGCCCACGACGCACGCCTACTTGGAGCTGGTGTACTTGGTGACGGCTTTTGTACCCTCGGACACCGCGTGCTTGGCCAGCTCTCCGGGCAGCAGCAGGCGCACCGCGGTCTGGATCTCCCGGCTCGTGATGGTCGAGCGCTTGTTGTAGTGAGCAAGGCGTGACGACTCGGCGGCGATACGCTCGAAGATGTCGTTCACGAAGCTGTTCATGATGGACATGGCCTTGCTGGAGACACCAGTGTCGGGGTGCACCTGCTTCAGCACCTTATAGATGTAGATGGAGAAGCTCTCCTTCCTGCGGCGCTTCTTCTTCTTCTTGTCCGTGGCGCGCACATTCTTCTGCGCCTTGCCGGCCTTCTTGACGGCTTTGCCAGACGGTTGGGGAGGCATGATTTCACACAACACGCACGCGAGACCAGAGTCGAATGCGCGTGTCCCCCCGTCTCGCCGCGCTTAAATATGAGCGAGGGGTGTTGACGAGATCAGCACAACGCGCGCGCCCCATTGGTTCGCACGGCTTCTCTCTCTCACACTCTCATCCGTTCCCCGCGAGCGGCGGCGCGCGATGGTGGCAACGGAAACCATTCGAGCACGGCTCTCATCTCAGAAGGCAGCAGCTTTCTTGTTTTCGGCAACCGGCGTCGTACCAAGCGAAAAGCAACACCATGTCCGGACGTGGCAAGGGCGGCAAGGCGAAAGGCAAGAGCAAGACCCGTTCTAGCCGCGCGGGGCTTCAGTTCCCCGTGGGCCGTATTCACCGCCTCCTACGCAAGGGAAACTACGCCGAGCGCGTCGGAGCTGGCGCTCCGGTCTACCTGGCTGCCGTACTCGAGTACCTGGCCGCCGAGGTGCTCGAGCTGGCGGGCAACGCCGCTCGTGACAACAAGAAGACCCGGATCATCCCCCGTCACTTGCAGCTCGCCATCCGCAACGACGAGGAGCTGAACAAACTGCTTTCCGGCGTCACCATCGCGCAGGGCGGTGTGTTGCCCAACATTCAAGCCGTGCTTCTTCCAAAGAAGACGGAGAAGAAGGCGTAAGCGAGCACCCCTTCCGCGCGCTCGCCGCATTCCCCAAACGGTCCTTCTAAGGACCACCCAAACAGGTGACGCGGCCGTGTTTCGCTTCGCAGTCACGATGGCTCTGTTCGTACCCTCAAGCGTGTTTGTTTTTCTATACTTTATATATATTTCCTCGCGACATCAGTTAGCCACAAGTGCGCGACGCCAAATGCTGCAAAGAGACAACCAAATCACGCAGCTCGGCACCGAAAAAGACAGAAAAGAGCATGTAAGCGTTGTCATTTCTCATTAAAAAAAAAAAAAAAAAAGCTCCACACGTAACCGTCTATCCTTACGATGACACCTGAACGGGTCAGCACAGGGACAGAGTAAATTTAATACCTTTGAATAGAAAAACAAACGTAAGGTAAAAAAAAAAAGAGAGAGAGAGAGAGAGAACCCGCCGTTAGCGCATTCCATTTGGTGCTTCTAACACAATTTATTTCGTCTATCTTGCTAGGCAGCGCAGCCACTATTACACAGAACACACAACACAAGCGCTTAACTTCAACTAAACGTTTATTGCAAAAAAAAAAAAAAAAAAAATTGTCCAGAATATGGCACAAAAACTTGTTCAGCTTCAAAAGAAATGAAAGGAAATGACACGCGATGATTTCGAGTGTGTTAGTGCACTCTCTATCGCGCTCACGCGGAAAGAACTGTTTTTTGGATGGGGTGATAGAGAATAACAGACAGTAATGTGCGGGACTGGCACGTGTGCTTTTTGTTGTCTACCTTTTACTATTCTTTTTCTCTGTTCACCCCCTTTATAAACTCTGACGTTTGCAATGAAAGTTCAGTTGAAGTTAAGCGCTTGTGTTGTGAGGTCTGTGTAATAGTGGCTGCGCTTCCTAGCGAGATGGATCCTTACCAACTGGCCCGATACAATTGTTTATTTCGTCTCTCGGTAAAACTTCATCACCTCCTACGAGTGCACCCAAAAGTTGCGCCGGGGTCCAGCAGCCCAAGTCACCATGGCGTTACGCAAACAGAAGCCCTCAAAAACACCTTACAAGCGGCGGGCAAAAAGGTAAACACATAAATGAAATTGACACACCACAGGGTCGCAGCACGGCTGCTGCACACACACCGACTGAAGCTAGCCTACCTTTTCTCTGTCTACTCATAATGATACACACTTTTACCTTGAATTTGTCAAAGCTGAGCCATTTCTTCGTAATAACGACGCGCCCACGTTCCGTTCTTCCGCGCGCTAGACAACGGCAGCCACGTACGTACAAAACATGACAGCAAAAGAGGGTGCGGCCGGAGTACGTGGCCTGGAGTGGTCTCGTAGCCAAAGCAGACACGTTGGTGGTCCTGAGAAGGACCGTTTGTTGTTGCTTGCCTGTCGACCGAAGCGCAGGGAGCAGCCCAACTTAGGCGCGCTCACCGCGAATGCGCCGAGCCAGCTGGATGTCCTTTGGCATGATGGTGACGCGCTTAGCGTGGATGGCGCACAGGTTGGTGTCTTCGAAAAGACCAACGAGGTAGGCCTCGCTAGCTTCCTGTAGGGCCATCACGGCAGAACTCTGGAAACGGAGGTCCGTCTTGAAGTCCTGAGCGATTTCCCGCACCAGGCGCTGAAAGGGAAGCTTGCGGATCAGCAGTTCGGTCGACTTCTGGTATCGGCGAATTTCACGCAGGGCCACGGTTCCAGGCCTGTAACGGTGAGGTTTCTTCACCCCGCCTGTGGCAGGGGCACTCTTGCGAGCAGCCTTGGTAGCAAGCTGCTTACGCGGAGCCTTGCCTCCAGTACTCTTGCGCGCGGTTTGTTTAGTTCGGGCCATGCTGCGTGCGTCCGATCACCTCGACTGACGGAGCGAAACTGCGCTCCTGCCGGAGATCGGCAAAAGCGGCTTCGCCGCACGACCCATCTCTCTCCCTCCCATTGGCCGAAGCGTGAGAACCCGTCCGCGTGCGAGCGCGGAAGCGTACGCCAGGATGCTGGCTGGCGCTCATTTTCGGGCAACCGTGCAGTTCGCGGCTGCAAAGAGGTACACCGAAACGAAACCACTACCGCTGTACAATACAGCCTGCTGCGCATTTCTTTCGCCTTCCAGGCAACACATCAATCGACGCTGTAGCTCGTCGCTTCCCGAAGCGGCGCGACGGAGTGCGAGACGCCACCATTCACGCCAACAGCGCGCATCGCACTAGAGCGCCTCGCATCACCGAGGGCAAATGCGCACTGCCACGCCAAAAAAACTTGCTCCTTGCGTTGTCGCTTATTTGCGACCATTACGTAGATGGGCGAAGACGACGAGAGACCACCGGCAGTGTTGGTATATGCATACACGTCCGCGCAACGACAAGGAGTAAAACGCAACAAAACATTCTAACACAAACACCCCGTACATCCAACTGCCACTGAGCGCGCCTACTTGCTCAATCGCAGACAGTAACGGGACTCAATTTTATCTTCCTTTCCCTCTTAAGAATCACTCATACATACTTGCCAAACTACTAGGTGCGCTCAATGGCGGTTGGATGTACGGGGTGTTTGCGTTCGAATGTTTTGTTTCATTTTTACTCCTATTCCCTCGATATGTCGTCTCACTCTGGCTTCCCTCATGTCTCTTTCTCTACACTTTTATTCCCACCCTTTTAATCCCCCCTCACCCCCCATCCCTTGTGAGCTACCGCTGAGGTGTCGCATCCTGATGCAGACAGTTTCGGGGCTCACTTTCCTCTTCTTTTCCATCTTACACATCAGCAATCCCCCCCCCCCCCCCCCCCAACCTCTAAGTGCTAAATATGTGGCACAAAAAGCAGGAAATGGACTCAATGAAAGGGTGAAAAATAATAATCATAATAGAAACGAAGATCAACACGCGCCTCAAAAAGCCCCATTCACTCCTCTTTCACATTTTCACGAGAAAATGAAGGTACACACATGGAGAACAATTTTTGTTATAGGTAGGCTTGCCTGAGCAGAACCACTGTCGTGCGCCTTGGTTACACATTCGACACGCCTCGTCCTGTGCGGAGGTGGGTGGGAAACCAAGGGTGCACTTGAAAATGCAATGCTCGTGGGTTGGTGTCGCCATCTGACGGCAGGCTCACGCGAGCGCGCCTTGCTTTCGAATTTCCCGCGCTCGAACCTCTCGCGTTTACATCATGGGCTAGTCCCCCCCCCCCCCCTCTCGCGTGGGCGGCGAAGCCAGCCTCCCTAGAGTGACCACCTCTGCCGGCGAAATGGAAACACTTGTTGCGTAGCTGTCCGTCCAAGTAAAGCTTTCACAACTGCAGTGTTCGCAGCACCAGTACAGTACATGAGTGCCACTTCTATCAAGTGCAGCTTCCCTCAGCACGCTGCATGGGCAGCGCTTATTGTGTACTTGCTTCTGACTTGCGCAGAAATTCTGTTTAAACATCCCCTTCCACTTTTCTTTCTTTTTTTTTTTGTATTTTGCAGCTCGGCAGCGCCAGGTGTGAAAAAAAAAAAACAAACAAAAATTATTAGGCGTGACAATGTACACAATGTGTTATTGAATGGGGCACTTCTGAGTGCACAGCGGGCGCGGTAAACACGACCAACCTGTCACAATCAATTTTTTCATTTGTAAGTACACATCCCTTCTTCGTCTGGGTGCCCCACGGTAGAACATAGTGCGTTTTTATTTATTTTGACACAACGTGACGCGATCGTGTAGTGGGCATTCCAAAGAAAAAAGCGAGTTCGTGCTTCCTGAGCATAGTCGTGTCTCCAAGAATGCAGTGACCAGGGTAGAACGCTGCGCTCGGCTTCTTCCTTCGCGCGATAAGGTAACTAGGCGACGTTCGCTTGACGGGCCCGTTTTAGCAGCTTGGCTTGCAGGAAGGAGAGGAAGAACTCGCAGATGCGGCGATTGATTCGTGCATGCAGACCCAGGAGAAAGACGACGACGCGAACGAAATGCGGTGAACGTGACAAGTACCCAGCGCGATCAAGCTACTACTACACGAGGTGCTGCTCACCTGAGCGATGACGCAATGATATTGCAAAGAGGGACGGACGGGTATGGCGAACCGCTGGGATCACACTGCCGAAGCATCAAGTGGGTAGCCCTGAAGAGGGCTGTTGTGTTCTCGTTGGCTGGCTGCAGGCGACGCCGCTGGCTTCTTAGCCTCCGAATCCGTACAGGGTGCGGCCCTGACGCTTGAGGGCGTACACGACGTCCATGGCTGTCACGGTCTTCCTTTTGGCGTGCTCGGTGTAAGTGACGGCATCGCGGATCACGTTCTCGAGGAACACCTTGAGAACGCCGCGAGTTTCCTCGTAGATGAGGCCAGAGATGCGCTTGACACCGCCACGGCGCGCCAGACGACGGATGGCCGGCTTGGTTATGCCCTGGATGTTGTCACGCAACACCTTTCGATGACGCTTGGCGCCACCCTTCCCCAGCCCTTTGCCACCTTTGCCACGGCCAGACATGACGGCTTCCGAAGTTTCTGCTTCTGCTTCGAAACGCGCCCGGAAAGCGAATGCTCGACACGATCGAGTCGCGGTGTCGGCGCCGGCCCGCGAGACTGAGGAGGAAGGCGAACGGCGCACGCCGGTTGGTCGGCGGCCAGCTCGTCTCTCTCTCCCTCTTTTCTTCGCGAGGAGCGCGTTGGCCGCGCAGGTTGCTGCACTGACTATTTTTCTGCACTACAAGATTGAATATACACGGCAAACATGCTTTCGTTTGTTTGTTTGTTTTTAATTCTTTTCTCGTTACTGTTGCTAAGTTTCTTGCCCATTCATTCACGCACCCTTCACTGCTGCAAAATGGCGTATCAGTCGTATCAGCTGCCCCAGCGGCAAGGAGACATCAAACCGAGTAAGCGACAATTCATGTACGCGTACGTACAAGCCCAGCGGATACAACGCGTTCGCTAAAAAACGTTTCATCGTGTCCACTGAACATGACACACGCAATATTTGTCAAAACTCACAGCTGCAACAGCTCACCTGTGTGCCGCACGTAAATAAACTGCACACTTAACACTTTGCGACTACTCGTCCCCGGCGTGTGCCCCCCCCCCTCTTTTTTTTTTCTTTTCTATGTTCTCGCTTTCTCTCTAATCACATCAATGCCTCATTTGCACGCACGAAACCCGTTTCACGGCGTCACTTTGACGCCATCCTTGTCGCCAAACCAAGGGACTAACACACGCGGTCCGGGCACGGCCTCATGGCCGGAAATTTCTAAACAAAGCGTGCTCGCGTTGTTGTGGACGCCGGCACGTGAAATTCGGCAAAGTAACAGCACCTTTGGCTGGCTACGCGTGTCTCAAATTTTACTGTGGCAGCTCCACTACATATCGCGATACGGCAGTTTCACCGAAGCCACGCAACGCGACCGCGCTCATTTCAGCATTCACGGGGACGGCAGAGAGTGAGAGCGCACCTCCTCTCGGGCGCGCCTCTCCTCCCGTAAACACGGACTGTCAAGCGGTCCGGTCGCAGCGAAGTTTCCCCATCTCCTTGCGGGGTGGTTCAACACCTGCCCGTTTCAAGTGCACGGTTGCACTGTGAGGAACCCTGCAAGGGTCACGCAATTACAGGCAAAACAGCCCTAACTCTAAAGCGCCTTACATAGGACGAGATTGGAGCGTAAAATGCACCACCCTTTATGCATTCTTTCTTCTTTACAGCGTTGGAAGAGTGTTCGTTCGCTGCATGTTTTACGCATGCGTACTTTCGCTTACATAATACCTTCGGAGGCTGACAACCTGTTAAGTAATCTATCAACGACTATCCGGACGGCATCAGCTGTGCAAAGAAGATTTGCAGTTGGCCTTCCAGAGCCGTCCAGAGCACACAAAGTAGGTCTACACATCGTGGCAACCAATATTTCGAAAAAAGTGAATTGCGTAGTATTATAAAGAATACAACTTTCAGAATGAGCAAAACTGCTTGGTTTGACCAAAGTACAAAGAGGTGCGATTTATACCACATCGATCCATTTATTGAATTAAAAATTACGCTGGCATTAGATAGAATATCGGAAACTCTAATTGACCGATTGAGGCTAGGCACGGCATACACAAAAACATTTGTTTTTTTTTTTTCTTTGCACAGACACGGCAGAGCTGAAAGTCCCGAATGCGAATGCGGATTGATAGATGAAGACGTATGTCACCTTCTCGTAGACTGTCCACATCACGAGACGCCGTCTTAAGTCCGAACAGTTGGCATTAGACCGCAGACCGTTTAACATGAAGAAACTTCTGGGTCCGTGGCCTACTCGAGTTTTACAGTCGCACGCTTTAAAAGCATCAACACGTTCTTTACAAGACAGCGGGATTGCTGATAAGTATTAAGAAATAACGAACTTTCATTTGTAACAAATGTACTTATTATGTACAGTATCACGTGACTCTCATCATGTGTGTGTTGTGAAATGAATGACGTGTCGACAATTATGTACACACGAGCGAATGCATCTTTATACGGACCAGACGTGTGCTCTACTGTTTTGTGCTGGTGGACCGAATATTATCGAGGGACATTATATCAGAGACTTCATTCATTGACTTTCGAACATTTACTTACCATTGTGTTCTGATATGTGCGTATAAGTGTAAGTGTGTCTTTGCATATCTCTGCCCGAGTTTTCTACTTTCCATGCACTGCTTTGTACGTTTTGCTTCAAGATACGTGTTCAAGTTTAACTCAACGGCCAAGGAGTAGCCGGCGCCATAATGGTGCGCCGACATCTCCTTACATATCATATCAATAAGAAAAAAAGATGCGCGCCAATGCCCATCTATTGTATTCCCTTCTCACGTGCCCCAATACCAAACTGCGCGTGCCATTTCTGTGGTGCAAGTGTGTTTAAGTAGTCGCAGTTTCATCTTTCACAATCATGAGGGTTCCCATATTGAAAGTATTCCTTCCCCGAACTTGTGGCAGGGACGCACGATGCGAAATTACAAAATGATCGCGCTTGAAAGCTTCATACAAATGCACTGTCGACCCGCCGAACATAGTCAGTAATCTAAAACAAAGCGGAAATAAACGGTGCGTCCGCTCATTCATTTAAGGTAAGTTTCCCACCACATTCCGAATGGAACGTACCACTCATTTGTGCCTAGCACAGGCGCATTTGTTCTTTCGAAGAGAACACAGTGTTCCGCTACACCGTGTGATTATGTAAACGTCAAGCCGAGCAGTGTCGTTTGCTGGCCGGCCTGGCTATGTTTCTTTCGGCGACGCGCAAACGGAGCACTCGGTGCGAAAACGGGAAATGCCCATACCTCGTGTCGACCGCCTTTCTTTACTGGATTTCGTACTTCTTTGTGCACTATATAAATCACCTGCGTGGTACCCCTGTCATGCGTACGCACAGTTTTGTTTTTTCCTTCACTCGGGCTGTCGATACTTTGCTTTCGGACAATAATTAGCATGCAGTCCGCCGCCACGCTTTTCTGCTTCTACAGCTATTGTCACATGCGTCTATATATTTCTCCCCTATCTTTTCTTGCATCAATGCTTCCGCACATTTTTCACCGCGCCACGCACTTTAAGCTACATTCACTCCTCCTACAGTCTCGAAACGGGCCTGCCCTGCGCTCTCAAGAAATAAATGCCCCAATTTCGTAAACAAATGAATGGCGTGGCAGAGAAGGAACTCTGCGCTGTCTGATGAATGTGGCTGTACCCTTCACATCGGGCGGCAGCTATCACCACCTAGCCATAATGCTGACCTAACAAACAGCTACATTTATCTTGTTTTTTTTCTCTCTTTAAATAGTGAAGTATAGGACCGCGGTGCTTTGCAGTGAATGGTTTAGTTTTCACTCTTGCCTTGACTTTAGCCACCAATAAGATAACCACCTTCTAGTTAATTCTACCCGCCTAAAGTCTATTTTGCCCTCCCCCGTCTCTAAACCCCGGTGCTTTTGAAAAACTCTGCGCCATCATTCTAAACTATAAGGTGAAGCCCTTTACATAGCATTATCAAGTGTTCGGCAGTTTCCTTCTCTCCGCATGCACTGCATACCGTGTATACCCCTTCATATTTGGCCCGACATGTCGGAGTTGCTCGGGCAAGCGCTGACGCGAGTTTCCTATTCTATCATTTCCCAAGAGCTGAACACACTCGAGTTCATGTTACCTTTTTTTGAGAGAAGCGGCCACCTTCCCCCTGTTTTTTTTTTTTTTTTTTAATTACCACGCTCCTGGTTTTGTTTTCCCTCCATTACCGTACTTGTGGCACTTTTCTCCGCGCACTCGGTCTTCTCTAATTTACCTGTTCAACCTCCCCGAGCACACACGTCGAGCGCGGCACACCAACGCTCCTGCTAGCGGTGTTCAACAGAGAGAAGAGGATGGATTCGGAGCCGAATCTCTCAGCACAACCCCTATGCCGACGCAGACAATTTGGGTGGCTCTGAGAAGAGCCGTTGATTTGTCGTTGCTCGCTGTGGCCCACGACGCACGCCTACTTGGAGCTGGTGTACTTGGTGACGGCTTTTGTACCCTCGGACACCGCGTGCTTGGCCAGCTCTCCGGGCAGCAGCAGGCGCACCGCGGTCTGGATCTCCCGGCTCGTGATGGTCGAGCGCTTGTTGTAGTGAGCAAGGCGTGACGACTCGGCGGCGATACGCTCGAAGATGTCGTTCACGAAGCTGTTCATGATGGACATGGCCTTGCTGGAGACACCAGTGTCGGGGTGCACCTGCTTCAGCACCTTATAGATGTAGATGGAGAAGCTCTCCTTCCTGCGGCGCTTCTTCTTCTTCTTGTCCGTGGCGCGCACATTCTTCTGCGCCTTGCCGGCCTTCTTGACGGCTTTGCCAGACGGTTGGGGAGGCATGATTTCACACAACACGCACGCGAGACCAGAGTCGAATGCGCGTGTCCCCCCGTCTCGCCGCGCTTAAATATGAGCGAGGGGTGTTGACGAGATCAGCACAACGCGCGCGCCCCATTGGTTCGCACGGCTTCTCTCTCTCACACTCTCATCCGTTCCCCGCGAGCGGCGGCGCGCGATGGTGGCAACGGAAACCATTCGAGCACGGCTCTCATCTCAGAAGGCAGCAGCTTTCTTGTTTTCGGCAACCGGCGTCGTACCAAGCGAAAAGCAACACCATGTCCGGACGTGGCAAGGGCGGCAAGGCGAAAGGCAAGAGCAAGACCCGTTCTAGCCGCGCGGGGCTTCAGTTCCCCGTGGGCCGTATTCACCGCCTCCTACGCAAGGGAAACTACGCCGAGCGCGTCGGAGCTGGCGCTCCGGTCTACCTGGCTGCCGTACTCGAGTACCTGGCCGCCGAGGTGCTCGAGCTGGCGGGCAACGCCGCTCGTGACAACAAGAAGACCCGGATCATCCCCCGTCACTTGCAGCTCGCCATCCGCAACGACGAGGAGCTGAACAAACTGCTTTCCGGCGTCACCATCGCGCAGGGCGGTGTGTTGCCCAACATTCAAGCCGTGCTTCTTCCAAAGAAGACGGAGAAGAAGGCGTAAGCGAGCACCCCTTCCGCGCGCTCGCCGCATTCCCCAAACGGTCCTTCTAAGGACCACCCAAACAGGTGACGCGGCCGTGTTTCGCTTCGCAGTCACGATGGCTCTGTTCGTACCCTCAAGCGTGTTTGTTTTTCTATACTTTATATATATTTCCTCGCGACATCAGTTAGCCACAAGTGCGCGACGCCAAATGCTGCAAAGAGACAACCAAATCACGCAGCTCGGCACCGAAAAAGACAGAAAAGAGCATGTAAGCGTTGTCATTTCTCATTAAAAAAAAAAAAAAAAAAGCTCCACACGTAACCGTCTATCCTTACGATGACACCTGAACGGGTCAGCACAGGGACAGAGTAAATTTAATACCTTTGAATAGAAAAACAAACGTAAGGTAAAAAAAAAAAAAGAGAGAGAGAGAGAGAGAACCCGCCGTTAGCGCATTCCATTTGGTGCTTCTAACACAATTTATTTCGTCTATCTTGCTAGGCAGCGCAGCCACTATTACACAGAACACACAACACAAGCGCTTAACTTCAACTAAACGTTTATTGCAAAAAAAAAAAAAAAAAATTGTCCAGAATATGGCACAAAAACTTGTTCAGCTTCAAAAGAAATGAAAGGAAATGACACGCGATGATTTCGAGTGTGTTAGTGCACTCTCTATCGCGCTCACGCGGAAAGAACTGTTTTTTGGATGGGGTGATAGAGAATAACAGACAGTAATGTGCGGGACTGGCACGTGTGCTTTTTGTTGTCTACCTTTTACTATTCTTTTTCTCTGTTCACCCCCTTTATAAACTCTGACGTTTGCAATGAAAGTTCAGTTGAAGTTAAGCGCTTGTGTTGTGAGGTCTGTGTAATAGTGGCTGCGCTTCCTAGCGAGATGGATCCTTACCAACTGGCCCGATACAATTGTTTATTTCGTCTCTCGGTAAAACTTCATCACCTCCTACGAGTGCACCCAAAAGTTGCGCCGGGGTCCAGCAGCCCAAGTCACCATGGCGTTACGCAAACAGAAGCCCTCAAAAACACCTTACAAGCGGCGGGCAAAAAGGTAAACACATAAATGAAATTGACACACCACAGGGTCGCAGCACGGCTGCTGCACACACACCGACTGAAGCTAGCCTACCTTTTCTCTGTCTACTCATAATGATACACACTTTTACCTTGAATTTGTCAAAGCTGAGCCATTTCTTCGTAATAACGACGCGCCGACGTTCCGTTCTTCCGCGCGCTAGACAACGGCAGCCACGTACGTACAAAACATGACAGCAAAAGAGGGTGCGGCCGGAGTACGTGGCCTGGAGTGGTCTCGTAGCCAAAGCAGACACGTTGGTGGTCCTGAGAAGGACCGTTTGTTGTTGCTTGCCTGTCGACCGAAGCGCAGGGAGCAGCCCAACTTAGGCGCGCTCACCGCGAATGCGCCGAGCCAGCTGGATGTCCTTTGGCATGATGGTGACGCGCTTAGCGTGGATGGCGCACAGGTTGGTGTCTTCGAAAAGACCAACGAGGTAGGCCTCGCTAGCTTCCTGTAGGGCCATCACGGCAGAACTCTGGAAACGGAGGTCCGTCTTGAAGTCCTGAGCGATTTCCCGCACCAGGCGCTGAAAGGGAAGCTTGCGGATCAGCAGTTCGGTCGACTTCTGGTATCGGCGAATTTCACGCAGGGCCACGGTTCCAGGCCTGTAACGGTGAGGTTTCTTCACCCCGCCTGTGGCAGGGGCACTCTTGCGAGCAGCCTTGGTAGCAAGCTGCTTACGCGGAGCCTTGCCTCCAGTACTCTTGCGCGCGGTTTGTTTAGTTCGGGCCATGCTGCGTGCGTCCGATCACCTCGACTGACGGAGCGAAACTGCGCTCCTGCCGGAGATCGGCAAAAGCGGCTTCGCCGCACGACCCATCTCTCTCCCTCCCATTGGCCGAAGCGTGAGAACCCGTCCGCGTGCGAGCGCGGAAGCGTACGCCAGGATGCTGGCTGGCGCTCATTTTCGGGCAACCGTGCAGTTCGCGGCTGCAAAGAGGTACACCGAAACGAAACCACTACCGCTGTACAATACAGCCTGCTGCGCATTTCTTTCGCCTTCCAGGCAACACATCAATCGACGCTGTAGCTCGTCGCTTCCCGAAGCGGCGCGACGGAGTGCGAGACGCCACCATTCACGCCAACAGCGCGCATCGCACTAGAGCGCCTCGCATCACCGAGGGCAAATGCGCACTGCCACGCCAAAAAAACTTGCTCCTTGCGTTGTCGCTTATTTGCGACCATTACGTAGATGGGCGAAGACGACGAGAGACCACCGGCAGTGTTGGTATATGCATACACGTCCGCGCAACGACAAGGAGTAAAACGCAACAAAACATTCTAACACAAACACCCCGTACATCCAACTGCCACTGAGCGCGCCTACTTGCTCAATCGCAGACAGTAACGGGACTCAATTTTATCTTCCTTTCCCTCTTAAGAATCACTCATACATACTTGCCAAACTACTAGGTGCGCTCAATGGCGGTTGGATGTACGGGGTGTTTGCGTTCGAATGTTTTGTTTCATTTTTACTCCTATTCCCTCGATATGTCGTCTCACTCTGGCTTCCCTCATGTCTCTTTCTCTACACTTTTATTCCCACCCTTTTAATCCCCCCTCACCCCCCATCCCTTGTGAGCTACCGCTGAGGTGTCGCATCCTGATGCAGACAGTTTCGGGGCTCACTTTCCTCTTCTTTTCCATCTTACACATCAGCAATCCCCCCCCCCCCCCCAACCTCTAAGTGCTAAATATGTGGCACAAAAAGCAGGAAATGGACTCAATGAAAGGGTGAAAAATAATAATCATAATAGAAACGAAGATCAACACGCGCCTCAAAAAGCCCCATTCACTCCTCTTTCACATTTTCACGAGAAAATGAAGGTACACACATGGAGAACAATTTTTGTTATAGGTAGGCTTGCCTGAGCAGAACCACTGTCGTGCGCCTTGGTTACACATTCGACACGCCTCGTCCTGTGCGGAGGTGGGTGGGAAACCAAGGGTGCACTTGAAAATGCAATGCTCGTGGGTTGGTGTCGCCATCTGACGGCAGGCTCACGCGAGCGCGCCTTGCTTTCGAATTTCCCGCGCTCGAACCTCTCGCGTTTACATCATGGGCTAGTCCCCCCCCCCCCCCCTCTCGCGTGGGCGGCGAAGCCAGCCTCCCTAGAGTGACCACCTCTGCCGGCGAAATGGAAACACTTGTTGCGTAGCTGTCCGTCCAAGTAAAGCTTTCACAACTGCAGTGTTCGCAGCACCAGTACAGTACATGAGTGCCACTTCTATCAAGTGCAGCTTCCCTCAGCACGCTGCATGGGCAGCGCTTATTGTGTACTTGCTTCTGACTTGCGCAGAAATTCTGTTTAAACATCCCCTTCCACTTTTCTTTCTTTTTTTTTTTGTATTTTGCAGCTCGGCAGCGCCAGGTGTGAAAAAAAAAAAACAAACAAAAATTATTAGGCGTGACAATGTACACAATGTGTTATTGAATGGGGCACTTCTGAGTGCACAGCGGGCGCGGTAAACACGACCAACCTGTCACAATCAATTTTTTCATTTGTAAGTACACATCCCTTCTTCGTCTGGGTGCCCCACGGTAGAACATAGTGCGTTTTTATTTATTTTGACACAACGTGACGCGATCGTGTAGTGGGCATTCCAAAGAAAAAAGCGAGTTCGTGCTTCCTGAGCATAGTCGTGTCTCCAAGAATGCAGTGACCAGGGTAGAACGCTGCGCTCGGCTTCTTCCTTCGCGCGATAAGGTAACTAGGCGACGTTCGCTTGACGGGCCCGTTTTAGCAGCTTGGCTTGCAGGAAGGAGAGGAAGAACTCGCAGATGCGGCGATTGATTCGTGCATGCAGACCCAGGAGAAAGACGACGACGCGAACGAAATGCGGTGAACGTGACAAGTACCCAGCGCGATCAAGCTACTACTACACGAGGTGCTGCTCACCTGAGCGATGACGCAATGATATTGCAAAGAGGGACGGACGGGTATGGCGAACCGCTGGGATCACACTGCCGAAGCATCAAGTGGGTAGCCCTGAAGAGGGCTGTTGTGTTCTCGTTGGCTGGCTGCAGGCGACGCCGCTGGCTTCTTAGCCTCCGAATCCGTACAGGGTGCGGCCCTGACGCTTGAGGGCGTACACGACGTCCATGGCTGTCACGGTCTTCCTTTTGGCGTGCTCGGTGTAAGTGACGGCATCGCGGATCACGTTCTCGAGGAACACCTTGAGAACGCCGCGAGTTTCCTCGTAGATGAGGCCAGAGATGCGCTTGACACCGCCACGGCGCGCCAGACGACGGATGGCCGGCTTGGTTATGCCCTGGATGTTGTCACGCAACACCTTTCGATGACGCTTGGCGCCACCCTTCCCCAGCCCTTTGCCACCTTTGCCACGGCCAGACATGACGGCTTCCGAAGTTTCTGCTTCTGCTTCGAAACGCGCCCGGAAAGCGAATGTGTGTGTGTGTTGGTGGTTCGTGGAAGAATGAGACGCCTAATTTCTGCAGCCCATTAGGGAGCACGGCGCAGCGTCTTAGGGGGGGGGGGGGAGTGGGAGAAAAGTGGATAGGAGTGTAGGTGTTAGAGGTGTAGTGGCCAGGCGAACATCAGCACAGATGGCAGGCCGGCAGCAAGGGCGGGGGTGGCAGGGGTCCCGGTCTCAGCGGTAGGCCGCGATTCCCGTCTCGTCGAGGAACACCACCAGGCTCCGCAGCGCTGGCAGATGAGGACGAGACGGGAAGATGAAGTGTTCCAGTGTGGAGGCAGGAAGGCCCTGTCTCCTGTAGGCTGTGGTGAGCCTCGAACGTTCCTGTGCCAGGCCAGGACAGGCACAGAGGAGATGTTCGAGGGTCTCGGGATCGCCGCAGCGGTCGCAGGCCGGGGAGGTGCAGCGGCCCTTGGCGTGGCGGCGGGCCGCGGTCCACACGCAGCCGGTCCGTAGTCGCAGCAGGGTGGCTCTTTCCCTCCTGGTTAGGCCCTTCTCTGGTAGAAGCTTCGGTCCCCGTCCGCTGGCCACCCGCTGGTCTGGGTGGACTGTGATGAGAAGCTTCTTAAGACGAGCCTGCGTAAAGTCCCTGGCCGCCACGGCCCGGGTGATGGGGGTGCCAGGCTGATGGGCTGCCTTAGCCAGTGTGTCCGCCTCCTCATTGCCAGCTATGCCCACGTGGGAGGGCAGCCAGTGGAAGGAGACGGACGTCCCTGACGTCGTGAGCGCCCGGAACTTAGAAGCCAGGAGGCTGCCATTGAGCCCGCCCCGGCGATGGTTGGACAGGGTCTGCAGGGCTGCTCTGCTGTCGCACACTACTGCAACCGGCTCAGCAGGGGGGTCTTCAGCCAGGAGGTCCGCTGCCAGGTGGAGTCCCGCCAGCTCCGCAGCCGTGGAGCTCGCTGGGAAGGGAAGCTGGCATTGCCTGCTGCTGGCCCTGGAAGGGATGACACACGCTGCTGCCGCAGTCCCGTCCGCCAGGACGGATCCATCGGTGAAAACCTGCAGCCGCCCCGCCAGCTGTTCCTGGAGCTTGCAGGTGGCAGCCTGCTGCAATGCGGCCGCAGGTGTTCGATGTTTGGCTGCGCCGTCCAAGAAGAGGTGGACCTCTGGCGGCCGGTGGTGTGGCGGTGGTGAGGCTACCGGGACTGGCGGATCCGGGACCATCTCGTGATACAGCTGGCATAGTCCTCCCATCCGTGACTGGGGCTGGTTGCGGAGACGCTCCAGGAGGGCCCTGCCGTCGGCGGCCCGGTGCAGGCGGTCTATGTGCCCCAGCGCGCGTTGAAGCATGCGGAGTGACAGGGGCCACTCACCTGCCTCGGCAAGAGTTGCTGCCACGGGGGAGCACTTGGGCAGCCCCAGGATGGTTCGAAGTGCTTTCCGGTGTAGTCCCTCCAGCAGGTCCCTCCTGGCCGGCGACAGGGTCACCAGTGGGAGGCCGTACAGTAGCACTGAGGACGCCGCAGCCTGGTTGAGCCGCAGAGCCCACTTGGCCGAGCAGCCGCGACCTCGCTGCTGCAGCTTGGTGATGGCCCCCTGGACTCGTTTCACCCTTGTGGCAGCAGCCTTGGCAGCAGGGATCCACGTGAGCCTGTGGTCCACGGTGAGCCCCAGGTACTTCACCGTCCGCCTCCAGGGTAGGTTGCGGTTGCCGACCTTCAGCCGTCTCACGTAGGTTCGTCCCGCAGCCAGTGGATGTATCAGCAGGGCCTCGGTCTTGGTGGCAGAGACCTTGAGCCCGATGCCTCCGAGGTAGGTGATCACCGCATCCAGGGCCGCCTGCAGTGACCTCCGGATGGCAGGGATGGACTGCCGTGGTCCCCGAGCCCAGAGTGCCACGTCGTCGGCGTACACCGAACAGCGGGCTGGGAACCTGGTGTCTGTCGGGAGGGAAGCTGGAAGTCCCGCCAGCGCCAAGTTGAACAGGAAGGGGCTCAGCACAGAGCCCTGTGGTACACCTGCAGTGATGTCCCTGGGTTGGCTGGTCTCCTTTCCGACTCTGACGCGGAAGGTCCTCCCGGACAGGAAGGCAGTCACAAAGCCTCGGAGGCATCCGCTGATGCCAAGTCGGTCGAGGGCCGCCTCGATGACCACATGTGGGAGCCCGTCGAATGCGTTCTCTACATCCAGCAGCAGCAGCATGGCCACGTCCCCGCTGTTCCTTGCGTCCTCGAGGGTGGCAACGACGTCTGAGATGGAGTCTGCTGTGCACCGGTGCCGCCTGAAACCCGTCTGCTGCTCCGGGAAGAAGCCCAGCTGGTCGGCGATCCACTCCAGTCTCTCTAGGGCCACCCTCTCCATCACCTTGCATGGTGCAGAGGTCAGAGAAACTGGCCTGTATGAGGAGAGGGCCGTGGCTTTCTTCCCGGGTTTCAGGATTGGCGCCACCACTGCAGTTTGCCAGGATTCCGGCAGGGTCCCAGCGCTCCAGATGTCGTTGTAAAGCTCCAGGAGGCGTTGTCGACCAGTCCCATCCAGGTTTCGGAGCATTTGGAACGTGATGCCATCTGCACCTGGAGCACTCCGCCTCCTGGATCCCTCGAGGGCAGCCACCAGCTCGTGCATTGCAATGGGCTCGCTGCAAAGCTCATGTACCTGAGCAGCCACCCATCCAGGATGGTGGCAAGAGGCAGGGCATGGTAGGGCAGCAGGTGGAGGTGCAGCAGGCAGTTGGGCGACATCCCTGGCAGCGAACTGGTCAGCGAGCTGTTCGGCCAAGTCTGCAGCCTGGATGGAAAAGTGCACAGCCAGTGACAGCACCTGATTGAAGGCCCGGGGCACCGTCAGCAGGCTCTTCAGCAGGCGCCAGGCTCGTGTCCCATCTCGTGCGTCGTTGATGGAGACGCAGACGCCGATCCAGCCCTGGTTCCTGCGTCTGCGTGCATGGCGTCTGCAGACGGCGTCGACCCTCCGGAACGCTGTCCAGAGCGCCGGTTCGCCTCTTTTCAGAGCCTGCCGCTCTGCTCGCCGCCGCGCCGCTCTCAAGGCCAGGTGTGGGATGTCTGGCACAGGCTGCCCCTGCTGGACCCTGGTGATGACGGTTGCCGCCTTTGCGTTGTCGGCCACCAGTTGTAGGAGGTCCCTGTCACTCGTGTCCTGCCTGAATAGCTGCCGGTAGACTTGCCAGTCCACCACGCTGTACTGCCGGTCCCGGGGGGCCCTGCCTCGGAAGGGGGTGAGCAGGATGGGCAGGTGGTCCGAGCCCCATGTGTCCGGGAATGGTGACCAGGCGTACCGGCACCCTTCCGTGGCCACGCTGAGATCGATGGCAGTGCTGGAGGCCCGGCGCCCACGACGAAGGAAGGTGTCGGACCCGGTGTTGAGGATGGTGAGGCCCAGCTGCTGTAGCATGTCCCGCACCTCCCTGCCTCGCGGGTCCATCCTCCGGCTGCCCCAGTCCGGGTGATGTGCATTGACATCGCCGCAGAGCAGGAACTCCTTCCCCAACCGATGCACGAGTTGTCGGAGGCATCTGGGGTCCCAGGGCTGCTGCGGCCGGATATACACACTGGCCACAGTGGTGTCCCTCTCCTCGAGGCGTATGCGGACAGCACAACACTCGAAGGGACCACCGACCAGATCAGCCACAGGCACCTCTGCTTGGAGAAGCTCCCGCTTCACGTACACGGCGCAGCGAGCAGGTCCCTGCTGGTGGCTGTCGTCCAGGCAGGGGGCAGCACTGCAGGTCGTCAGAGTGCAGCCAGTGCGGCTGCTGTAGCCCATGTAGCCAGGCAGTCGCAGATCCTCTGCCCGGGCGTACACCTCCTGGAATGCGAGGACGTCGTAGTTGCTGCACAGGAGGTGCTCCGCCAGGTCAGCACTCCGCCGCCCTAGCCAGTTGGCATTCCACTGGAGAATGCTCGGGCGGCAACATCGACTCGACCCAAGGGAAGAATCAGCCATGGTGGGGCGTTTGTTGTTGCAAGGCCCCTGCCTGCAGGCAGATGGCACGGGCGGGGTGACCTTCTGGGAGGGCATTTCCCAAGGCCTGCAAGGTTAGCAGCAGGGTTGATACAATCTGGGTCACGGGATCTACAGCAGGTAGGGCCACGGCCACAGCAGGGAGTGCTGTGTGGGGAGCAGCTATAGCTGTGGGAGCGGCAGTGGCAGGCGGGGGCGCTGAGGTACCCTCGGCAGCAGGCGGCATCCCTGGGGCAACAGTCGTGACTGTTGGGGCGGCAGAGGTAGCAGGCAGAGTTGCTGGGGCAGTGGCACGGAGGGGCTGCAGTCCTTGTGGCGGCTGACGATGGCGATTGCCTGATGCGGCAGGAGAGCTGGTAGGTGGGGGGGCGGGTGGAGTGCGCCCCTTCAAAACGCTCGCAAAAGTGCGGGCCTCCTTGTCCTCCTCCCGCACCGCTGCTGCCACAGCACGCCTGGATAGTAAGGTGGTGGAGGATGCCATGATGGTGGCAACTCGCCGTTGCTCTTGCCACCGTGGGCAGTCCGGTGTGTTGGCAGGGTGTGGGCCACCACAGTTCACACACCGTGGCCGTGCCTGCGGGCAGTCCTGCAACTCGGGGTGGGCCCGGCCACAGCGAATACAGGCTCCGGGCCAGCTGCAGCTTTCCTTCACATGGCCGAACCGGCCGCACTGTAGGCATTGCGTGGGACGGGGCCTGGCTGGCCGCACCGGGAAGCGCACCAGGAAGAGGGTGACGTGCTCAGGGGGCACAGGGCTGGCAAAGCGTATCGTGATGGTACGGCCCTCTCTGGTGGCAGCAAGTATTGGTACAGAGGACTTGAGTCCGGGCAGCAGGCTCTCATCTGTAGGCTCACCGTCAACGCCGTGCAGGAAGCCGGTGCTTGTGTGTCGGTCGGCAGGCTTCCGCGCGCTCACTGGGATCCCGTGCAGCTCCTTGATGGTCAGGAGCTGTTCCAGGCACTCTTGCGTTGCAGCGTCCGCCGCCACGATGTTGCGCCTGTGATTGACACGAATCGCGGCAACGCCAGGCCGCGGGAAGAGTGCCCGGGCGAGAGTGAGGCGCGGGATCCCGCTGAAGGTGCCTCCAGCTGCGGCGGGCCGGTACAGCACCGTTCCCACCACCGCGGGGTTCACCGGCAGAACAGCAGCGGTCAGCCTTCTGTCACGTCGTAGTGCAGCTTTGGACTTGACCACCTGGAAGGCCACCTCGTCCTCTGGCTGGCTCGCCGGGACGCTGGTGGTTGCAGGAGTCTCTGCCAGTGGTCTCGCTGTGGTGACAGGGCCAGCGGGTGCAGCACGTAGTCCCCCGGAAGAAGAGATGGCAGCAGAAGTGCCCGCGGGTGCAGCAGGTGTGTGCTGCTTGCGGGCTGACTTCTTGCCCTTCTTCTTCTTCTTGCGAGGGGCCGGTGTGTCTCCCGCTGTGGTACTTTTCAGAAAGGCCGCCGCAGTCCCAGGGGTGGGCTGCCTGCGGTCTTCCTGCCTGCTGGATTCCGCCGAGGCATCGGGCACCTCGTCCATGTGCTCCTCGTCACTGGAGAGAGCGTCAGGAAGGGCCGCCGGCGTATCAACTGCTGTGGCACCATCACTGTGGCCCGCCGGGACTGTCCCCTTCTGCTCGGGGATGTCACTCCTCTCGGAAGGCTCGAGTGTGACCGGAGAGGTGACCGGCTGTTTCCGCGGGCCGTCCTCCTCGTCATCACTGCTGAACTGCTCCCGGCCGCGCTTCCTGGTGGCCGAGGAGTCCATCCCCTCCTCTTCGTCATCGGTCGGGGGCAGCGCGACAACGCTGTGCACCTCCATGGTGCTGGCACGTTCAGGCGCGGCAGGGTCGTCCGTTGGAGGCAGCGAGGAGACTGCAGCAGCGTCCGAGGCGCTGCTGCCTCGCGGGAAGGTCGGCAGTGGGCGGTCCCAAGGCTTGGGTGGATTGGCTTGCAGCCACTTATCAACTTGGCGTTGAATGCTGTCGGTCGCGGCGCCACCAAGCAGCAGGGAGTGCGCCTCGGCACGACAGGTCGTGAGGCTGTTCGATCGGCGATGACCCGGACGGGGGGGGCGCGTAGTGGGCGCCGCGAAGTCCGGGTCAGCGGCCGGGGCGCACTGTGCTGATGTAGGTTTAGTCGCTGGTAGCGGCGCTGTAGCAACTGCGTTGGCCATGGTTTCCCTGGAAGGCCGGTACGCGACGTCGTCCATGGTCGGTTGTGGAGTGCAGAGAAGGCTCGGACAGGCGAAGACCTCTCACAGGCACATTCACTCACACACACACAAGCACGAGGAATGTCAGCGCAAGGTTCCGGTAAAAAAAAAAAAAAAAAAAAAAAAAAAAAAAAAAAACGCCGGAGTAGAGCGGGAGCGAAGGGAAGCGCCACGGGGTCACAAAATAAAAGTGAAAAAGAAACAATCAAACAAAAAAGGATATGGCACTTCAGAGTCAACCGCGCGTACTTCGGGAAAGGCGCGAGTGTTCGCGATAAGTCACACACACGCTATACACACTGCGGGAAAGGTGCGAGTGTTCGCGATAAGTCACACACACGCGATACACACTGACACTCAGCTACGCGAAGTAGCTGTTCCCTGACAGCGATGATAATAAAATAACAGCTAAAAATAAAAGGGGGCTGTCAGGGAGAAAAACGAAGTGCTGTTACGTTAAGCGCACTAAGCTAGGAACCCGCGCCTAAGGTACACGCGAAGCACCGTGTCCCCGCGCCACATACACACGCCGATCAACCGCATAAACACACGGTAAAAGAGAGAAAACTCACGGAACGGCGGTGGCAAGCAGGGGGGGCACAGGCAGGTAGCCCAAGGGCAGGCAGTCCAAGTAGTTGGAGAGCGCACGAGTCCGTCACGCGCGTGCCGCCACAGCGGCTGGACGGCCGAGCACGGGTGCCGTACTCCTGGGGAGCGCGCGCGGCGCGCGAACCGCTCGTGTCGAATGCTCGACACGATCGAGTCGCGGTGTCGGCGCCGGCCCGCGAGACTGAGGAGGAAGGCGAACGGCGCACGCCGGTTGGTCGGCGGCCAGCTCGTCTCTCTCTCCCTCTTTTCTTCGCGAGGAGCGCGTTGGCCGCGCAGGTTGCTGCACTGACTATTTTTCTGCACTACAAGATTGAATATACACGGCAAACATGCTTTCGTTTGTTTGTTTGTTTTTAATTCTTTTCTCGTTACTGTTGCTAAGTTTCTTGCCCATTCATTCACGCACCCTTCACTGCTGCAAAATGGCGTATCAGTCGTATCAGCTGCCCCAGCGGCAAGGAGACATCAAACCGAGTAAGCGACAATTCATGTACGCGTACGTACAAGCCCAGCGGATACAACGCGTTCGCTAAAAAACGTTTCATCGTGTCCACTGAACATGACACACGCAATATTTGTCAAAACTCACAGCTGCAACAGCTCACCTGTGTGCCGCACGTAAATAAACTGCACACTTAACACTTTGCGACTACTCGTCCCCGGCGTGTGCCCCCCCCCCTCTTTTTTTTTTTCTTTTCTATGTTCTCGCTTTCTCTCTAATCACATCAATGCCTCATTTGCACGCACGAAACCCGTTTCACGGCGTCACTTTGACGCCATCCTTGTCGCCAAACCAAGGGACTAACACACGCGGTCCGGGCACGGCCTCATGGCCGGAAATTTCTAAACAAAGCGTGCTCGCGTTGTTGTGGACGCCGGCACGTGAAATTCGGCAAAGTAACAGCACCTTTGGCTGGCTACGCGTGTCTCAAATTTTACTGTGGCAGCTCCACTACATATCGCGATACGGCAGTTTCACCGAAGCCACGCAACGCGACCGCGCTCATTTCAGCATTCACGGGGACGGCAGAGAGTGAGAGCGCACCTCCTCTCGGGCGCGCCTCTCCTCCCGTAAACACGGACTGTCAAGCGGTCCGGTCGCAGCGAAGTTTCCCCATCTCCTTGCGGGGTGGTTCAACACCTGCCCGTTTCAAGTGCACGGTTGCACTGTGAGGAACCCTGCAAGGGTCACGCAATTACAGGCAAAACAGCCCTAACTCTAAAGCGCCTTACATAGGACGAGATTGGAGCGTAAAATGCACCACCCTTTATGCATTCTTTCTTCTTTACAGCGTTGGAAGAGTGTTCGTTCGCTGCATGTTTTACGCATGCGTACTTTCGCTTACATAATACCTTCGGAGGCTGACAACCTGTTAAGTAATCTATCAACGACTATCCGGACGGCATCAGCTGTGCAAAGAAGATTTGCAGTTGGCCTTCCAGAGCCGTCCAGAGCACACAAAGTAGGTCTACACATCGTGGCAACCAATATTTCGAAAAAAGTGAATTGCGTAGTATTATAAAGAATACAACTTTCAGAATGAGCAAAACTGCTTGGTTTGACCAAAGTACAAAGAGGTGCGATTTATACCACATCGATCCATTTATTGAATTAAAAATTACGCTGGCATTAGATAGAATATCGGAAACTCTAATTGACCGATTGAGGCTAGGCACGGCATACACAAAAACATTTGTTTTTTTTTTTTCTTTGCACAGACACGGCAGAGCTGAAAGTCCCGAATGCGAATGCGGATTGATAGATGAAGACGTATGTCACCTTCTCGTAGACTGTCCACATCACGAGACGCCGTCTTAAGTCCGAACAGTTGGCATTAGACCGCAGACCGTTTAACATGAAGAAACTTCTGGGTCCGTGGCCTACTCGAGTTTTACAGTCGCACGCTTTAAAAGCATCAACACGTTCTTTACAAGACAGCGGGATTGCTGATAAGTATTAAGAAATAACGAACTTTCATTTGTAACAAATGTACTTATTATGTACAGTATCACGTGACTCTCATCATGTGTGTGTTGTGAAATGAATGACGTGTCGACAATTATGTACACACGAGCGAATGCATCTTTATACGGACCAGACGTGTGCTCTACTGTTTTGTGCTGGTGGACCGAATATTATCGAGGGACATTATATCAGAGACTTCATTCATTGACTTTCGAACATTTACTTACCATTGTGTTCTGATATGTGCGTATAAGTGTAAGTGTGTCTTTGCATATCTCTGCCCGAGTTTTCTACTTTCCATGCACTGCTTTGTACGTTTTGCTTCAAGATACGTGTTCAAGTTTAACTCAACGGCCAAGGAGTAGCCGGCGCCATAATGGTGCGCCGACATCTCCTTACATATCATATCAATAAGAAAAAAAGATGCGCGCCAATGCCCATCTATTGTATTCCCTTCTCACGTGCCCCAATACCAAACTGCGCGTGCCATTTCTGTGGTGCAAGTGTGTTTAAGTAGTCGCAGTTTCATCTTTCACAATCATGAGGGTTCCCATATTGAAAGTATTCCTTCCCCGAACTTGTGGCAGGGACGCACGATGCGAAATTACAAAATGATCGCGCTTGAAAGCTTCATACAAATGCACTGTCGACCCGCCGAACATAGTCAGTAATCTAAAACAAAGCGGAAATAAACGGTGCGTCCGCTCATTCATTTAAGGTAAGTTTCCCACCACATTCCGAATGGAACGTACCACTCATTTGTGCCTAGCACAGGCGCATTTGTTCTTTCGAAGAGAACACAGTGTTCCGCTACACCGTGTGATTATGTAAACGTCAAGCCGAGCAGTGTCGTTTGCTGGCCGGCCTGGCTATGTTTCTTTCGGCGACGCGCAAACGGAGCACTCGGTGCGAAAACGGGAAATGCCCATACCTCGTGTCGACCGCCTTTCTTTACTGGATTTCGTACTTCTTTGTGCACTATATAAATCACCTGCGTGGTACCCCTGTCATGCGTACGCACAGTTTTGTTTTTTCCTTCACTCGGGCTGTCGATACTTTGCTTTCGGACAATAATTAGCATGCAGTCCGCCGCCACGCTTTTCTGCTTCTACAGCTATTGTCACATGCGTCTATATATTTCTCCCCTATCTTTTCTTGCATCAATGCTTCCGCACATTTTTCACCGCGCCACGCACTTTAAGCTACATTCACTCCTCCTACAGTCTCGAAACGGGCCTGCCCTGCGCTCTCAAGAAATAAATGCCCCAATTTCGTAAACAAATGAATGGCGTGGCAGAGAAGGAACTCTGCGCTGTCTGATGAATGTGGCTGTACCCTTCACATCGGGCGGCAGCTATCACCACCTAGCCATAATGCTGACCTAACAAACAGCTACATTTATCTTGTTTTTTTTCTCTCTTTAAATAGTGAAGTATAGGACCGCGGTGCTTTGCAGTGAATGGTTTAGTTTTCACTCTTGCCTTGACTTTAGCCACCAATAAGATAACCACCTTCTAGTTAATTCTACCCGCCTAAAGTCTATTTTGCCCTCCCCCGTCTCTAAACCCCGGTGCTTTTGAAAAACTCTGCGCCATCATTCTAAACTATAAGGTGAAGCCCTTTACATAGCATTATCAAGTGTTCGGCAGTTTCCTTCTCTCCGCATGCACTGCATACCGTGTATACCCCTTCATATTTGGCCCGACATGTCGGAGTTGCTCGGGCAAGCGCTGACGCGAGTTTCCTATTCTATCATTTCCCAAGAGCTGAACACACTCGAGTTCATGTTACCTTTTTTTGAGAGAAGCGGCCACCTTCCCCCTGTTTTTTTTTTTTTTTTAATTACCACGCTCCTGGTTTTGTTTTCCCTCCATTACCGTACTTGTGGCACTTTTCTCCGCGCACTCGGTCTTCTCTAATTTACCTGTTCAACCTCCCCGAGCACACACGTCGAGCGCGGCACACCAACGCTCCTGCTAGCGGTGTTCAACAGAGAGAAGAGGATGGATTCGGAGCCGAATCTCTCAGCACAACCCCTATGCCGACGCAGACAATTTGGGTGGCTCTGAGAAGAGCCGTTGATTTGTCGTTGCTCGCTGTGGCCCACGACGCACGCCTACTTGGAGCTGGTGTACTTGGTGACGGCTTTTGTACCCTCGGACACCGCGTGCTTGGCCAGCTCTCCGGGCAGCAGCAGGCGCACCGCGGTCTGGATCTCCCGGCTCGTGATGGTCGAGCGCTTGTTGTAGTGAGCAAGGCGTGACGACTCGGCGGCGATACGCTCGAAGATGTCGTTCACGAAGCTGTTCATGATGGACATGGCCTTGCTGGAGACACCAGTGTCGGGGTGCACCTGCTTCAGCACCTTATAGATGTAGATGGAGAAGCTCTCCTTCCTGCGGCGCTTCTTCTTCTTCTTGTCCGTGGCGCGCACATTCTTCTGCGCCTTGCCGGCCTTCTTGACGGCTTTGCCAGACGGTTGGGGAGGCATGATTTCACACAACACGCACGCGAGACCAGAGTCGAATGCGCGTGTCCCCCTGTCTCGCCGCGCTTAAATATGAGCGAGGGGTGTTGACGAGATCAGCACAACGCGCGCGCCCCATTGGTTCGCACGGCTTCTCTCTCTCACACTCTCATCCGTTCCCCGCGAGCGGCGGCGCGCGATGGTGGCAACGGAAACCATTCGAGCACGGCTCTCATCTCAGAAGGCAGCAGCTTTCTTGTTTTCGGCAACCGGCGTCGTTGGAGGTGTTGGTTGGTTCGAGTAGGAGGAGACCCGCTGTTCGCATGCGGTGACCCGGCGGACTCCTGCACAGGTTTTCGTCGGTTTTGGTGAGGTTTCTTGTCCCCTTTTCTCTGCCCTTTTTTTTTTTTTTTTTTTTTCTTTTTTTCAGGTTAGGCTAGCTCCTAACTGACTTGGTAGCCTCGTGGTGGTGGTACCACGATGACTACCAGTCTGCTCTCGCAGATTAGGCCGCGGGTGCACTACGCACGCGTGCCTAAGGGCGTCGGCAGTGCCGACATTTGCAAAGAGCTCGTGAAGCGCTTCACGCCCAGTGAGCTGACGTGTGTTCAGGATTATGGCTTAGGGAAGTTTGAGGTGACATTCGCGAATGACGAGGCGAATCGGCGGTTTTTAGACGATCCCGTCCTCGCCATTCGCGATGCGAGGATCAGGTTTCAGTACCGAGGTGTTCGGGTCAAGGTGGTGCGCATCATTGGCTTCCCGGCGGACGCGGATAAGCGCATCATAGTACAACTGTTGGAGAGGTTTGGAAAGGTTTTGGAAGTGGCGCGAGAGGAATCACCGTATCTGCCGGGGGTCTCGACCGGCGTCCTCATGATCAAAATGGAGATGCACAAGAGTGTCCCCAACCTGCTCGAGGTGAGGGACGTCATCGTCCAGTTTGAGTATGAGGGCGTCGCGCGGGTTTGCCGGCGCTGCTACAAGACTGGACACCATGCGGCGAAGTGCACTGTGCCACAGTGTGTGCGCTGTGGGGCTTTTGGTCACGACCAGTGCGCGGTAAAATGCAGGCACTGCGGCGGCGATCATGGCCCCTCACAGTGCAAGGCGCGGACGAATTCGTCGGCCGCCCCGCCTGTAGCCTCTTCTTCTTCCCAGGAGCAGGTGAGCGGCGTTGCGGAGGATCGGGAGGCTGCTCCGGGGGACGCCGAGGGCTCGACCCAGCCACAGCCGGAGCCCATTAGCGAACGGGCTCCAGGAGGGGAAGAGCAGGAGGCGGGGTCGGAATTAGCTGAGGCCCCCACCCTCTCTGCTGCCGCCGAGCCGTCGCCGGCCTCGCCTGCCGGTGCGCCCGGGACCAGCCCTGCTGACGCGCCTGCTGCCGAGGAGACACAGGAACCCATGAGCTGGACGGACGCTGTTCGGGGCAAGAAGCGGCGCGCCAACCGATCACCAGGGCCCTCCAAGGAGAGGCTGGCGGCGGCTCCGAGCGGCGGCCCCGGCAGCCCTAAGGACGACCTCCCGGTTCCGAAGCGAGCCGCAGCGACAGAGTCCGACGAGGAGTCCACCTCGTCGACTGTCACGGACGGTACCACGGGTGAGTTGAACAACAGTTCTTCTTGCCCTAACTGTGGACCAGGCAATTGCGAGTGTTCGTTAATGTCTAACACAGTGTACTCGTCCACGAACGAGGATTCCCTCTCCGAGGGGGACTCTCGTTCGTAGGTTTTATATTAGGTAGCTTTTCAGCAGCTGATACCTTCGAGTATCTGCTGTTATCTTCTCTTCTGTGATTTTCTTTTCGCTTCTTGCCTATTCTAGAGTCTGTCTTCTCTCCTATCTTTCATCATGGCTTCTTCTCTAACTATTGCTACCTTTAATTGTCGGGGTATTACTAGAGCAGCGAAACAAGCTGAGGTCATTCATTTAGCTCGGTCTCGAAAAATAGACATTCTCCTTTTGCAGGAAACTTTTGTGTCTAAATTGCAACAGATTAAGAACTTTGACAGAACGTTTGGCACCAAATCCTACTGGAATTATGGGGGCGCACATTGCCGGGGAGTTGCTGTCATTTTAATGCCACGATTCACCGGTTCTGTGCTACGCTACGCCAGGGATTCGGACGGCCGTGTTCTGTCAGTGGATCTTGACTCTGGCGTTAGAATTGTGAATGTGTATGCTCCAGCAAAGCGCGGACAGCAGAAAGATTTCTTTAATTCCCTAGATTCTTATCTAGTTGGCCCTTCCCGTGTCATTTTAGTAGGCGATTTCAACTGTGTTTTAGAAAAAGCGGATCGCGTTTCCCTCAAAGGAACTCCAAAGTTTAGAGACGGAAACGGCGAGCTAGAGTTGCGGGAGCTTGTTAAAGAGCTGGGGCTTGTCGATGCTTGGCGGTCCCTCCGTCCTCTCCAGTCAGGCATGACTTGGACGGGGAGGGGGAGCCGCTCGAGGATCGATCGTTTTTATGTCTCGCCCTCGCTTGCTCCTAGCATGCACTCTAGCTGGCTGTGTTCTTCCGCGTTGAGTGACCATAGCCTTCTTGCACTGAGATTTGCCGACTCTAGTTTGGTGCCATGGGGCAAGCGACCGTGGCGTTTAAATCCACGGCTCCTTAAAGATAAGGACGCCACAAAAGATGTGGCGACCTATCTCATCGGTTCACTCCTTGGCGACCAAAACTTAGGCGGTAGCGATTGGGACACGGTGAAGGCCGGAGTCGCGGAGCGCTTTCGGGATTGGGGCAAGAGGCGGGCGCGGGAGGAGCGCGCCGAGATCAAAGCGGTCTCTGACGCGATCCTCCTGCTCTCAAAGCCATTGTCCTGCGGCCTGGGGGTAACCGCGGCTCTTACTTCACTGCGCAAAGAATATAGAGTCCTGCTCCAGCGACGCTGGGACCGCTTGCGGGCCACAGCACGCGCAGAGCAGTGGGAAATGGAGGCTTGGTGCAGCAGAAATGTCCTTCGCAGACACTTGGCTAGGAAGAGCTCAGCGATAACCTCTTTGGTCGATCCTAACACAGGCGGCTTAGTGGAAACGCAGGACGAAGTATTAGAGGTGGCAAGACAGTTCTACAAGAACCTTTACGCCGAACCACCTCCCACTCCGTACTCGTTTCCTTTCACCAAAACTTACGAGGACTTTGATATTTGTGACACTCCCTTCGTCGAAGAGGAGGTGTTTGCAGCCCTTAAATCCATGAAGCATAATCGCAGCCCAGGTTCAGATGGTTTGACAGTCGAGTTTTATGTCAAGTTTTGGAGAGTTTTGGGGGGGCCTTTTACCACATTGGCAAACAGGCTTCTCCGTGAGGGGACCCTGTCAGCAACTCAAAGAGAGGGGCGGATCACTCTCCTGTGCAAGGATGAGACGAGACGCACCGACCTGAGAGCCTGGCGGCCCATCACCCTCTTGAACTGTGATTACAAGCTCATAGCTAAGTGCCTGTCCGTTCGACTCACTCCAGTGCTCAGTACTGTTTTGGGTCCGTACCAGGCGTGTTGTGTCCAAAATAGGTCGTGCCAACTTCATGGTTTCGCTATCAGGGACCTCATAGAATGGTCGAATTCTCGCAACCTAAGTGGAATCCTTTGTTCTTTTGATCAAGAAAAGGCTTTTGATATTATCAGTCACAAGTACATCTTCAAAGTTTTAAAGCAGGCGGGCTTCAGTTCAAAGTTCATCAGCATGGTCAGGGCTCTCTACTTTCGTCCTAGTTCTGCTGTTGTCATACAAGATCGCGTCTCGGAGTCGTTCGGTGTGTGCCGTGGAGTCCGACAGGGTGACCCACTGTCGCCCGCTCTCTACGTGCTCGCATTCGAGCCGCTCTTGCAGAGGCTTTCTAAAGACACCAGCATAGGTAGATTTCCCCTTCCGCCAGGTTCCCCCCCTGTGGCAATGTTTGCCTATGCAGATGACCTCTCTATCGTCGTCCCGGACGAGGCAACTGTTTGCACCGTCTTGGACGTTGTGGAGGGGTACTGCTCGGCGAGCGGCGCCAGAATAAATAAGTCAAAGAGCGCAGTCATGTATCTGAACTGTGCTCCCTCCAGTCCACGTCCTGTACATGGGCTCCCCATAAAGAAACGCCTACGTATATTAGGTTTCCATTTCGAGCCAGATGGCCTGACTACCGAAAACTGGCGGTTAGCAAGGCAAAAGCTTACTGATAGGATTGAGGAACTCGGTGCCTTGTCTTGTCCGCTTACAGCCAGGGCCACGATAATTCAATCACTGTTGTTCAGTTTCCTCACGTACATAGGTTCGGTTATGCCAGTTAAACCCCACACCAAAGTTATCTTGGAAAAGAAAGTTTTCAAATTCTTTTGGGGTCGTGCCGCTCCTTTTGTGGCGCGCCCCGTGTTGAAGTTGCGCAGGGACGAAGGAGGATTAGGTATTCCCGACCTTAGCGTTGTGACCACGGCATTACATGTTAAATGGACACGGGTAGCTCTTGAGTCAGATATGCTCCTTACTAGAAGCTTTGCGTCTTATTTCCTGAGTACCAGGCTGAGGTTGTTCTCGCCTGGGGCATTTTCGAATTCCGTGCCTCGGGCGGGAACGCCTTCTGCCTTCTATGCAGGGGCCGCTTCTACTTTGGCCCGTCTCCAAGAGGTCGACCCCGAGATAGATTTAGATTCAATCGAACTCCGCGAGTTAGTCGATAGACTCGCTCCGGAGTTACCCGAATGCTACAGAGAACACGACCTGTCCGAATACAGTCCTAACTGGCGGTTAATTACTGCCAGTTTCCTGGACGCCAAGCGCGCTACATTCATGTATCGCCTGGCCAGAGATCGCCTGCCTCTAAGCTTCAGGCCTTTCACAAGAATTGCTCAACGAGGAGTGTGCCCTTTTTGTGGCACTAAGGAGGACCTGGTTCACGTGTTCTCTCAGTGCGCACTACCAGCTGCCCTCCATCGAAGGATAGCTAGCTTGTTTGGCCACCCAGGTGTTCCTTTCAACACCGTTCGTTTTCTTCAACCCCTGTCGCGACAAGCGGCTAAGCAATACGTGCTTCTGCTTGTTGAGTGCTCGTACCAAGTGTGGGTTGCACGGTGCTGTGCCGTCTTTGATGGCAAGCGACCCGGGCTTCTCGAAGTGCTTGCAAAAGTACGGAAGGAGGTCTGGTTCGTTCTCCACCGAGAGTGGCAGCGCCTTGGTGCAAAGAAGTTCTACGAGACGTGGCACCGTCCGGCAGTGATTTTCAGTGAGGCAGGAGGGCAGATAACCATCAACTTTTAATGATGGCTTTCTCTAAGGCTCCACGACTAGGCCTAGTGAGCCAGTCGCCCCCGAGTTTGGTCTGTATGGTCTTTCACCCGAGTTTTGCATGTGCTAAGGTGATCCTGTCACCTTGTCGGGCTTTACCCGCAAGGTCCGTGTTGGCCCCTTCTGTAGGCTCGGCTACTTTACTCGTCGAGGCGGAAGGTGGTTCCCTTCTTCGAGAAGGACTAAGCCGGCTTTCAGCCGTGCCGGTTTCCATGGGTACGTTTGGTTTGTGTGCAGCAGCACTGGCCTCTGCACCAAATAGTAGTCCCGTAGACCCCACAGGACGGATTGTGTCTCACTGCGCCCTTGTGGTGAGGAGACGGGCCATGACCGCAAAACGCCTCGCGCTGAGCGATAGCCCATCCGCACTGTGGGGGTGTTGTCGCAGGGTCTCAGCCGCGCGACAGTGTGAGGGCACGGGCACTTTGGTTGTGGTGACTGAAGTTACCGCGACCGAAGGCAGCACCGCTGCCACTTTTTTGGGTACGTCCGCTTTGCGTGTGGTGGCGAGAGCTACCATGCCGAAGGGTAGCCCCTATGTCAAGTCTCGCTGGGCCCTAGTGGTCAGGAGACGGGCCATGACCGCAGCGCGCCCCATGCGCCGCGATAGCCCACCCTGCCAGGGTACGTTCACTTTGCGCGTTGCGACTGAAGTTGCTCCGCCGGAGGGTAGTCCCTTTGTCGGGCCTCCCTGGCTTGTATGCCGGGAGGCAGGCCGCGTCTGTTGGGCGCCTGGCGCCGAACGGTGGCCCCCTTGCCAGGGCATGGCCGTCTGCCCGAAACAAATCTTCCCCCCACACAGCCCTGGGGGGAGGGAGAGCCGGGACAGACGTAGGATGATGATGGGTTGATGAGTTAAGTGTGACTCTGGGACAAAGCGTTTCGGCGCCGCGTCTCCTTCCTATCTGACAACGGCTCTTGTTTTCGGCAACCGGCGTCGTACCAAGCGAAAAGCAACACCATGTCCGGACGTGGCAAGGGCGGCAAGGCGAAAGGCAAGAGCAAGACCCGTTCTAGCCGCGCGGGGCTTCAGTTCCCCGTGGGCCGTATTCACCGCCTCCTACGCAAGGGAAACTACGCCGAGCGCGTCGGAGCTGGCGCTCCGGTCTACCTGGCTGCCGTACTCGAGTACCTGGCCGCCGAGGTGCTCGAGCTGGCGGGCAACGCCGCTCGTGACAACAAGAAGACCCGGATCATCCCCCGTCACTTGCAGCTCGCCATCCGCAACGACGAGGAGCTGAACAAACTGCTTTCCGGCGTCACCATCGCGCAGGGCGGTGTGTTGCCCAACATTCAAGCCGTGCTTCTTCCAAAGAAGACGGAGAAGAAGGCGTAAGCGAGCACCCCTTCCGCGCGCTCGCCGCATTCCCCAAACGGTCCTTCTAAGGACCACCCAAACAGGTGACGCGGCCGTGTTTCGCTTCGCAGTCACGATGGCTCTGTTCGTACCCTCAAGCGTGTTTGTTTTTCTATACTTTATATATATTTCCTCGCGACATCAGTTAGCCACAAGTGCGCGACGCCAAATGCTGCAAAGAGACAACCAAATCACGCAGCTCGGCACCGAAAAAGACAGAAAAGAGCATGTAAGCGTTGTCATTTCTCATTAAAAAAAAAAAAAAAAAAGCTCCACACGTAACCGTCTATCCTTACGATGACACCTGAACGGGTCAGCACAGGGACAGAGTAAATTTAATACCTTTGAATAGAAAAACAAACGTAAGGTAAAAAAAAAAAAAGAGAGAGAGAGAGAGAGAACCCGCCGTTAGCGCATTCCATTTGGTGCTTCTAACACAATTTATTTCGTCTATCTTGCTAGGCAGCGCAGCCACTATTACACAGAACACACAACACAAGCGCTTAACTTCAACTAAACGTTTATTGCAAAAAAAAAAAAAAAAATTGTCCAGAATATGGCACAAAAACTTGTTCAGCTTCAAAAGAAATGAAAGGAAATGACACGCGATGATTTCGAGTGTGTTAGTGCACTCTCTATCGCGCTCACGCGGAAAGAACTGTTTTTTGGATGGGGTGATAGAGAATAACAGACAGTAATGTGCGGGACTGGCACGTGTGCTTTTTGTTGTCTACCTTTTACTATTCTTTTTCTCTGTTCACCCCCTTTATAAACTCTGACGTTTGCAATGAAAGTTCAGTTGAAGTTAAGCGCTTGTGTTGTGAGGTCTGTGTAATAGTGGCTGCGCTTCCTAGCGAGATGGATCCTTACCAACTGGCCCGATACAATTGTTTATTTCGTCTCTCGGTAAAACTTCATCACCTCCTACGAGTGCACCCAAAAGTTGCGCCGGGGTCCAGCAGCCCAAGTCACCATGGCGTTACGCAAACAGAAGCCCTCAAAAACACCTTACAAGCGGCGGGCAAAAAGGTAAACACATAAATGAAATTGACACACCACAGGGTCGCAGCACGGCTGCTGCACACACACCGACTGAAGCTAGCCTACCTTTTCTCTGTCTACTCATAATGATACACACTTTTACCTTGAATTTGTCAAAGCTGAGCCATTTCTTCGTAATAACGACGCGCCGACGTTCCGTTCTTCCGCGCGCTAGACAACGGCAGCCACGTACGTACAAAACATGACAGCAAAAGAGGGTGCGGCCGGAGTACGTGGCCTGGAGTGGTCTCGTAGCCAAAGCAGACACGTTGGTGGTCCTGAGAAGGACCGTTTGTTGTTGCTTGCCTGTCGACCGAAGCGCAGGGAGCAGCCCAACTTAGGCGCGCTCACCGCGAATGCGCCGAGCCAGCTGGATGTCCTTTGGCATGATGGTGACGCGCTTAGCGTGGATGGCGCACAGGTTGGTGTCTTCGAAAAGACCAACGAGGTAGGCCTCGCTAGCTTCCTGTAGGGCCATCACGGCAGAACTCTGGAAACGGAGGTCCGTCTTGAAGTCCTGAGCGATTTCCCGCACCAGGCGCTGAAAGGGAAGCTTGCGGATCAGCAGTTCGGTCGACTTCTGGTATCGGCGAATTTCACGCAGGGCCACGGTTCCAGGCCTGTAACGGTGAGGTTTCTTCACCCCGCCTGTGGCAGGGGCACTCTTGCGAGCAGCCTTGGTAGCAAGCTGCTTACGCGGAGCCTTGCCTCCAGTACTCTTGCGCGCGGTTTGTTTAGTTCGGGCCATGCTGCGTGCGTCCGATCACCTCGACTGACGGAGCGAAACTGCGCTCCTGCCGGAGATCGGCAAAAGCGGCTTCGCCGCACGACCCATCTCTCTCCCTCCCATTGGCCGAAGCGTGAGAACCCGTCCGCGTGCGAGCGCGGAAGCGTACGCCAGGATGCTGGCTGGCGCTCATTTTCGGGCAACCGTGCAGTTCGCGGCTGCAAAGAGGTACACCGAAACGAAACCACTACCGCTGTACAATACAGCCTGCTGCGCATTTCTTTCGCCTTCCAGGCAACACATCAATCGACGCTGTAGCTCGTCGCTTCCCGAAGCGGCGCGACGGAGTGCGAGACGCCACCATTCACGCCAACAGCGCGCATCGCACTAGAGCGCCTCGCATCACCGAGGGCAAATGCGCACTGCCACGCCAAAAAAACTTGCTCCTTGCGTTGTCGCTTATTTGCGACCATTACGTAGATGGGCGAAGACGACGAGAGACCACCGGCAGTGTTGGTATATGCATACACGTCCGCGCAACGACAAGGAGTAAAACGCAACAAAACATTCTAACACAAACACCCCGTACATCCAACTGCCACTGAGCGCGCCTACTTGCTCAATCGCAGACAGTAACGGGACTCAATTTTATCTTCCTTTCCCTCTTAAGAATCACTCATACATACTTGCCAAACTACTAGGTGCGCTCAATGGCGGTTGGATGTACGGGGTGTTTGCGTTCGAATGTTTTGTTTCATTTTTACTCCTATTCCCTCGATATGTCGTCTCACTCTGGCTTCCCTCATGTCTCTTTCTCTACACTTTTATTCCCACCCTTTTAATCCCCCCTCACCCCCCATCCCTTGTGAGCTACCGCTGAGGTGTCGCATCCTGATGCAGACAGTTTCGGGGCTCACTTTCCTCTTCTTTTCCATCTTACACATCAGCAATCCCCCCCCCCCCCCCAACCTCTAAGTGCTAAATATGTGGCACAAAAAGCAGGAAATGGACTCAATGAAAGGGTGAAAAATAATAATCATAATAGAAACGAAGATCAACACGCGCCTCAAAAAGCCCCATTCACTCCTCTTTCACATTTTCACGAGAAAATGAAGGTACACACATGGAGAACAATTTTTGTTATAGGTAGGCTTGCCTGAGCAGAACCACTGTCGTGCGCCTTGGTTACACATTCGACACGCCTCGTCCTGTGCGGAGGTGGGTGGGAAACCAAGGGTGCACTTGAAAATGCAATGCTCGTGGGTTGGTGTCGCCATCTGACGGCAGGCTCACGCGAGCGCGCCTTGCTTTCGAATTTCCCGCGCTCGAACCTCTCGCGTTTACATCATGGGCTAGTCCCCCCCCCCCCCCCCCCTCTCGCGTGGGCGGCGAAGCCAGCCTCCCTAGAGTGACCACCTCTGCCGGCGAAATGGAAACACTTGTTGCGTAGCTGTCCGTCCAAGTAAAGCTTTCACAACTGCAGTGTTCGCAGCACCAGTACAGTACATGAGTGCCACTTCTATCAAGTGCAGCTTCCCTCAGCACGCTGCATGGGCAGCGCTTATTGTGTACTTGCTTCTGACTTGCGCAGAAATTCTGTTTAAACATCCCCTTCCACTTTTCTTTCTTTTTTTTTTTGTATTTTGCAGCTCGGCAGCGCCAGGTGTGAAAAAAAAAAAACAAACAAAAATTATTAGGCGTGACAATGTACACAATGTGTTATTGAATGGGGCACTTCTGAGTGCACAGCGGGCGCGGTAAACACGACCAACCTGTCACAATCAATTTTTTCATTTGTAAGTACACATCCCTTCTTCGTCTGGGTGCCCCACGGTAGAACATAGTGCGTTTTTATTTATTTTGACACAACGTGACGCGATCGTGTAGTGGGCATTCCAAAGAAAAAAGCGAGTTCGTGCTTCCTGAGCATAGTCGTGTCTCCAAGAATGCAGTGACCAGGGTAGAACGCTGCGCTCGGCTTCTTCCTTCGCGCGATAAGGTAACTAGGCGACGTTCGCTTGACGGGCCCGTTTTAGCAGCTTGGCTTGCAGGAAGGAGAGGAAGAACTCGCAGATGCGGCGATTGATTCGTGCATGCAGACCCAGGAGAAAGACGACGACGCGAACGAAATGCGGTGAACGTGACAAGTACCCAGCGCGATCAAGCTACTACTACACGAGGTGCTGCTCACCTGAGCGATGACGCAATGATATTGCAAAGAGGGACGGACGGGTATGGCGAACCGCTGGGATCACACTGCCGAAGCATCAAGTGGGTAGCCCTGAAGAGGGCTGTTGTGTTCTCGTTGGCTGGCTGCAGGCGACGCCGCTGGCTTCTTAGCCTCCGAATCCGTACAGGGTGCGGCCCTGACGCTTGAGGGCGTACACGACGTCCATGGCTGTCACGGTCTTCCTTTTGGCGTGCTCGGTGTAAGTGACGGCATCGCGGATCACGTTCTCGAGGAACACCTTGAGAACGCCGCGAGTTTCCTCGTAGATGAGGCCAGAGATGCGCTTGACACCGCCACGGCGCGCCAGACGACGGATGGCCGGCTTGGTTATGCCCTGGATGTTGTCACGCAACACCTTTCGATGACGCTTGGCGCCACCCTTCCCCAGCCCTTTGCCACCTTTGCCACGGCCAGACATGACGGCTTCCGAAGTTTCTGCTTCTGCTTCGAAACGCGCCCGGAAAGCGAATGGTGGTGGTAGTGATTAGAATGAAGAGGAAAAAGGCACCTAATTTCTGTCTGCCTTCAGGCGACACGGCGCAGTGCCTTATAGGGGTGGGGGGAAGGAGGGATAAAAAGAATAGAAGGAAAGTAGAAGCAGAAGAAGACAGCCAACGAGAGGAAAAAAGAAGGAGATAGGAAAGTGGGGATCCGGTCGAAGAAGTCCAAGGGCGGGGTGCCACAATGCGAGAGCTACACGGCGTCAGGAGACCGCGGAGGGCGAACCAGTCGGCGGAAGCTACGCTGAAGTCGGAGATCGCGAGGGCACAACCGTCCAGCTTGAAATCCTGCGAGCGAATCGAAAGCGAATGGGTGGTGGTGGTAGTGGTTACAATGAAGAGGAAAAAGGCACCTAATTTCTGTCTGCCTTCAGGCGACACGGCGCAGTGCCTTATAGGGGTGGGGTGAGAGGGATAAAAAGGATAGAAGGAAAGTAGAAGCAGAAGAAGACAGCCAACGAGAGGAAAAAGAAGGAGATAGGAAAGTGGGGATCCGGTCGAAGCAGTCCAAGGGCGGGGTGCCACAGTGCGAGAGCTACACGGCGTCAGGAGACCGCGGAGGGCGAACCAGTCGGCGGGAGCTACGCTGAAGTCGGAGATCGCGAGGGCACAACCGTCCAGCTTGAAATCCTGCGAGCGAATCAACGAAAGCGAATGCTCGACACGATCGAGTCGCGGTGTCGGCGCCGGCCCGCGAGACTGAGGAGGAAGGCGAACGGCGCACGCCGGTTGGTCGGCGGCCAGCTCGTCTCTCTCTCCCTCTTTTCTTCGCGAGGAGCGCGTTGGCCGCGCAGGTTGCTGCACTGACTATTTTTCTGCACTACAAGATTGAATATACACGGCAAACATGCTTTCGTTTGTTTGTTTGTTTTTAATTCTTTTCTCGTTACTGTTGCTAAGTTTCTTGCCCATTCATTCACGCACCCTTCACTGCTGCAAAATGGCGTATCAGTCGTATCAGCTGCCCCAGCGGCAAGGAGACATCAAACCGAGTAAGCGACAATTCATGTACGCGTACGTACAAGCCCAGCGGATACAACGCGTTCGCTAAAAAACGTTTCATCGTGTCCACTGAACATGACACACGCAATATTTGTCAAAACTCACAGCTGCAACAGCTCACCTGTGTGCCGCACGTAAATAAACTGCACACTTAACACTTTGCGACCTACTCGTCCCCGGCGTGTGCCCCCCCCCCTCTTTTTTTTTTTCTTTTCTATGTTCTCGCTTTCTCTCTAATCACATCAATGCCTCATTTGCACGCACGAAACCCGTTTCACGGCGTCACTTTGACGCCATCCTTGTCGCCAAACCAAGGGACTAACACACGCGGTCCGGGCACGGCCTCATGGCCGGAAATTTCTAAACAAAGCGTGCTCGCGTTGTTGTGGACGCCGGCACGTGAAATTCGGCAAAGTAACAGCACCTTTGGCTGGCTACGCGTGTCTCAAATTTTACTGTGGCAGCTCCACTACATATCGCGATACGGCAGTTTCACCGAAGCCACGCAACGCGACCGCGCTCATTTCAGCATTCACGGGGACGGCAGAGAGTGAGAGCGCACCTCCTCTCGGGCGCGCCTCTCCTCCCGTAAACACGGACTGTCAAGCGGTCCGGTCGCAGCGAAGTTTCCCCATCTCCTTGCGGGGTGGTTCAACACCTGCCCGTTTCAAGTGCACGGTTGCACTGTGAGGAACCCTGCAAGGGTCACGCAATTACAGGCAAAACAGCCCTAACTCTAAAGCGCCTTACATAGGACGAGATTGGAGCGTAAAATGCACCACCCTTTATGCATTCTTTCTTCTTTACAGCGTTGGAAGAGTGTTCGTTCGCTGCATGTTTTACGCATGCGTACTTTCGCTTACATAATACCTTCGGAGGCTGACAACCTGTTAAGTAATCTATCAACGACTATCCGGACGGCATCAGCTGTGCAAAGAAGATTTGCAGTTGGCCTTCCAGAGCCGTCCAGAGCACACAAAGTAGGTCTACACATCGTGGCAACCAATATTTCGAAAAAAGTGAATTGCGTAGTATTATAAAGAATACAACTTTCAGAATGAGCAAAACTGCTTGGTTTGACCAAAGTACAAAGAGGTGCGATTTATACCACATCGATCCATTTATTGAATTAAAAATTACGCTGGCATTAGATAGAATATCGGAAACTCTAATTGACCGATTGAGGCTAGGCACGGCATACACAAAAACATTTGTTTTTTTTTTTTTCTTTGCACAGACACGGCAGAGCTGAAAGTCCCGAATGCGAATGCGGATTGATAGATGAAGACGTATGTCACCTTCTCGTAGACTGTCCACATCACGAGACGCCGTCTTAAGTCCGAACAGTTGGCATTAGACCGCAGACCGTTTAACATGAAGAAACTTCTGGGTCCGTGGCCTACTCGAGTTTTACAGTCGCACGCTTTAAAAGCATCAACACGTTCTTTACAAGACAGCGGGATTGCTGATAAGTATTAAGAAATAACGAACTTTCATTTGTAACAAATGTACTTATTATGTACAGTATCACGTGACTCTCATCATGTGTGTGTTGTGAAATGAATGACGTGTCGACAATTATGTACACACGAGCGAATGCATCTTTATACGGACCAGACGTGTGCTCTACTGTTTTGTGCTGGTGGACCGAATATTATCGAGGGACATTATATCAGAGACTTCATTCATTGACTTTCGAACATTTACTTACCATTGTGTTCTGATATGTGCGTATAAGTGTAAGTGTGTCTTTGCATATCTCTGCCCGAGTTTTCTACTTTCCATGCACTGCTTTGTACGTTTTGCTTCAAGATACGTGTTCAAGTTTAACTCAACGGCCAAGGAGTAGCCGGCGCCATAATGGTGCGCCGACATCTCCTTACATATCATATCAATAAGAAAAAAAGATGCGCGCCAATGCCCATCTATTGTATTCCCTTCTCACGTGCCCCAATACCAAACTGCGCGTGCCATTTCTGTGGTGCAAGTGTGTTTAAGTAGTCGCAGTTTCATCTTTCACAATCATGAGGGTTCCCATATTGAAAGTATTCCTTCCCCGAACTTGTGGCAGGGACGCACGATGCGAAATTACAAAATGATCGCGCTTGAAAGCTTCATACAAATGCACTGTCGACCCGCCGAACATAGTCAGTAATCTAAAACAAAGCGGAAATAAACGGTGCGTCCGCTCATTCATTTAAGGTAAGTTTCCCACCACATTCCGAATGGAACGTACCACTCATTTGTGCCTAGCACAGGCGCATTTGTTCTTTCGAAGAGAACACAGTGTTCCGCTACACCGTGTGATTATGTAAACGTCAAGCCGAGCAGTGTCGTTTGCTGGCCGGCCTGGCTATGTTTCTTTCGGCGACGCGCAAACGGAGCACTCGGTGCGAAAACGGGAAATGCCCATACCTCGTGTCGACCGCCTTTCTTTACTGGATTTCGTACTTCTTTGTGCACTATATAAATCACCTGCGTGGTACCCCTGTCATGCGTACGCACAGTTTTGTTTTTTCCTTCACTCGGGCTGTCGATACTTTGCTTTCGGACAATAATTAGCATGCAGTCCGCCGCCACGCTTTTCTGCTTCTACAGCTATTGTCACATGCGTCTATATATTTCTCCCCTATCTTTTCTTGCATCAATGCTTCCGCACATTTTTCACCGCGCCACGCACTTTAAGCTACATTCACTCCTCCTACAGTCTCGAAACGGGCCTGCCCTGCGCTCTCAAGAAATAAATGCCCCAATTTCGTAAACAAATGAATGGCGTGGCAGAGAAGGAACTCTGCGCTGTCTGATGAATGTGGCTGTACCCTTCACATCGGGCGGCAGCTATCACCACCTAGCCATAATGCTGACCTAACAAACAGCTACATTTATCTTGTTTTTTTTCTCTCTTTAAATAGTGAAGTATAGGACCGCGGTGCTTTGCAGTGAATGGTTTAGTTTTCACTCTTGCCTTGACTTTAGCCACCAATAAGATAACCACCTTCTAGTTAATTCTACCCGCCTAAAGTCTATTTTGCCCTCCCCCGTCTCTAAACCCCGGTGCTTTTGAAAAACTCTGCGCCATCATTCTAAACTATAAGGTGAAGCCCTTTACATAGCATTATCAAGTGTTCGGCAGTTTCCTTCTCTCCGCATGCACTGCATACCGTGTATACCCCTTCATATTTGGCCCGACATGTCGGAGTTGCTCGGGCAAGCGCTGACGCGAGTTTCCTATTCTATCATTTCCCAAGAGCTGAACACACTCGAGTTCATGTTACCTTTTTTTGAGAGAAGCGGCCACCTTCCCCCTGTTTTTTTTTTTTTTTTTTTAATTACCACGCTCCTGGTTTTGTTTTCCCTCCATTACCGTACTTGTGGCACTTTTCTCCGCGCACTCGGTCTTCTCTAATTTACCTGTTCAACCTCCCCGAGCACACACGTCGAGCGCGGCACACCAACGCTCCTGCTAGCGGTGTTCAACAGAGAGAAGAGGATGGATTCGGAGCCGAATCTCTCAGCACAACCCCTATGCCGACGCAGACAATTTGGGTGGCTCTGAGAAGAGCCGTTGATTTGTCGTTGCTCGCTGTGGCCCACGACGCACGCCTACTTGGAGCTGGTGTACTTGGTGACGGCTTTTGTACCCTCGGACACCGCGTGCTTGGCCAGCTCTCCGGGCAGCAGCAGGCGCACCGCGGTCTGGATCTCCCGGCTCGTGATGGTCGAGCGCTTGTTGTAGTGAGCAAGGCGTGACGACTCGGCGGCGATACGCTCGAAGATGTCGTTCACGAAGCTGTTCATGATGGACATGGCCTTGCTGGAGACACCAGTGTCGGGGTGCACCTGCTTCAGCACCTTATAGATGTAGATGGAGAAGCTCTCCTTCCTGCGGCGCTTCTTCTTCTTCTTGTCCGTGGCGCGCACATTCTTCTGCGCCTTGCCGGCCTTCTTGACGGCTTTGCCAGACGGTTGGGGAGGCATGATTTCACACAACACGCACGCAAGACCAGAGTCGAATGCGCGTGTCCCCCCGTCTCGCCGCGCTTAAATATGAGCGAGGGGTGTTGACGAGATCAGCACAACGCGCGCGCCCCATTGGTTCGCACGGCTTCTCTCTCTCACACTCTCATCCGTTCCCCGCGAGCGGCGGCGCGCGATGGTGGCAACGGAAACCATTCGAGAAAACGCTCGCAGGATTTCAAGCTGGACGGTTGTGCCCTCGCGATCTCCGACTTCAGCGTAGCTCCCGCCGACTGGTTCGCCCTCCGCGGTCTCCTGATGCCGTGTAGCTCTCGCATTGTGGCACCCCGCCCTTGGACTGCTTCGACCGGATCCCCACTTTCCTATCTCCTTCTTTTTCCTCTCGTTGGCTGTCTTCTTCTGCTTCTACTTTCCTTCTATTCTTTTTATCCCTCCTTCCCCCCACCCCTATAAGGCACTGCGCCGTGTCGCCTGAAGGCAGACAGAAATTAGGTGCCTTTTTCCTCTTCATTGTAACCACTACCACCCCACCATTCGAGCACGGCTCTCATCTCAGAAGGCAGCAGCTTTCTTGTTTTCGGCAACCGGCGTCGTACCAAGCGAAAAGCAACACCATGTCCGGACGTGGCAAGGGCGGCAAGGCGAAAGGCAAGAGCAAGACCCGTTCTAGCCGCGCGGGGCTTCAGTTCCCCGTGGGCCGTATTCACCGCCTCCTACGCAAGGGAAACTACGCCGAGCGCGTCGGAGCTGGCGCTCCGGTCTACCTGGCTGCCGTACTCGAGTACCTGGCCGCCGAGGTGCTCGAGCTGGCGGGCAACGCCGCTCGTGACAACAAGAAGACCCGGATCATCCCCCGTCACTTGCAGCTCGCCATCCGCAACGACGAGGAGCTGAACAAACTGCTTTCCGGCGTCACCATCGCGCAGGGCGGTGTGTTGCCCAACATTCAAGCCGTGCTTCTTCCAAAGAAGACGGAGAAGAAGGCGTAAGCGAGCACCCCTTCCGCGCGGTCGCCGCATTCCCCAAACGGTCCTTCTAAGGACCACCCAAACAGGTGACGCGGCCGTGTTTCGCTTCGCAGTCACGATGGCTCTGTTCGTACCCTCAAGCGTGTTTGTTTTTCTATACTTTATATATATTTCCTCGCGACATCAGTTAGCCACAAGTGCGCGACGCCAAATGCTGCAAAGAGACAACCAAATCACGCAGCTCGGCACCGAAAAAGACAGAAAAGAGCATGTAAGCGTTGTCATTTCTCATTAAAAAAAAAAAAAAAAAAAGCTCCACACGTAACCGTCTATCCTTACGATGACACCTGAACGGGTCAGCACAGGGACAGAGTAAATTTAATACCTTTGAATAGAAAAACAAACGTAAGGTAAAAAAAAAAAAGAGAGAGAGAGAGAGAGAACCCGCCGTTAGCGCATTCCATTTGGTGCTTCTAACACAATTTATTTCGTCTATCTTGCTAGGCAGCGCAGCCACTATTACACAGAACACACAACACAAGCGCTTAACTTCAACTAAACGTTTATTGCAAAAAAAAAAAAAAAAAATTGTCCAGAATATGGCACAAAAACTTGTTCAGCTTCAAAAGAAATGAAAGGAAATGACACGCGATGATTTCGAGTGTGTTAGTGCACTCTCTATCGCGCTCACGCGGAAAGAACTGTTTTTTGGATGGGGTGATAGAGAATAACAGACAGTAATGTGCGGGACTGGCACGTGTGCTTTTTGTTGTCTACCTTTTACTATTCTTTTTCTCTGTTCACCCCCTTTATAAACTCTGACGTTTGCAATGAAAGTTCAGTTGAAGTTAAGCGCTTGTGTTGTGAGGTCTGTGTAATAGTGGCTGCGCTTCCTAGCGAGATGGATCCTTACCAACTGGCCCGATACAATTGTTTATTTCGTCTCTCGGTAAAACTTCATCACCTCCTACGAGTGCACCCAAAAGTTGCGCCGGGGTCCAGCAGCCCAAGTCACCATGGCGTTACGCAAACAGAAGCCCTCAAAAACACCTTACAAGCGGCGGGCAAAAAGGTAAACACATAAATGAAATTGACACACCACAGGGTCGCAGCACGGCTGCTGCACACACACCGACTGAAGCTAGCCTACCTTTTCTCTGTCTACTCATAATGATACACACTTTTACCTTGAATTTGTCAAAGCTGAGCCATTTCTTCGTAATAACGACGCGCCGACGTTCCGTTCTTCCGCGCGCTAGACAACGGCAGCCACGTACGTACAAAACATGACAGCAAAAGAGGGTGCGGCCGGAGTACGTGGCCTGGAGTGGTCTCGTAGCCAAAGCAGACACGTTGGTGGTCCTGAGAAGGACCGTTTGTTGTTGCTTGCCTGTCGACCGAAGCGCAGGGAGCAGCCCAACTTAGGCGCGCTCACCGCGAATGCGCCGAGCCAGCTGGATGTCCTTTGGCATGATGGTGACGCGCTTAGCGTGGATGGCGCACAGGTTGGTGTCTTCGAAAAGACCAACGAGGTAGGCCTCGCTAGCTTCCTGTAGGGCCATCACGGCAGAACTCTGGAAACGGAGGTCCGTCTTGAAGTCCTGAGCGATTTCCCGCACCAGGCGCTGAAAGGGAAGCTTGCGGATCAGCAGTTCGGTCGACTTCTGGTATCGGCGAATTTCACGCAGGGCCACGGTTCCAGGCCTGTAACGGTGAGGTTTCTTCACCCCGCCTGTGGCAGGGGCACTCTTGCGAGCAGCCTTGGTAGCAAGCTGCTTACGCGGAGCCTTGCCTCCAGTACTCTTGCGCGCGGTTTGTTTAGTTCGGGCCATGCTGCGTGCGTCCGATCACCTCGACTGGATTCGCTCGCAGGATTTCAAGCTGGACGGTTGTGCCCTCGCGATCTCCGACTTCAGCGTAGCTCCCGCCGACTGGTTCGCCCTCCGCGGTCTCCTGACGCCGTGTAGCTCTCGCATTGTGGCACCCCGCCCTTGGACTTCTTCGACGGGATCCCCACTTTCCTATCTCCTTCTTTTTTCCTCTCGTTGGCTGTCTTCTTCTGCTTCTACTTTCCTTCTATTCTTTTTATCCCTCCTTCCCCCCACCCCTATAAGGCACTGCGCCGTGTCGCCTGAAGGCAGACAGAAATTAGGTGCCTTTTTCCTCTTCATTCTAATCACTACCACCACCACCACCTCGACTGACGGAGCGAAACTGCGCTCCTGCCGGAGATCGGCAAAAGCGGCTTCGCCGCACGACCCATCTCTCTCCCTCCCATTGGCCGAAGCGTGAGAACCCGTCCGCGTGCGAGCGCGGAAGCGTACGCCAGGATGCTGGCTGGCGCTCATTTTCGGGCAACCGTGCAGTTCGCGGCTGCAAAGAGGTACACCGAAACGAAACCACTACCGCTGTACAATACAGCCTGCTGCGCATTTCTTTCGCCTTCCAGGCAACACATCAATCGACGCTGTAGCTCGTCGCTTCCCGAAGCGGCGCGACGGAGTGCGAGACGCCACCATTCACGCCAACAGCGCGCATCGCACTAGAGCGCCTCGCATCACCGAGGGCAAATGCGCACTGCCACGCCAAAAAAACTTGCTCCTTGCGTTGTCGCTTATTTGCGACCATTACGTAGATGGGCGAAGACGACGAGAGACCACCGGCAGTGTTGGTATATGCATACACGTCCGCGCAACGACAAGGAGTAAAACGCAACAAAACATTCTAACACAAACACCCCGTACATCCAACTGCCACTGAGCGCGCCTACTTGCTCAATCGCAGACAGTAACGGGACTCAATTTTATCTTCCTTTCCCTCTTAAGAATCACTCATACATACTTGCCAAACTACTAGGTGCGCTCAATGGCGGTTGGATGTACGGGGTGTTTGCGTTCGAATGTTTTGTTTCATTTTTACTCCTATTCCCTCGATATGTCGTCTCACTCTGGCTTCCCTCATGTCTCTTTCTCTACACTTTTATTCCCACCCTTTTAATCCCCCCTCACCCCCCATCCCTTGTGAGCTACCGCTGAGGTGTCGCATCCTGATGCAGACAGTTTCGGGGCTCACTTTCCTCTTCTTTTCCATCTTACACATCAGCAATCCCCCCCCCCCCCCCCCAACCTCTAAGTGCTAAATATGTGGCACAAAAAGCAGGAAATGGACTCAATGAAAGGGTGAAAAATAATAATCATAATAGAAACGAAGATCAACACGCGCCTCAAAAAGCCCCATTCACTCCTCTTTCACATTTTCACGAGAAAATGAAGGTACACACATGGAGAACAATTTTTGTTATAGGTAGGCTTGCCTGAGCAGAACCACTGTCGTGCGCCTTGGTTACACATTCGACACGCCTCGTCCTGTGCGGAGGTGGGTGGGAAACCAAGGGTGCACTTGAAAATGCAATGCTCGTGGGTTGGTGTCGCCATCTGACGGCAGGCTCACGCGAGCGCGCCTTGCTTTCGAATTTCCCGCGCTCGAACCTCTCGCGTTTACATCATGGGCTAGTCCCCCCCCCCCCCCCCCTCTCGCGTGGGCGGCGAAGCCAGCCTCCCTAGAGTGACCACCTCTGCCGGCGAAATGGAAACACTTGTTGCGTAGCTGTCCGTCCAAGTAAAGCTTTCACAACTGCAGTGTTCGCAGCACCAGTACAGTACATGAGTGCCACTTCTATCAAGTGCAGCTTCCCTCAGCACGCTGCATGGGCAGCGCTTATTGTGTACTTGCTTCTGACTTGCGCAGAAATTCTGTTTAAACATCCCCTTCCACTTTTCTTTCTTTTTTTTTTTGTATTTTGCAGCTCGGCAGCGCCAGGTGTGAAAAAAAAAAACAAACAAAAATTATTAGGCGTGACAATGTACACAATGTGTTATTGAATGGGGCACTTCTGAGTGCACAGCGGGCGCGGTAAACACGACCAACCTGTCACAATCAATTTTTTCATTTGTAAGTACACATCCCTTCTTCGTCTGGGTGCCCCACGGTAGAACATAGTGCGTTTTTATTTATTTTGACACAACGTGACGCGATCGTGTAGTGGGCATTCCAAAGAAAAAAGCGAGTTCGTGCTTCCTGAGCATAGTCGTGTCTCCAAGAATGCAGTGACCAGGGTAGAACGCTGCGCTCGGCTTCTTCCTTCGCGCGATAAGGTAACTAGGCGACGTTCGCTTGACGGGCCCGTTTTAGCAGCTTGGCTTGCAGGAAGGAGAGGAAGAACTCGCAGATGCGGCGATTGATTCGTGCATGCAGACCCAGGAGAAAGACGACGACGCGAACGAAATGCGGTGAACGTGACAAGTACCCAGCGCGATCAAGCTACTACTACACGAGGTGCTGCTCACCTGAGCGATGACGCAATGATATTGCAAAGAGGGACGGACGGGTATGGCGAACCGCTGGGATCACACTGCCGAAGCATCAAGTGGGTAGCCCTGAAGAGGGCTGTTGTGTTCTCGTTGGCTGGCTGCAGGCGACGCCGCTGGCTTCTTAGCCTCCGAATCCGTACAGGGTGCGGCCCTGACGCTTGAGGGCGTACACGACGTCCATGGCTGTCACGGTCTTCCTTTTGGCGTGCTCGGTGTAAGTGACGGCATCGCGGATCACGTTCTCGAGGAACACCTTGAGAACGCCGCGAGTTTCCTCGTAGATGAGGCCAGAGATGCGCTTGACACCGCCACGGCGCGCCAGACGACGGATGGCCGGCTTGGTTATGCCCTGGATGTTGTCACGCAACACCTTTCGATGACGCTTGGCGCCACCCTTCCCCAGCCCTTTGCCACCTTTGCCACGGCCAGACATGACGGCTTCCGAAGTTTCTGCTTCTGCTTCGAAACGCGCCCGGAAAGCGAATGCTCGACACGATCGAGTCGCGGTGTCGGCGCCGGCCCGCGAGACTGAGGAGGAAGGCGAACGGCGCACGCCGGTTGGTCGGCGGCCAGCTCGTCTCTCTCTCCCTCTTTTCTTCGCGAGGAGCGCGTTGGCCGCGCAGGTTGCTGCACTGACTATTTTTCTGCACTACAAGATTGAATATACACGGCAAACATGCTTTCGTTTGTTTGTTTGTTTTTAATTCTTTTCTCGTTACTGTTGCTAAGTTTCTTGCCCATTCATTCACGCACCCTTCACTGCTGCAAAATGGCGTATCAGTCGTATCAGCTGCCCCAGCGGCAAGGAGACATCAAACCGAGTAAGCGACAATTCATGTACGCGTACGTACAAGCCCAGCGGATACAACGCGTTCGCTAAAAAACGTTTCATCGTGTCCACTGAACATGACACACGCAATATTTGTCAAAACTCACAGCTGCAACAGCTCACCTGTGTGCCGCACGTAAATAAACTGCACACTTAACACTTTGCGACTACTCGTCCCCGGCGTGTGCCCCCCCCCCTCTTTTTTTTTTTCTTTTCTATGTTCTCGCTTTCTCTCTAATCACATCAATGCCTCATTTGCACGCACGAAACCCGTTTCACGGCGTCACTTTGACGCCATCCTTGTCGCCAAACCAAGGGACTAACACACGCGGTCCGGGCACGGCCTCATGGCCGGAAATTTCTAAACAAAGCGTGCTCGCGTTGTTGTGGACGCCGGCACGTGAAATTCGGCAAAGTAACAGCACCTTTGGCTGGCTACGCGTGTCTCAAATTTTACTGTGGCAGCTCCACTACATATCGCGATACGGCAGTTTCACCGAAGCCACGCAACGCGACCGCGCTCATTTCAGCATTCACGGGGACGGCAGAGAGTGAGAGCGCACCTCCTCTCGGGCGCGCCTCTCCTCCCGTAAACACGGACTGTCAAGCGGTCCGGTCGCAGCGAAGTTTCCCCATCTCCTTGCGGGGTGGTTCAACACCTGCCCGTTTCAAGTGCACGGTTGCACTGTGAGGAACCCTGCAAGGGTCACGCAATTACAGGCAAAACAGCCCTAACTCTAAAGCGCCTTACATAGGACGAGATTGGAGCGTAAAATGCACCACCCTTTATGCATTCTTTCTTCTTTACAGCGTTGGAAGAGTGTTCGTTCGCTGCATGTTTTACGCATGCGTACTTTCGCTTACATAATACCTTCGGAGGCTGACAACCTGTTAAGTAATCTATCAACGACTATCCGGACGGCATCAGCTGTGCAAAGAAGATTTGCAGTTGGCCTTCCAGAGCCGTCCAGAGCACACAAAGTAGGTCTACACATCGTGGCAACCAATATTTCGAAAAAAGTGAATTGCGTAGTATTATAAAGAATACAACTTTCAGAATGAGCAAAACTGCTTGGTTTGACCAAAGTACAAAGAGGTGCGATTTATACCACATCGATCCATTTATTGAATTAAAAATTACGCTGGCATTAGATAGAATATCGGAAACTCTAATTGACCGATTGAGGCTAGGCACGGCATACACAAAAACATTTGTTTTTTTTTTTTCTTTGCACAGACACGGCAGAGCTGAAAGTCCCGAATGCGAATGCGGATTGATAGATGAAGACGTATGTCACCTTCTCGTAGACTGTCCACATCACGAGACGCCGTCTTAAGTCCGAACAGTTGGCATTAGACCGCAGACCGTTTAACATGAAGAAACTTCTGGGTCCGTGGCCTACTCGAGTTTTACAGTCGCACGCTTTAAAAGCATCAACACGTTCTTTACAAGACAGCGGGATTGCTGATAAGTATTAAGAAATAACGAACTTTCATTTGTAACAAATGTACTTATTATGTACAGTATCACGTGACTCTCATCATGTGTGTGTTGTGAAATGAATGACGTGTCGACAATTATGTACACACGAGCGAATGCATCTTTATACGGACCAGACGTGTGCTCTACTGTTTTGTGCTGGTGGACCGAATATTATCGAGGGACATTATATCAGAGACTTCATTCATTGACTTTCGAACATTTACTTACCATTGTGTTCTGATATGTGCGTATAAGTGTAAGTGTGTCTTTGCATATCTCTGCCCGAGTTTTCTACTTTCCATGCACTGCTTTGTACGTTTTGCTTCAAGATACGTGTTCAAGTTTAACTCAACGGCCAAGGAGTAGCCGGCGCCATAATGGTGCGCCGACATCTCCTTACATATCATATCAATAAGAAAAAAAGATGCGCGCCAATGCCCATCTATTGTATTCCCTTCTCACGTGCCCCAATACCAAACTGCGCGTGCCATTTCTGTGGTGCAAGTGTGTTTAAGTAGTCGCAGTTTCATCTTTCACAATCATGAGGGTTCCCATATTGAAAGTATTCCTTCCCCGAACTTGTGGCAGGGACGCACGATGCGAAATTACAAAATGATCGCGCTTGAAAGCTTCATACAAATGCACTGTCGACCCGCCGAACATAGTCAGTAATCTAAAACAAAGCGGAAATAAACGGTGCGTCCGCTCATTCATTTAAGGTAAGTTTCCCACCACATTCCGAATGGAACGTACCACTCATTTGTGCCTAGCACAGGCGCATTTGTTCTTTCGAAGAGAACACAGTGTTCCGCTACACCGTGTGATTATGTAAACGTCAAGCCGAGCAGTGTCGTTTGCTGGCCGGCCTGGCTATGTTTCTTTCGGCGACGCGCAAACGGAGCACTCGGTGCGAAAACGGGAAATGCCCATACCTCGTGTCGACCGCCTTTCTTTACTGGATTTCGTACTTCTTTGTGCACTATATAAATCACCTGCGTGGTACCCCTGTCATGCGTACGCACAGTTTTGTTTTTTCCTTCACTCGGGCTGTCGATACTTTGCTTTCGGACAATAATTAGCATGCAGTCCGCCGCCACGCTTTTCTGCTTCTACAGCTATTGTCACATGCGTCTATATATTTCTCCCCTATCTTTTCTTGCATCAATGCTTCCGCACATTTTTCACCGCGCCACGCACTTTAAGCTACATTCACTCCTCCTACAGTCTCGAAACGGGCCTGCCCTGCGCTCTCAAGAAATAAATGCCCCAATTTCGTAAACAAATGAATGGCGTGGCAGAGAAGGAACTCTGCGCTGTCTGATGAATGTGGCTGTACCCTTCACATCGGGCGGCAGCTATCACCACCTAGCCATAATGCTGACCTAACAAACAGCTACATTTATCTTGTTTTTTTTCTCTCTTTAAATAGTGAAGTATAGGACCGCGGTGCTTTGCAGTGAATGGTTTAGTTTTCACTCTTGCCTTGACTTTAGCCACCAATAAGATAACCACCTTCTAGTTAATTCTACCCGCCTAAAGTCTATTTTGCCCTCCCCCGTCTCTAAACCCCGGTGCTTTTGAAAAACTCTGCGCCATCATTCTAAACTATAAGGTGAAGCCCTTTACATAGCATTATCAAGTGTTCGGCAGTTTCCTTCTCTCCGCATGCACTGCATACCGTGTATACCCCTTCATATTTGGCCCGACATGTCGGAGTTGCTCGGGCAAGCGCTGACGCGAGTTTCCTATTCTATCATTTCCCAAGAGCTGAACACACTCGAGTTCATGTTACCTTTTTTTGAGAGAAGCGGCCACCTTCCCCCTGTTTTTTTTTTTTTTTTTTAATTACCACGCTCCTGGTTTTGTTTTCCCTCCATTACCGTACTTGTGGCACTTTTCTCCGCGCACTCGGTCTTCTCTAATTTACCTGTTCAACCTCCCCGAGCACACACGTCGAGCGCGGCACACCAACGCTCCTGCTAGCGGTGTTCAACAGAGAGAAGAGGATGGATTCGGAGCCGAATCTCTCAGCACAACCCCTATGCCGACGCAGACAATTTGGGTGGCTCTGAGAAGAGCCGTTGATTTGTCGTTGCTCGCTGTGGCCCACGACGCACGCCTACTTGGAGCTGGTGTACTTGGTGACGGCTTTTGTACCCTCGGACACCGCGTGCTTGGCCAGCTCTCCGGGCAGCAGCAGGCGCACCGCGGTCTGGATCTCCCGGCTCGTGATGGTCGAGCGCTTGTTGTAGTGAGCAAGGCGTGACGACTCGGCGGCGATACGCTCGAAGATGTCGTTCACGAAGCTGTTCATGATGGACATGGCCTTGCTGGAGACACCAGTGTCGGGGTGCACCTGCTTCAGCACCTTATAGATGTAGATGGAGAAGCTCTCCTTCCTGCGGCGCTTCTTCTTCTTCTTGTCCGTGGCGCGCACATTCTTCTGCGCCTTGCCGGCCTTCTTGACGGCTTTGCCAGACGGTTGGGGAGGCATGATTTCACACAACACGCACGCGAGACCAGAGTCGAATGCGCGTGTCCCCCCGTCTCGCCGCGCTTAAATATGAGCGAGGGGTGTTGACGAGATCAGCACAACGCGCGCGCCCCATTGGTTCGCACGGCTTCTCTCTCTCACACTCTCATCCGTTCCCCGCGAGCGGCGGCGCGCGATGGTGGCAACGGAAACCATTCGAGCACGGCTCTCATCTCAGAAGGCAGCAGCTTTCTTGTTTTCGGCAACCGGCGTCGTACCAAGCGAAAAGCAACACCATGTCCGGACGTGGCAAGGGCGGCAAGGCGAAAGGCAAGAGCAAGACCCGTTCTAGCCGCGCGGGGCTTCAGTTCCCCGTGGGCCGTATTCACCGCCTCCTACGCAAGGGAAACTACGCCGAGCGCGTCGGAGCTGGCGCTCCGGTCTACCTGGCTGCCGTACTCGAGTACCTGGCCGCCGAGGTGCTCGAGCTGGCGGGCAACGCCGCTCGTGACAACAAGAAGACCCGGATCATCCCCCGTCACTTGCAGCTCGCCATCCGCAACGACGAGGAGCTGAACAAACTGCTTTCCGGCGTCACCATCGCGCAGGGCGGTGTGTTGCCCAACATTCAAGCCGTGCTTCTTCCAAAGAAGACGGAGAAGAAGGCGTAAGCGAGCACCCCTTCCGCGCGCTCGCCGCATTCCCCAAACGGTCCTTCTAAGGACCACCCAAACAGGTGACGCGGCCGTGTTTCGCTTCGCAGTCACGATGGCTCTGTTCGTACCCTCAAGCGTGTTTGTTTTTCTATACTTTATATATATTTCCTCGCGACATCAATTAGCCACAAGTGCGCGACGCCAAATGCTGCAAAGAGACAACCAAATCACGCAGCTCGGCACCGAAAAAGACAGAAAAGAGCATGTAAGCGTTGTCATTTCTCATTAAAAAAAAAAAAAAAAAAAAGCTCCACACGTAACCGTCTATCCTTACGATGACACCTGAACGGGTCAGCACAGGGACAGAGTAAATTTAATACCTTTGAATAGAAAAACAAACGTAAGGTAAAAAAAAAAAAAGAGAGAGAGAGAGAGAGAACCCGCCGTTAGCGCATTCCATTTGGTGCTTCTAACACAATTTATTTCGTCTATCTTGCTAGGCAGCGCAGCCACTATTACACAGAACACACAACACAAGCGCTTAACTTCAACTAAACGTTTATTGCAAAAAAAAAAAAAAAATTGTCCAGAATATGGCACAAAAACTTGTTCAGCTTCAAAAGAAATGAAAGGAAATGACACGCGATGATTTCGAGTGTGTTAGTGCACTCTCTATCGCGCTCACGCGGAAAGAACTGTTTTTTGGATGGGGTGATAGAGAATAACAGACAGTAATGTGCGGGACTGGCACGTGTGCTTTTTGTTGTCTACCTTTTACTATTCTTTTTCTCTGTTCACCCCCTTTATAAACTCTGACGTTTGCAATGAAAGTTCAGTTGAAGTTAAGCGCTTGTGTTGTGAGGTCTGTGTAATAGTGGCTGCGCTTCCTAGCGAGATGGATCCTTACCAACTGGCCCGATACAATTGTTTATTTCGTCTCTCGGTAAAACTTCATCACCTCCTACGAGTGCACCCAAAAGTTGCGCCGGGGTCCAGCAGCCCAAGTCACCATGGCGTTACGCAAACAGAAGCCCTCAAAAACACCTTACAAGCGGCGGGCAAAAAGGTAAACACATAAATGAAATTGACACACCACAGGGTCGCAGCACGGCTGCTGCACACACACCGACTGAAGCTAGCCTACCTTTTCTCTGTCTACTCATAATGATACACACTTTTACCTTGAATTTGTCAAAGCTGAGCCATTTCTTCGTAATAACGACGCGCCGACGTTCCGTTCTTCCGCGCGCTAGACAACGGCAGCCACGTACGTACAAAACATGACAGCAAAAGAGGGTGCGGCCGGAGTACGTGGCCTGGAGTGGTCTCGTAGCCAAAGCAGACACGTTGGTGGTCCTGAGAAGGACCGTTTGTTGTTGCTTGCCTGTCGACCGAAGCGCAGGGAGCAGCCCAACTTAGGCGCGCTCACCGCGAATGCGCCGAGCCAGCTGGATGTCCTTTGGCATGATGGTGACGCGCTTAGCGTGGATGGCGCACAGGTTGGTGTCTTCGAAAAGACCAACGAGGTAGGCCTCGCTAGCTTCCTGTAGGGCCATCACGGCAGAACTCTGGAAACGGAGGTCCGTCTTGAAGTCCTGAGCGATTTCCCGCACCAGGCGCTGAAAGGGAAGCTTGCGGATCAGCAGTTCGGTCGACTTCTGGTATCGGCGAATTTCACGCAGGGCCACGGTTCCAGGCCTGTAACGGTGAGGTTTCTTCACCCCGCCTGTGGCAGGGGCACTCTTGCGAGCAGCCTTGGTAGCAAGCTGCTTACGCGGAGCCTTGCCTCCAGTACTCTTGCGCGCGGTTTGTTTAGTTCGGGCCATGCTGCGTGCGTCCGATCACCTCGACTGACGGAGCGAAACTGCGCTCCTGCCGGAGATCGGCAAAAGCGGCTTCGCCGCACGACCCATCTCTCTCCCTCCCATTGGCCGAAGCGTGAGAACCCGTCCGCGTGCGAGCGCGGAAGCGTACGCCAGGATGCTGGCTGGCGCTCATTTTCGGGCAACCGTGCAGTTCGCGGCTGCAAAGAGGTACACCGAAACGAAACCACTACCGCTGTACAATACAGCCTGCTGCGCATTTCTTTCGCCTTCCAGGCAACACATCAATCGACGCTGTAGCTCGTCGCTTCCCGAAGCGGCGCGACGGAGTGCGAGACGCCACCATTCACGCCAACAGCGCGCATCGCACTAGAGCGCCTCGCATCACCGAGGGCAAATGCGCACTGCCACGCCAAAAAAACTTGCTCCTTGCGTTGTCGCTTATTTGCGACCATTACGTAGATGGGCGAAGACGACGAGAGACCACCGGCAGTGTTGGTATATGCATACACGTCCGCGCAACGACAAGGAGTAAAACGCAACAAAACATTCTAACACAAACACCCCGTACATCCAACTGCCACTGAGCGCGCCTACTTGCTCAATCGCAGACAGTAACGGGACTCAATTTTATCTTCCTTTCCCTCTTAAGAATCACTCATACATACTTGCCAAACTACTAGGTGCGCTCAATGGCGGTTGGATGTACGGGGTGTTTGCGTTCGAATGTTTTGTTTCATTTTTACTCCTATTCCCTCGATATGTCGTCTCACTCTGGCTTCCCTCATGTCTCTTTCTCTACACTTTTATTCCCACCCTTTTAATCCCCCCTCACCCCCCATCCCTTGTGAGCTACCGCTGAGGTGTCGCATCCTGATGCAGACAGTTTCGGGGCTCACTTTCCTCTTCTTTTCCATCTTACACATCAGCAATCCCCCCCCCCCCCCCAACCTCTAAGTGCTAAATATGTGGCACAAAAAGCAGGAAATGGACTCAATGAAAGGGTGAAAAATAATAATCATAATAGAAACGAAGATCAACACGCGCCTCAAAAAGCCCCATTCACTCCTCTTTCACATTTTCACGAGAAAATGAAGGTACACACATGGAGAACAATTTTTGTTATAGGTAGGCTTGCCTGAGCAGAACCACTGTCGTGCGCCTTGGTTACACATTCGACACGCCTCGTCCTGTGCGGAGGTGGGTGGGAAACCAAGGGTGCACTTGAAAATGCAATGCTCGTGGGTTGGTGTCGCCATCTGACGGCAGGCTCACGCGAGCGCGCCTTGCTTTCGAATTTCCCGCGCTCGAACCTCTCGCGTTTACATCATGGGCTAGTCCCCCCCCCCCCCCCCCTCTCGCGTGGGCGGCGAAGCCAGCCTCCCTAGAGTGACCACCTCTGCCGGCGAAATGGAAACACTTGTTGCGTAGCTGTCCGTCCAAGTAAAGCTTTCACAACTGCAGTGTTCGCAGCACCAGTACAGTACATGAGTGCCACTTCTATCAAGTGCAGCTTCCCTCAGCACGCTGCATGGGCAGCGCTTATTGTGTACTTGCTTCTGACTTGCGCAGAAATTCTGTTTAAACATCCCCTTCCACTTTTCTTTCTTTTTTTTTTTGTATTTTGCAGCTCGGCAGCGCCAGGTGTGAAAAAAAAAAAACAAACAAAAATTATTAGGCGTGACAATGTACACAATGTGTTATTGAATGGGGCACTTCTGAGTGCACAGCGGGCGCGGTAAACACGACCAACCTGTCACAATCAATTTTTTCATTTGTAAGTACACATCCCTTCTTCGTCTGGGTGCCCCACGGTAGAACATAGTGCGTTTTTATTTATTTTGACACAACGTGACGCGATCGTGTAGTGGGCATTCCAAAGAAAAAAGCGAGTTCGTGCTTCCTGAGCATAGTCGTGTCTCCAAGAATGCAGTGACCAGGGTAGAACGCTGCGCTCGGCTTCTTCCTTCGCGCGATAAGGTAACTAGGCGACGTTCGCTTGACGGGCCCGTTTTAGCAGCTTGGCTTGCAGGAAGGAGAGGAAGAACTCGCAGATGCGGCGATTGATTCGTGCATGCAGACCCAGGAGAAAGACGACGACGCGAACGAAATGCGGTGAACGTGACAAGTACCCAGCGCGATCAAGCTACTACTACACGAGGTGCTGCTCACCTGAGCGATGACGCAATGATATTGCAAAGAGGGACGGACGGGTATGGCGAACCGCTGGGATCACACTGCCGAAGCATCAAGTGGGTAGCCCTGAAGAGGGCTGTTGTGTTCTCGTTGGCTGGCTGCAGGCGACGCCGCTGGCTTCTTAGCCTCCGAATCCGTACAGGGTGCGGCCCTGACGCTTGAGGGCGTACACGACGTCCATGGCTGTCACGGTCTTCCTTTTGGCGTGCTCGGTGTAAGTGACGGCATCGCGGATCACGTTCTCGAGGAACACCTTGAGAACGCCGCGAGTTTCCTCGTAGATGAGGCCAGAGATGCGCTTGACACCGCCACGGCGCGCCAGACGACGGATGGCCGGCTTGGTTATGCCCTGGATGTTGTCACGCAACACCTTTCGATGACGCTTGGCGCCACCCTTCCCCAGCCCTTTGCCACCTTTGCCACGGCCAGACATGACGGCTTCCGAAGTTTCTGCTTCTGCTTCGAAACGCGCCCGGAAAGCGAATGGTGGTAGTGATTAGAATGAAGAGGAAAAAGGCACCTAATTTCTGTCTGCCTTCAGGCGACACGGCGCAGTGCCTTATAGGGGTGGGGGGAAGGAGGGATAAAAAGAATAGAAGGAAAGTAGAAGCAGAAGAAGACAGCCAACGAGAGGAAAAAGAAGGAGATAGGAAAGTGGGGATCCGGTCGAAGCAGTCCAAGGGCGGGGTGCCACAATGCGAGAGCTACACGGCGTCAGGAGACCGCGGAGGGCGAACCAGTCGGCGGGAGCTACGCTGAAGTCGGAGATCGCGAGGGCACAACCGTCCAGCTTGAAATCCTGCGAGCGAATCCCAAGCGAATGCTCGACACGATCGAGTCGCGGTGTCGGCGCCGGCCCGCGAGACTGAGGAGGAAGGCGAACGGCGCACGCCGGTTGGTCGGCGGCCAGCTCGTCTCTCTCTCCCTCTTTTCTTCGCGAGGAGCGCGTTGGCCGCGCAGGTTGCTGCACTGACTATTTTTCTGCACTACAAGATTGAATATACACGGCAAACATGCTTTCGTTTGTTTGTTTGTTTTTAATTCTTTTCTCGTTACTGTTGCTAAGTTTCTTGCCCATTCATTCACGCACCCTTCACTGCTGCAAAATGGCGTATCAGTCGTATCAGCTGCCCCAGCGGCAAGGAGACATCAAACCGAGTAAGCGACAATTCATGTACGCGTACGTACAAGCCCAGCGGATACAACGCGTTCGCTAAAAAACGTTTCATCGTGTCCACTGAACATGACACACGCAATATTTGTCAAAACTCACAGCTGCAACAGCTCACCTGTGTGCCGCACGTAAATAAACTGCACACTTAACACTTTGCGACTACTCGTCCCCGGCGTGTGCCCCCCCCCCTCTTTTTTTTTTTTCTTTTCTATGTTCTCGCTTTCTCTCTAATCACATCAATGCCTCATTTGCACGCACGAAACCCGTTTCACGGCGTCACTTTGACGCCATCCTTGTCGCCAAACCAAGGGACTAACACACGCGGTCCGGGCACGGCCTCATGGCCGGAAATTTCTAAACAAAGCGTGCTCGCGTTGTTGTGGACGCCGGCACGTGAAATTCGGCAAAGTAACAGCACCTTTGGCTGGCTACGCGTGTCTCAAATTTTACTGTGGCAGCTCCACTACATATCGCGATACGGCAGTTTCACCGAAGCCACGCAACGCGACCGCGCTCATTTCAGCATTCACGGGGACGGCAGAGAGTGAGAGCGCACCTCCTCTCGGGCGCGCCTCTCCTCCCGTAAACACGGACTGTCAAGCGGTCCGGTCGCAGCGAAGTTTCCCCATCTCCTTGCGGGGTGGTTCAACACCTGCCCGTTTCAAGTGCACGGTTGCACTGTGAGGAACCCTGCAAGGGTCACGCAATTACAGGCAAAACAGCCCTAACTCTAAAGCGCCTTACATAGGACGAGATTGGAGCGTAAAATGCACCACCCTTTATGCATTCTTTCTTCTTTACAGCGTTGGAAGAGTGTTCGTTCGCTGCATGTTTTACGCATGCGTACTTTCGCTTACATAATACCTTCGGAGGCTGACAACCTGTTAAGTAATCTATCAACGACTATCCGGACGGCATCAGCTGTGCAAAGAAGATTTGCAGTTGGCCTTCCAGAGCCGTCCAGAGCACACAAAGTAGGTCTACACATCGTGGCAACCAATATTTCGAAAAAAGTGAATTGCGTAGTATTATAAAGAATACAACTTTCAGAATGAGCAAAACTGCTTGGTTTGACCAAAGTACAAAGAGGTGCGATTTATACCACATCGATCCATTTATTGAATTAAAAATTACGCTGGCATTAGATAGAATATCGGAAACTCTAATTGACCGATTGAGGCTAGGCACGGCATACACAAAAACATTTGTTTTTTTTTTTTCTTTGCACAGACACGGCAGAGCTGAAAGTCCCGAATGCGAATGCGGATTGATAGATGAAGACGTATGTCACCTTCTCGTAGACTGTCCACATCACGAGACGCCGTCTTAAGTCCGAACAGTTGGCATTAGACCGCAGACCGTTTAACATGAAGAAACTTCTGGGTCCGTGGCCTACTCGAGTTTTACAGTCGCACGCTTTAAAAGCATCAACACGTTCTTTACAAGACAGCGGGATTGCTGATAAGTATTAAGAAATAACGAACTTTCATTTGTAACAAATGTACTTATTATGTACAGTATCACGTGACTCTCATCATGTGTGTGTTGTGAAATGAATGACGTGTCGACAATTATGTACACACGAGCGAATGCATCTTTATACGGACCAGACGTGTGCTCTACTGTTTTGTGCTGGTGGACCGAATATTATCGAGGGACATTATATCAGAGACTTCATTCATTGACTTTCGAACATTTACTTACCATTGTGTTCTGATATGTGCGTATAAGTGTAAGTGTGTCTTTGCATATCTCTGCCCGAGTTTTCTACTTTCCATGCACTGCTTTGTACGTTTTGCTTCAAGATACGTGTTCAAGTTTAACTCAACGGCCAAGGAGTAGCCGGCGCCATAATGGTGCGCCGACATCTCCTTACATATCATATCAATAAGAAAAAAAGATGCGCGCCAATGCCCATCTATTGTATTCCCTTCTCACGTGCCCCAATACCAAACTGCGCGTGCCATTTCTGTGGTGCAAGTGTGTTTAAGTAGTCGCAGTTTCATCTTTCACAATCATGAGGGTTCCCATATTGAAAGTATTCCTTCCCCGAACTTGTGGCAGGGACGCACGATGCGAAATTACAAAATGATCGCGCTTGAAAGCTTCATACAAATGCACTGTCGACCCGCCGAACATAGTCAGTAATCTAAAACAAAGCGGAAATAAACGGTGCGTCCGCTCATTCATTTAAGGTAAGTTTCCCACCACATTCCGAATGGAACGTACCACTCATTTGTGCCTAGCACAGGCGCATTTGTTCTTTCGAAGAGAACACAGTGTTCCGCTACACCGTGTGATTATGTAAACGTCAAGCCGAGCAGTGTCGTTTGCTGGCCGGCCTGGCTATGTTTCTTTCGGCGACGCGCAAACGGAGCACTCGGTGCGAAAACGGGAAATGCCCATACCTCGTGTCGACCGCCTTTCTTTACTGGATTTCGTACTTCTTTGTGCACTATATAAATCACCTGCGTGGTACCCCTGTCATGCGTACGCACAGTTTTGTTTTTTCCTTCACTCGGGCTGTCGATACTTTGCTTTCGGACAATAATTAGCATGCAGTCCGCCGCCACGCTTTTCTGCTTCTACAGCTATTGTCACATGCGTCTATATATTTCTCCCCTATCTTTTCTTGCATCAATGCTTCCGCACATTTTTCACCGCGCCACGCACTTTAAGCTACATTCACTCCTCCTACAGTCTCGAAACGGGCCTGCCCTGCGCTCTCAAGAAATAAATGCCCCAATTTCGTAAACAAATGAATGGCGTGGCAGAGAAGGAACTCTGCGCTGTCTGATGAATGTGGCTGTACCCTTCACATCGGGCGGCAGCTATCACCACCTAGCCATAATGCTGACCTAACAAACAGCTACATTTATCTTGTTTTTTTTCTCTCTTTAAATAGTGAAGTATAGGACCGCGGTGCTTTGCAGTGAATGGTTTAGTTTTCACTCTTGCCTTGACTTTAGCCACCAATAAGATAACCACCTTCTAGTTAATTCTACCCGCCTAAAGTCTATTTTGCCCTCCCCCGTCTCTAAACCCCGGTGCTTTTGAAAAACTCTGCGCCATCATTCTAAACTATAAGGTGAAGCCCTTTACATAGCATTATCAAGTGTTCGGCAGTTTCCTTCTCTCCGCATGCACTGCATACCGTGTATACCCCTTCATATTTGGCCCGACATGTCGGAGTTGCTCGGGCAAGCGCTGACGCGAGTTTCCTATTCTATCATTTCCCAAGAGCTGAACACACTCGAGTTCATGTTACCTTTTTTTGAGAGAAGCGGCCACCTTCCCCCTGTTTTTTTTTTTTTTTTTTTAATTACCACGCTCCTGGTTTTGTTTTCCCTCCATTACCGTACTTGTGGCACTTTTCTCCGCGCACTCGGTCTTCTCTAATTTACCTGTTCAACCTCCCCGAGCACACACGTCGAGCGCGGCACACCAACGCTCCTGCTAGCGGTGTTCAACAGAGAGAAGAGGATGGATTCGGAGCCGAATCTCTCAGCACAACCCCTATGCCGACGCAGACAATTTGGGTGGCTCTGAGAAGAGCCGTTGATTTGTCGTTGCTCGCTGTGGCCCACGACGCACGCCTACTTGGAGCTGGTGTACTTGGTGACGGCTTTTGTACCCTCGGACACCGCGTGCTTGGCCAGCTCTCCGGGCAGCAGCAGGCGCACCGCGGTCTGGATCTCCCGGCTCGTGATGGTCGAGCGCTTGTTGTAGTGAGCAAGGCGTGACGACTCGGCGGCGATACGCTCGAAGATGTCGTTCACGAAGCTGTTCATGATGGACATGGCCTTGCTGGAGACACCAGTGTCGGGGTGCACCTGCTTCAGCACCTTATAGATGTAGATGGAGAAGCTCTCCTTCCTGCGGCGCTTCTTCTTCTTCTTGTCCGTGGCGCGCACATTCTTCTGCGCCTTGCCGGCCTTCTTGACGGCTTTGCCAGACGGTTGGGGAGGCATGATTTCACACAACACGCACGCGAGACCAGAGTCGAATGCGCGTGTCCCCCCGTCTCGCCGCGCTTAAATATGAGCGAGGGGTGTTGACGAGATCAGCACAACGCGCGCGCCCCATTGGTTCGCACGGCTTCTCTCTCTCACACTCTCATCCGTTCCCCGCGAGCGGCGGCGCGCGATGGTGGCAACGGAAACCATTCGAGCGGATTCGCTCGCAGGATTTCAAGCTGGACGGTTGTGCCCTCGCGATCTCCGACTTCAGCGTAGCTCCCGCCGACTGGCTCGCCCTCCGCGGTCTCCTGACGCCGTGTAGCTCTCGCACTGTGGCACCCCGCCCTTGGACTGCTTCGACCGGATCCCCACTTTCCTATCTCCTTCTTTTTCCTCTCGTTGGCTGTCTTCTTCTGCTTCTACTTTCCTTCTATCCTTTTTATCCCTCCTTCACCCCACCCCTATAAGGCACTGCGCCGTGTCGCCTGAAGGCAGACAGAAATTAGGTGCCTTTTTCCTCTTCATTGTAACCACTACCACCACCATTCGAGCACGGCTCTCATCTCAGAAGGCAGCAGCTTTCTTGTTTTCGGCAACCGGCGTCGTACCAAGCGAAAAGCAACACCATGTCCGGACGTGGCAAGGGCGGCAAGGCGAAAGGCAAGAGCAAGACCCGTTCTAGCCGCGCGGGGCTTCAGTTCTCCGTGGGCCGTATTCACCGCCTCCTACGCAAGGGAAACTACGCCGAGCGCGTCGGAGCTGGCGCTCCGGTCTACCTGGCTGCCGTACTCGAGTACCTGGCCGCCGAGGTGCTCGAGCTGGCGGGCAACGCCGCTCGTGACAACAAGAAGACCCGGATCATCCCCCGTCACTTGCAGCTCGCCATCCGCAACGACGAGGAGCTGAACAAACTGCTTTCCGGCGTCACCATCGCGCAGGGCGGTGTGTTGCCCAACATTCAAGCCGTGCTTCTTCCAAAGAAGACGGAGAAGAAGGCGTAAGCGAGCACCCCTTCCGCGCGCTCGCCGCATTCCCCAAACGGTCCTTCTAAGGACCACCCAAACAGGTGACGCGGCCGTGTTTCGCTTCGCAGTCACGATGGCTCTGTTCGTACCCTCAAGCGTGTTTGTTTTTCTATACTTTATATATATTTCCTCGCGACATCAGTTAGCCACAAGTGCGCGACGCCAAATGCTGCAAAGAGACAACCAAATCACGCAGCTCGGCACCGAAAAAGACAGAAAAGAGCATGTAAGCGTTGTCATTTCTCATTAAAAAAAAAAAAAAAAAAAGCTCCACACGTAACCGTCTATCCTTACGATGACACCTGAACGGGTCAGCACAGGGACAGAGTAAATTTAATACCTTTGAATAGAAAAACAAACGTAAGGTAAAAAAAAAAAAGAGAGAGAGAGAGAGAGAACCCGCCGTTAGCGCATTCCATTTGGTGCTTCTAACACAATTTATTTCGTCTATCTTGCTAGGCAGCGCAGCCACTATTACACAGAACACACAACACAAGCGCTTAACTTCAACTAAACGTTTATTGCAAAAAAAAAAAAAAAAAAATTGTCCAGAATATGGCACAAAAACTTGTTCAGCTTCAAAAGAAATGAAAGGAAATGACACGCGATGATTTCGAGTGTGTTAGTGCACTCTCTATCGCGCTCACGCGGAAAGAACTGTTTTTTGGATGGGGTGATAGAGAATAACAGACAGTAATGTGCGGGACTGGCACGTGTGCTTTTTGTTGTCTACCTTTTACTATTCTTTTTCTCTGTTCACCCCCTTTATAAACTCTGACGTTTGCAATGAAAGTTCAGTTGAAGTTAAGCGCTTGTGTTGTGAGGTCTGTGTAATAGTGGCTGCGCTTCCTAGCGAGATGGATCCTTACCAACTGGCCCGATACAATTGTTTATTTCGTCTCTCGGTAAAACTTCATCACCTCCTACGAGTGCACCCAAAAGTTGCGCCGGGGTCCAGCAGCCCAAGTCACCATGGCGTTACGCAAACAGAAGCCCTCAAAAACACCTTACAAGCGGCGGGCAAAAAGGTAAACACATAAATGAAATTGACACACCACAGGGTCGCAGCACGGCTGCTGCACACACACCGACTGAAGCTAGCCTACCTTTTCTCTGTCTACTCATAATGATACACACTTTTACCTTGAATTTGTCAAAGCTGAGCCATTTCTTCGTAATAACGACGCGCCGACGTTCCGTTCTTCCGCGCGCTAGACAACGGCAGCCACGTACGTACAAAACATGACAGCAAAAGAGGGTGCGGCCGGAGTACGTGGCCTGGAGTGGTCTCGTAGCCAAAGCAGACACGTTGGTGGTCCTGAGAAGGACCGTTTGTTGTTGCTTGCCTGTCGACCGAAGCGCAGGGAGCAGCCCAACTTAGGCGCGCTCACCGCGAATGCGCCGAGCCAGCTGGATGTCCTTTGGCATGATGGTGACGCGCTTAGCGTGGATGGCGCACAGGTTGGTGTCTTCGAAAAGACCAACGAGGTAGGCCTCGCTAGCTTCCTGTAGGGCCATCACGGCAGAACTCTGGAAACGGAGGTCCGTCTTGAAGTCCTGAGCGATTTCCCGCACCAGGCGCTGAAAGGGAAGCTTGCGGATCAGCAGTTCGGTCGACTTCTGGTATCGGCGAATTTCACGCAGGGCCACGGTTCCAGGCCTGTAACGGTGAGGTTTCTTCACCCCGCCTGTGGCAGGGGCACTCTTGCGAGCAGCCTTGGTAGCAAGCTGCTTACGCGGAGCCTTGCCTCCAGTACTCTTGCGCGCGGTTTGTTTAGTTCGGGCCATGCTGCGTGCGTCCGATCACCTCGACTGACGGAGCGAAACTGCGCTCCTGCCGGAGATCGGCAAAAGCGGCTTCGCCGCACGACCCATCTCTCTCCCTCCCATTGGCCGAAGCGTGAGAACCCGTCCGCGTGCGAGCGCGGAAGCGTACGCCAGGATGCTGGCTGGCGCTCATTTTCGGGCAACCGTGCAGTTCGCGGCTGCAAAGAGGTACACCGAAACGAAACCACTACCGCTGTACAATACAGCCTGCTGCGCATTTCTTTCGCCTTCCAGGCAACACATCAATCGACGCTGTAGCTCGTCGCTTCCCGAAGCGGCGCGACGGAGTGCGAGACGCCACCATTCACGCCAACAGCGCGCATCGCACTAGAGCGCCTCGCATCACCGAGGGCAAATGCGCACTGCCACGCCAAAAAAACTTGCTCCTTGCGTTGTCGCTTATTTGCGACCATTACGTAGATGGGCGAAGACGACGAGAGACCACCGGCAGTGTTGGTATATGCATACACGTCCGCGCAACGACAAGGAGTAAAACGCAACAAAACATTCTAACACAAACACCCCGTACATCCAACTGCCACTGAGCGCGCCTACTTGCTCAATCGCAGACAGTAACGGGACTCAATTTTATCTTCCTTTCCCTCTTAAGAATCACTCATACATACTTGCCAAACTACTAGGTGCGCTCAATGGCGGTTGGATGTACGGGGTGTTTGCGTTCGAATGTTTTGTTTCATTTTTACTCCTATTCCCTCGATATGTCGTCTCACTCTGGCTTCCCTCATGTCTCTTTCTCTACACTTTTATTCCCACCCTTTTAATCCCCCCTCACCCCCCATCCCTTGTGAGCTACCGCTGAGGTGTCGCATCCTGATGCAGACAGTTTCGGGGCTCACTTTCCTCTTCTTTTCCATCTTACACATCAGCAATCCCCCCCCCCCCCCCAACCTCTAAGTGCTAAATATGTGGCACAAAAAGCAGGAAATGGACTCAATGAAAGGGTGAAAAATAATAATCATAATAGAAACGAAGATCAACACGCGCCTCAAAAAGCCCCATTCACTCCTCTTTCACATTTTCACGAGAAAATGAAGGTACACACATGGAGAACAATTTTTGTTATAGGTAGGCTTGCCTGAGCAGAACCACTGTCGTGCGCCTTGGTTACACATTCGACACGCCTCGTCCTGTGCGGAGGTGGGTGGGAAACCAAGGGTGCACTTGAAAATGCAATGCTCGTGGGTTGGTGTCGCCATCTGACGGCAGGCTCACGCGAGCGCGCCTTGCTTTCGAATTTCCCGCGCTCGAACCTCTCGCGTTTACATCATGGGCTAGTCCCCCCCCCCCCCCCCCCTCTCGCGTGGGCGGCGAAGCCAGCCTCCCTAGAGTGACCACCTCTGCCGGCGAAATGGAAACACTTGTTGCGTAGCTGTCCGTCCAAGTAAAGCTTTCACAACTGCAGTGTTCGCAGCACCAGTACAGTACATGAGTGCCACTTCTATCAAGTGCAGCTTCCCTCAGCACGCTGCATGGGCAGCGCTTATTGTGTACTTGCTTCTGACTTGCGCAGAAATTCTGTTTAAACATCCCCTTCCACTTTTCTTTCTTTTTTTTTTGTATTTTGCAGCTCGGCAGCGCCAGGTGTGAAAAAAAAAAACAAACAAAAATTATTAGGCGTGACAATGTACACAATGTGTTATTGAATGGGGCACTTCTGAGTGCACAGCGGGCGCGGTAAACACGACCAACCTGTCACAATCAATTTTTTCATTTGTAAGTACACATCCCTTCTTCGTCTGGGTGCCCCACGGTAGAACATAGTGCGTTTTTATTTATTTTGACACAACGTGACGCGATCGTGTAGTGGGCATTCCAAAGAAAAAAGCGAGTTCGTGCTTCCTGAGCATAGTCGTGTCTCCAAGAATGCAGTGACCAGGGTAGAACGCTGCGCTCGGCTTCTTCCTTCGCGCGATAAGGTAACTAGGCGACGTTCGCTTGACGGGCCCGTTTTAGCAGCTTGGCTTGCAGGAAGGAGAGGAAGAACTCGCAGATGCGGCGATTGATTCGTGCATGCAGACCCAGGAGAAAGACGACGACGCGAACGAAATGCGGTGAACGTGACAAGTACCCAGCGCGATCAAGCTACTACTACACGAGGTGCTGCTCACCTGAGCGATGACGCAATGATATTGCAAAGAGGGACGGACGGGTATGGCGAACCGCTGGGATCACACTGCCGAAGCATCAAGTGGGTAGCCCTGAAGAGGGCTGTTGTGTTCTCGTTGGCTGGCTGCAGGCGACGCCGCTGGCTTCTTAGCCTCCGAATCCGTACAGGGTGCGGCCCTGACGCTTGAGGGCGTACACGACGTCCATGGCTGTCACGGTCTTCCTTTTGGCGTGCTCGGTGTAAGTGACGGCATCGCGGATCACGTTCTCGAGGAACACCTTGAGAACGCCGCGAGTTTCCTCGTAGATGAGGCCAGAGATGCGCTTGACACCGCCACGGCGCGCCAGACGACGGATGGCCGGCTTGGTTATGCCCTGGATGTTGTCACGCAACACCTTTCGATGACGCTTGGCGCCACCCTTCCCCAGCCCTTTGCCACCTTTGCCACGGCCAGACATGACGGCTTCCGAAGTTTCTGCTTCTGCTTCGAAACGCGCCCGGAAAGCGAATGCTCGACACGATCGAGTCGCGGTGTCGGCGCCGGCCCGCGAGACTGAGGAGGAAGGCGAACGGCGCACGCCGGTTGGTCGGCGGCCAGCTCGTCTCTCTCCCTCTTTTCTTCGCGAGGAGCGCGTTGGCCGCGCAGGTTGCTGCACTGACTATTTTTCTGCACTACAAGATTGAATATACACGGCAAACATGCTTTCGTTTGTTTGTTTGTTTTTAATTCTTTTCTCGTTACTGTTGCTAAGTTTCTTGCCCATTCATTCACGCACCCTTCACTGCTGCAAAATGGCGTATCAGTCGTATCAGCTGCCCCAGCGGCAAGGAGACATCAAACCGAGTAAGCGACAATTCATGTACGCGTACGTACAAGCCCAGCGGATACAACGCGTTCGCTAAAAAACGTTTCATCGTGTCCACTGAACATGACACACGCAATATTTGTCAAAACTCACAGCTGCAACAGCTCACCTGTGTGCCGCACGTAAATAAACTGCACACTTAACACTTTGCGACTACTCGTCCCCGGCGTGTGCCCCCCCCCCTCTTTTTTTTTTTTCTTTTCTATGTTCTCGCTTTCTCTCTAATCACATCAATGCCTCATTTGCACGCACGAAACCCGTTTCACGGCGTCACTTTGACGCCATCCTTGTCGCCAAACCAAGGGACTAACACACGCGGTCCGGGCACGGCCTCATGGCCGGAAATTTCTAAACAAAGCGTGCTCGCGTTGTTGTGGACGCCGGCACGTGAAATTCGGCAAAGTAACAGCACCTTTGGCTGGCTACGCGTGTCTCAAATTTTACTGTGGCAGCTCCACTACATATCGCGATACGGCAGTTTCACCGAAGCCACGCAACGCGACCGCGCTCATTTCAGCATTCACGGGGACGGCAGAGAGTGAGAGCGCACCTCCTCTCGGGCGCGCCTCTCCTCCCGTAAACACGGACTGTCAAGCGGTCCGGTCGCAGCGAAGTTTCCCCATCTCCTTGCGGGGTGGTTCAACACCTGCCCGTTTCAAGTGCACGGTTGCACTGTGAGGAACCCTGCAAGGGTCACGCAATTACAGGCAAAACAGCCCTAACTCTAAAGCGCCTTACATAGGACGAGATTGGAGCGTAAAATGCACCACCCTTTATGCATTCTTTCTTCTTTACAGCGTTGGAAGAGTGTTCGTTCGCTGCATGTTTTACGCATGCGTACTTTCGCTTACATAATACCTTCGGAGGCTGACAACCTGTTAAGTAATCTATCAACGACTATCCGGACGGCATCAGCTGTGCAAAGAAGATTTGCAGTTGGCCTTCCAGAGCCGTCCAGAGCACACAAAGTAGGTCTACACATCGTGGCAACCAATATTTCGAAAAAAGTGAATTGCGTAGTATTATAAAGAATACAACTTTCAGAATGAGCAAAACTGCTTGGTTTGACCAAAGTACAAAGAGGTGCGATTTATACCACATCGATCCATTTATTGAATTAAAAATTACGCTGGCATTAGATAGAATATCGGAAACTCTAATTGACCGATTGAGGCTAGGCACGGCATACACAAAAACATTTGTTTTTTTTTTTTCTTTGCACAGACACGGCAGAGCTGAAAGTCCCGAATGCGAATGCGGATTGATAGATGAAGACGTATGTCACCTTCTCGTAGACTGTCCACATCACGAGACGCCGTCTTAAGTCCGAACAGTTGGCATTAGACCGCAGACCGTTTAACATGAAGAAACTTCTGGGTCCGTGGCCTACTCGAGTTTTACAGTCGCACGCTTTAAAAGCATCAACACGTTCTTTACAAGACAGCGGGATTGCTGATAAGTATTAAGAAATAACGAACTTTCATTTGTAACAAATGTACTTATTATGTACAGTATCACGTGACTCTCATCATGTGTGTGTTGTGAAATGAATGACGTGTCGACAATTATGTACACACGAGCGAATGCATCTTTATACGGACCAGACGTGTGCTCTACTGTTTTGTGCTGGTGGACCGAATATTATCGAGGGACATTATATCAGAGACTTCATTCATTGACTTTCGAACATTTACTTACCATTGTGTTCTGATATGTGCGTATAAGTGTAAGTGTGTCTTTGCATATCTCTGCCCGAGTTTTCTACTTTCCATGCACTGCTTTGTACGTTTTGCTTCAAGATACGTGTTCAAGTTTAACTCAACGGCCAAGGAGTAGCCGGCGCCATAATGGTGCGCCGACATCTCCTTACATATCATATCAATAAGAAAAAAAGATGCGCGCCAATGCCCATCTATTGTATTCCCTTCTCACGTGCCCCAATACCAAACTGCGCGTGCCATTTCTGTGGTGCAAGTGTGTTTAAGTAGTCGCAGTTTCATCTTTCACAATCATGAGGGTTCCCATATTGAAAGTATTCCTTCCCCGAACTTGTGGCAGGGACGCACGATGCGAAATTACAAAATGATCGCGCTTGAAAGCTTCATACAAATGCACTGTCGACCCGCCGAACATAGTCAGTAATCTAAAACAAAGCGGAAATAAACGGTGCGTCCGCTCATTCATTTAAGGTAAGTTTCCCACCACATTCCGAATGGAACGTACCACTCATTTGTGCCTAGCACAGGCGCATTTGTTCTTTCGAAGAGAACACAGTGTTCCGCTACACCGTGTGATTATGTAAACGTCAAGCCGAGCAGTGTCGTTTGCTGGCCGGCCTGGCTATGTTTCTTTCGGCGACGCGCAAACGGAGCACTCGGTGCGAAAACGGGAAATGCCCATACCTCGTGTCGACCGCCTTTCTTTACTGGATTTCGTACTTCTTTGTGCACTATATAAATCACCTGCGTGGTACCCCTGTCATGCGTACGCACAGTTTTGTTTTTTCCTTCACTCGGGCTGTCGATACTTTGCTTTCGGACAATAATTAGCATGCAGTCCGCCGCCACGCTTTTCTGCTTCTACAGCTATTGTCACATGCGTCTATATATTTCTCCCCTATCTTTTCTTGCATCAATGCTTCCGCACATTTTTCACCGCGCCACGCACTTTAAGCTACATTCACTCCTCCTACAGTCTCGAAACGGGCCTGCCCTGCGCTCTCAAGAAATAAATGCCCCAATTTCGTAAACAAATGAATGGCGTGGCAGAGAAGGAACTCTGCGCTGTCTGATGAATGTGGCTGTACCCTTCACATCGGGCGGCAGCTATCACCACCTAGCCATAATGCTGACCTAACAAACAGCTACATTTATCTTGTTTTTTTTCTCTCTTTAAATAGTGAAGTATAGGACCGCGGTGCTTTGCAGTGAATGGTTTAGTTTTCACTCTTGCCTTGACTTTAGCCACCAATAAGATAACCACCTTCTAGTTAATTCTACCCGCCTAAAGTCTATTTTGCCCTCCCCCGTCTCTAAACCCCGGTGCTTTTGAAAAACTCTGCGCCATCATTCTAAACTATAAGGTGAAGCCCTTTACATAGCATTATCAAGTGTTCGGCAGTTTCCTTCTCTCCGCATGCACTGCATACCGTGTATACCCCTTCATATTTGGCCCGACATGTCGGAGTTGCTCGGGCAAGCGCTGACGCGAGTTTCCTATTCTATCATTTCCCAAGAGCTGAACACACTCGAGTTCATGTTACCTTTTTTTGAGAGAAGCGGCCACCTTCCCCCTGTTTTTTTTTTTTTTTTTTAATTACCACGCTCCTGGTTTTGTTTTCCCTCCATTACCGTACTTGTGGCACTTTTCTCCGCGCACTCGGTCTTCTCTAATTTACCTGTTCAACCTCCCCGAGCACACACGTCGAGCGCGGCACACCAACGCTCCTGCTAGCGGTGTTCAACAGAGAGAAGAGGATGGATTCGGAGCCGAATCTCTCAGCACAACCCCTATGCCGACGCAGACAATTTGGGTGGCTCTGAGAAGAGCCGTTGATTTGTCGTTGCTCGCTGTGGCCCACGACGCACGCCTACTTGGAGCTGGTGTACTTGGTGACGGCTTTTGTACCCTCGGACACCGCGTGCTTGGCCAGCTCTCCGGGCAGCAGCAGGCGCACCGCGGTCTGGATCTCCCGGCTCGTGATGGTCGAGCGCTTGTTGTAGTGAGCAAGGCGTGACGACTCGGCGGCGATACGCTCGAAGATGTCGTTCACGAAGCTGTTCATGATGGACATGGCCTTGCTGGAGACACCAGTGTCGGGGTGCACCTGCTTCAGCACCTTATAGATGTAGATGGAGAAGCTCTCCTTCCTGCGGCGCTTCTTCTTCTTCTTGTCCGTGGCGCGCACATTCTTCTGCGCCTTGCCGGCCTTCTTGACGGCTTTGCCAGACGGTTGGGGAGGCATGATTTCACACAACACGCACGCGAGACCAGAGTCGAATGCGCGTGTCCCCCCGTCTCGCCGCGCTTAAATATGAGCGAGGGGTGTTGACGAGATCAGCACAACGCGCGCGCCCCATTGGTTCGCACGGCTTCTCTCTCTCACACTCTCATCCGTTCCCCGCGAGCGGCGGCGCGCGATGGTGGCAACGGAAACCATTCGAGCACGGCTCTCATCTCAGAAGGCAGCAGCTTTCTTGTTTTCGGCAACCGGCGTCGTACCAAGCGAAAAGCAACACCATGTCCGGACGTGGCAAGGGCGGCAAGGCGAAAGGCAAGAGCAAGACCCGTTCTAGCCGCGCGGGGCTTCAGTTCCCCGTGGGCCGTATTCACCGCCTCCTACGCAAGGGAAACTACGCCGAGCGCGTCGGAGCTGGCGCTCCGGTCTACCTGGCTGCCGTACTCGAGTACCTGGCCGCCGAGGTGCTCGAGCTGGCGGGCAACGCCGCTCGTGACAACAAGAAGACCCGGATCATCCCCCGTCACTTGCAGCTCGCCATCCGCAACGACGAGGAGCTGAACAAACTGCTTTCCGGCGTCACCATCGCGCAGGGCGGTGTGTTGCCCAACATTCAAGCCGTGCTTCTTCCAAAGAAGACGGAGAAGAAGGCGTAAGCGAGCACCCCTTCCGCGCGCTCGCCGCATTCCCCAAACGGTCCTTCTAAGGACCACCCAAACAGGTGACGCGGCCGTGTTTCGCTTCGCAGTCACGATGGCTCTGTTCGTACCCTCAAGCGTGTTTGTTTTTCTATACTTTATATATATTTCCTCGCGACATCAGTTAGCCACAAGTGCGCGACGCCAAATGCTGCAAAGAGACAACCAAATCACGCAGCTCGGCACCGAAAAAGACAGAAAAGAGCATGTAAGCGTTGTCATTTCTCATTAAAAAAAAAAAAAAAAAAAGCTCCACACGTAACCGTCTATCCTTACGATGACACCTGAACGGGTCAGCACAGGGACAGAGTAAATTTAATACCTTTGAATAGAAAAACAAACGTAAGGTAAAAAAAAAAAAAGAGAGAGAGAGAGAGAGAACCCGCCGTTAGCGCATTCCATTTGGTGCTTCTAACACAATTTATTTCGTCTATCTTGCTAGGCAGCGCAGCCACTATTACACAGAACACACAACACAAGCGCTTAACTTCAACTAAACGTTTATTGCAAAAAAAAAAAAAAAAAATTGTCCAGAATATGGCACAAAAACTTGTTCAGCTTCAAAAGAAATGAAAGGAAATGACACGCGATGATTTCGAGTGTGTTAGTGCACTCTCTATCGCGCTCACGCGGAAAGAACTGTTTTTTGGATGGGGTGATAGAGAATAACAGACAGTAATGTGCGGGACTGGCACGTGTGCTTTTTGTTGTCTACCTTTTACTATTCTTTTTCTCTGTTCACCCCCTTTATAAACTCTGACGTTTGCAATGAAAGTTCAGTTGAAGTTAAGCGCTTGTGTTGTGAGGTCTGTGTAATAGTGGCTGCGCTTCCTAGCGAGATGGATCCTTACCAACTGGCCCGATACAATTGTTTATTTCGTCTCTCGGTAAAACTTCATCACCTCCTACGAGTGCACCCAAAAGTTGCGCCGGGGTCCAGCAGCCCAAGTCACCATGGCGTTACGCAAACAGAAGCCCTCAAAAACACCTTACAAGCGGCGGGCAAAAAGGTAAACACATAAATGAAATTGACACACCACAGGGTCGCAGCACGGCTGCTGCACACACACCGACTGAAGCTAGCCTACCTTTTCTCTGTCTACTCATAATGATACACACTTTTACCTTGAATTTGTCAAAGCTGAGCCATTTCTTCGTAATAACGACGCGCCGACGTTCCGTTCTTCCGCGCGCTAGACAACGGCAGCCACGTACGTACAAAACATGACAGCAAAAGAGGGTGCGGCCGGAGTACGTGGCCTGGAGTGGTCTCGTAGCCAAAGCAGACACGTTGGTGGTCCTGAGAAGGACCGTTTGTTGTTGCTTGCCTGTCGACCGAAGCGCAGGGAGCAGCCCAACTTAGGCGCGCTCACCGCGAATGCGCCGAGCCAGCTGGATGTCCTTTGGCATGATGGTGACGCGCTTAGCGTGGATGGCGCACAGGTTGGTGTCTTCGAAAAGACCAACGAGGTAGGCCTCGCTAGCTTCCTGTAGGGCCATCACGGCAGAACTCTGGAAACGGAGGTCCGTCTTGAAGTCCTGAGCGATTTCCCGCACCAGGCGCTGAAAGGGAAGCTTGCGGATCAGCAGTTCGGTCGACTTCTGGTATCGGCGAATTTCACGCAGGGCCACGGTTCCAGGCCTGTAACGGTGAGGTTTCTTCACCCCGCCTGTGGCAGGGGCACTCTTGCGAGCAGCCTTGGTAGCAAGCTGCTTACGCGGAGCCTTGCCTCCAGTACTCTTGCGCGCGGTTTGTTTAGTTCGGGCCATGCTGCGTGCGTCCGATCACCTCGACTGACGGAGCGAAACTGCGCTCCTGCCGGAGATCGGCAAAAGCGGCTTCGCCGCACGACCCATCTCTCTCCCTCCCATTGGCCGAAGCGTGAGAACCCGTCCGCGTGCGAGCGCGGAAGCGTACGCCAGGATGCTGGCTGGCGCTCATTTTCGGGCAACCGTGCAGTTCGCGGCTGCAAAGAGGTACACCGAAACGAAACCACTACCGCTGTACAATACAGCCTGCTGCGCATTTCTTTCGCCTTCCAGGCAACACATCAATCGACGCTGTAGCTCGTCGCTTCCCGAAGCGGCGCGACGGAGTGCGAGACGCCACCATTCACGCCAACAGCGCGCATCGCACTAGAGCGCCTCGCATCACCGAGGGCAAATGCGCACTGCCACGCCAAAAAAACTTGCTCCTTGCGTTGTCGCTTATTTGCGACCATTACGTAGATGGGCGAAGACGACGAGAGACCACCGGCAGTGTTGGTATATGCATACACGTCCGCGCAACGACAAGGAGTAAAACGCAACAAAACATTCTAACACAAACACCCCGTACATCCAACTGCCACTGAGCGCGCCTACTTGCTCAATCGCAGACAGTAACGGGACTCAATTTTATCTTCCTTTCCCTCTTAAGAATCACTCATACATACTTGCCAAACTACTAGGTGCGCTCAATGGCGGTTGGATGTACGGGGTGTTTGCGTTCGAATGTTTTGTTTCATTTTTACTCCTATTCCCTCGATATGTCGTCTCACTCTGGCTTCCCTCATGTCTCTTTCTCTACACTTTTATTCCCACCCTTTTAATCCCCCCTCACCCCCCATCCCTTGTGAGCTACCGCTGAGGTGTCGCATCCTGATGCAGACAGTTTCGGGGCTCACTTTCCTCTTCTTTTCCATCTTACACATCAGCAATCCCCCCCCCCCCCCCCAACCTCTAAGTGCTAAATATGTGGCACAAAAAGCAGGAAATGGACTCAATGAAAGGGTGAAAAATAATAATCATAATAGAAACGAAGATCAACACGCGCCTCAAAAAGCCCCATTCACTCCTCTTTCACATTTTCACGAGAAAATGAAGGTACACACATGGAGAACAATTTTTGTTATAGGTAGGCTTGCCTGAGCAGAACCACTGTCGTGCGCCTTGGTTACACATTCGACACGCCTCGTCCTGTGCGGAGGTGGGTGGGAAACCAAGGGTGCACTTGAAAATGCAATGCTCGTGGGTTGGTGTCGCCATCTGACGGCAGGCTCACGCGAGCGCGCCTTGCTTTCGAATTTCCCGCGCTCGAACCTCTCGCGTTTACATCATGGGCTAGTCCCCCCCCCCCCCCCTCTCGCGTGGGCGGCGAAGCCAGCCTCCCTAGAGTGACCACCTCTGCCGGCGAAATGGAAACACTTGTTGCGTAGCTGTCCGTCCAAGTAAAGCTTTCACAACTGCAGTGTTCGCAGCACCAGTACAGTACATGAGTGCCACTTCTATCAAGTGCAGCTTCCCTCAGCACGCTGCATGGGCAGCGCTTATTGTGTACTTGCTTCTGACTTGCGCAGAAATTCTGTTTAAACATCCCCTTCCACTTTTCTTTCTTTTTTTTTTGTATTTTGCAGCTCGGCAGCGCCAGGTGTGAAAAAAAAAAAACAAACAAAAATTATTAGGCGTGACAATGTACACAATGTGTTATTGAATGGGGCACTTCTGAGTGCACAGCGGGCGCGGTAAACACGACCAACCTGTCACAATCAATTTTTTCATTTGTAAGTACACATCCCTTCTTCGTCTGGGTGCCCCACGGTAGAACATAGTGCGTTTTTATTTATTTTGACACAACGTGACGCGATCGTGTAGTGGGCATTCCAAAGAAAAAAGCGAGTTCGTGCTTCCTGAGCATAGTCGTGTCTCCAAGAATGCAGTGACCAGGGTAGAACGCTGCGCTCGGCTTCTTCCTTCGCGCGATAAGGTAACTAGGCGACGTTCGCTTGACGGGCCCGTTTTAGCAGCTTGGCTTGCAGGAAGGAGAGGAAGAACTCGCAGATGCGGCGATTGATTCGTGCATGCAGACCCAGGAGAAAGACGACGACGCGAACGAAATGCGGTGAACGTGACAAGTACCCAGCGCGATCAAGCTACTACTACACGAGGTGCTGCTCACCTGAGCGATGACGCAATGATATTGCAAAGAGGGACGGACGGGTATGGCGAACCGCTGGGATCACACTGCCGAAGCATCAAGTGGGTAGCCCTGAAGAGGGCTGTTGTGTTCTCGTTGGCTGGCTGCAGGCGACGCCGCTGGCTTCTTAGCCTCCGAATCCGTACAGGGTGCGGCCCTGACGCTTGAGGGCGTACACGACGTCCATGGCTGTCACGGTCTTCCTTTTGGCGTGCTCGGTGTAAGTGACGGCATCGCGGATCACGTTCTCGAGGAACACCTTGAGAACGCCGCGAGTTTCCTCGTAGATGAGGCCAGAGATGCGCTTGACACCGCCACGGCGCGCCAGACGACGGATGGCCGGCTTGGTTATGCCCTGGATGTTGTCACGCAACACCTTTCGATGACGCTTGGCGCCACCCTTCCCCAGCCCTTTGCCACCTTTGCCACGGCCAGACATGACGGCTTCCGAAGTTTCTGCTTCTGCTTCGAAACGCGCCCGGAAAGCGAATGGTGGTGGTAGTGATTAGAATGAAGAGGAAAAAGGCACCTAATTTCTGTCTGCCTTCAGGCGACACGGCGCAGTGCCTTATAGGGGTGGGGGGAAGGAGGGATAAAAAGAATAGAAGGAAAGTAGAAGCAGAAGAAGACAGCCAACGAGAGGAAAAAGAAGGAGATAGGAAAGTGGGGATCCGGTCGAAGCAGTCCAAGGGCGGGGTGCCACAATGCGAGAGCTACACGGCGTCAGGAGACCGCGGAGGGCGAACCAGTCGGCGGGAGCTACGCTGAAGTCGGAGATCGCGAGGGCACAACCGTCCAGCTTGAAATCCTGCGAGCGAATCAAGCGAATGCTCGACACGATCGAGTCGCGGTGTCGGCGCCGGCCCGCGAGACTGAGGAGGAAGGCGAACGGCGCACGCCGGTTGGTCGGCGGCCAGCTCGTCTCTCTCTCCCTCTTTTCTTCGCGAGGAGCGCGTTGGCCGCGCAGGTTGCTGCACTGACTATTTTTCTGCACTACAAGATTGAATATACACGGCAAACATGCTTTCGTTTGTTTGTTTGTTTTTAATTCTTTTCTCGTTACTGTTGCTAAGTTTCTTGCCCATTCATTCACGCACCCTTCACTGCTGCAAAATGGCGTATCAGTCGTATCAGCTGCCCCAGCGGCAAGGAGACATCAAACCGAGTAAGCGACAATTCATGTACGCGTACGTACAAGCCCAGCGGATACAACGCGTTCGCTAAAAAACGTTTCATCGTGTCCACTGAACATGACACACGCAATATTTGTCAAAACTCACAGCTGCAACAGCTCACCTGTGTGCCGCACGTAAATAAACTGCACACTTAACACTTTGCGACTACTCGTCCCCGGCGTGTGCCCCCCCCCCTCTTTTTTTTTTTCTTTTCTATGTTCTCGCTTTCTCTCTAATCACATCAATGCCTCATTTGCACGCACGAAACCCGTTTCACGGCGTCACTTTGACGCCATCCTTGTCGCCAAACCAAGGGACTAACACACGCGGTCCGGGCACGGCCTCATGGCCGGAAATTTCTAAACAAAGCGTGCTCGCGTTGTTGTGGACGCCGGCACGTGAAATTCGGCAAAGTAACAGCACCTTTGGCTGGCTACGCGTGTCTCAAATTTTACTGTGGCAGCTCCACTACATATCGCGATACGGCAGTTTCACCGAAGCCACGCAACGCGACCGCGCTCATTTCAGCATTCACGGGGACGGCAGAGAGTGAGAGCGCACCTCCTCTCGGGCGCGCCTCTCCTCCCGTAAACACGGACTGTCAAGCGGTCCGGTCGCAGCGAAGTTTCCCCATCTCCTTGCGGGGTGGTTCAACACCTGCCCGTTTCAAGTGCACGGTTGCACTGTGAGGAACCCTGCAAGGGTCACGCAATTACAGGCAAAACAGCCCTAACTCTAAAGCGCCTTACATAGGACGAGATTGGAGCGTAAAATGCACCACCCTTTATGCATTCTTTCTTCTTTACAGCGTTGGAAGAGTGTTCGTTCGCTGCATGTTTTACGCATGCGTACTTTCGCTTACATAATACCTTCGGAGGCTGACAACCTGTTAAGTAATCTATCAACGACTATCCGGACGGCATCAGCTGTGCAAAGAAGATTTGCAGTTGGCCTTCCAGAGCCGTCCAGAGCACACAAAGTAGGTCTACACATCGTGGCAACCAATATTTCGAAAAAAGTGAATTGCGTAGTATTATAAAGAATACAACTTTCAGAATGAGCAAAACTGCTTGGTTTGACCAAAGTACAAAGAGGTGCGATTTATACCACATCGATCCATTTATTGAATTAAAAATTACGCTGGCATTAGATAGAATATCGGAAACTCTAATTGACCGATTGAGGCTAGGCACGGCATACACAAAAACATTTGTTTTTTTTTTTTCTTTGCACAGACACGGCAGAGCTGAAAGTCCCGAATGCGAATGCGGATTGATAGATGAAGACGTATGTCACCTTCTCGTAGACTGTCCACATCACGAGACGCCGTCTTAAGTCCGAACAGTTGGCATTAGACCGCAGACCGTTTAACATGAAGAAACTTCTGGGTCCGTGGCCTACTCGAGTTTTACAGTCGCACGCTTTAAAAGCATCAACACGTTCTTTACAAGACAGCGGGATTGCTGATAAGTATTAAGAAATAACGAACTTTCATTTGTAACAAATGTACTTATTATGTACAGTATCACGTGACTCTCATCATGTGTGTGTTGTGAAATGAATGACGTGTCGACAATTATGTACACACGAGCGAATGCATCTTTATACGGACCAGACGTGTGCTCTACTGTTTTGTGCTGGTGGACCGAATATTATCGAGGGACATTATATCAGAGACTTCATTCATTGACTTTCGAACATTTACTTACCATTGTGTTCTGATATGTGCGTATAAGTGTAAGTGTGTCTTTGCATATCTCTGCCCGAGTTTTCTACTTTCCATGCACTGCTTTGTACGTTTTGCTTCAAGATACGTGTTCAAGTTTAACTCAACGGCCAAGGAGTAGCCGGCGCCATAATGGTGCGCCGACATCTCCTTACATATCATATCAATAAGAAAAAAAGATGCGCGCCAATGCCCATCTATTGTATTCCCTTCTCACGTGCCCCAATACCAAACTGCGCGTGCCATTTCTGTGGTGCAAGTGTGTTTAAGTAGTCGCAGTTTCATCTTTCACAATCATGAGGGTTCCCATATTGAAAGTATTCCTTCCCCGAACTTGTGGCAGGGACGCACGATGCGAAATTACAAAATGATCGCGCTTGAAAGCTTCATACAAATGCACTGTCGACCCGCCGAACATAGTCAGTAATCTAAAACAAAGCGGAAATAAACGGTGCGTCCGCTCATTCATTTAAGGTAAGTTTCCCACCACATTCCGAATGGAACGTACCACTCATTTGTGCCTAGCACAGGCGCATTTGTTCTTTCGAAGAGAACACAGTGTTCCGCTACACCGTGTGATTATGTAAACGTCAAGCCGAGCAGTGTCGTTTGCTGGCCGGCCTGGCTATGTTTCTTTCGGCGACGCGCAAACGGAGCACTCGGTGCGAAAACGGGAAATGCCCATACCTCGTGTCGACCGCCTTTCTTTACTGGATTTCGTACTTCTTTGTGCACTATATAAATCACCTGCGTGGTACCCCTGTCATGCGTACGCACAGTTTTGTTTTTTCCTTCACTCGGGCTGTCGATACTTTGCTTTCGGACAATAATTAGCATGCAGTCCGCCGCCACGCTTTTCTGCTTCTACAGCTATTGTCACATGCGTCTATATATTTCTCCCCTATCTTTTCTTGCATCAATGCTTCCGCACATTTTTCACCGCGCCACGCACTTTAAGCTACATTCACTCCTCCTACAGTCTCGAAACGGGCCTGCCCTGCGCTCTCAAGAAATAAATGCCCCAATTTCGTAAACAAATGAATGGCGTGGCAGAGAAGGAACTCTGCGCTGTCTGATGAATGTGGCTGTACCCTTCACATCGGGCGGCAGCTATCACCACCTAGCCATAATGCTGACCTAACAAACAGCTACATTTATCTTGTTTTTTTTCTCTCTTTAAATAGTGAAGTATAGGACCGCGGTGCTTTGCAGTGAATGGTTTAGTTTTCACTCTTGCCTTGACTTTAGCCACCAATAAGATAACCACCTTCTAGTTAATTCTACCCGCCTAAAGTCTATTTTGCCCTCCCCCGTCTCTAAACCCCGGTGCTTTTGAAAAACTCTGCGCCATCATTCTAAACTATAAGGTGAAGCCCTTTACATAGCATTATCAAGTGTTCGGCAGTTTCCTTCTCTCCGCATGCACTGCATACCGTGTATACCCCTTCATATTTGGCCCGACATGTCGGAGTTGCTCGGGCAAGCGCTGACGCGAGTTTCCTATTCTATCATTTCCCAAGAGCTGAACACACTCGAGTTCATGTTACCTTTTTTTGAGAGAAGCGGCCACCTTCCCCCTGTTTTTTTTTTTTTTTTTAATTACCACGCTCCTGGTTTTGTTTTCCCTCCATTACCGTACTTGTGGCACTTTTCTCCGCGCACTCGGTCTTCTCTAATTTACCTGTTCAACCTCCCCGAGCACACACGTCGAGCGCGGCACACCAACGCTCCTGCTAGCGGTGTTCAACAGAGAGAAGAGGATGGATTCGGAGCCGAATCTCTCAGCACAACCCCTATGCCGACGCAGACAATTTGGGTGGCTCTGAGAAGAGCCGTTGATTTGTCGTTGCTCGCTGTGGCCCACGACGCACGCCTACTTGGAGCTGGTGTACTTGGTGACGGCTTTTGTACCCTCGGACACCGCGTGCTTGGCCAGCTCTCCGGGCAGCAGCAGGCGCACCGCGGTCTGGATCTCCCGGCTCGTGATGGTCGAGCGCTTGTTGTAGTGAGCAAGGCGTGACGACTCGGCGGCGATACGCTCGAAGATGTCGTTCACGAAGCTGTTCATGATGGACATGGCCTTGCTGGAGACACCAGTGTCGGGGTGCACCTGCTTCAGCACCTTATAGATGTAGATGGAGAAGCTCTCCTTCCTGCGGCGCTTCTTCTTCTTCTTGTCCGTGGCGCGCACATTCTTCTGCGCCTTGCCGGCCTTCTTGACGGCTTTGCCAGACGGTTGGGGAGGCATGATTTCACACAACACGCACGCGAGACCAGAGTCGAATGCGCGTGTCCCCCCGTCTGATTGGCTATGAAAGAGGAAAAGGAAGAGAAAAGCGCTGTCCCGTTACTGCCTCTCGTAATGAGGGCACCTCCACAGGAAAGCGCAGGGAAGGGGGAATGGGAATGAAAGAGTCAGAAGAGAAGAGGTGAGTATAGAGTGGTGAAATGCATTCGATCACTGGCCCCGCGCACGCGCGCAAGAAACAACGCAGACACCAACCGAGTGAAAGACCGCCGAGAAGCCGGAGACGATGAATGCGCCAAAGTAGTGAAAAAAAAAAAAAAAAAAAAAAAAGTCACTCACACGCACACACACACCACCGAACAGGCAGGGAGAAGTTTTGGGCGCTCCGCAATCACGAGGGAAGGGGAGAGAGTGTCTGCTCCGACGGGAGTGGCTTCGTAGGAGAGAAGAAGGCCGTCAGGCAGGTGGGAGTGACTACGTAAACAGTCACGTGGGACTCCGAGGGGGCGTGGCGCGCGGCACAGAAAACAACAACACGTGGGATTGTAACGGGCCTCTTTAGAGGCGCGTGAAAAGGTTCGCGTCGCCAAAGAAATCCAGGAGCGCATAGAGCGCCCGGCGAAGTGTTGCCACGTTCGCCGAGGGGAACAGCAAGTGTTCTGCACTCACGTGTGGCAGGCCGAGTTTCCCGTAGTTGTCCCAGAGCCGGCGACGAATGTCTGCGTATCCTGGGCACTGGCACAAAATGTGTTCAACGGTTTCCTCTGCCGGACACTGCACACACGAAGGGCTCCCACTGCCACGCCGTTTAGAGAGCAGTTGCGCTGTTCGGCCGCATCCAGCACGAAGGCGCAGCAGGAAAGCACGAGCACGCCGACCGATTCCCGTTGACGGCAGGCGGGGCACAGGCTTGCCGGCTGCTGTGCGGGGGTCTGGGTGTAGAGCTCGGACGTGGCGTGCGATTATGAGTCGCGCCACATCGTAGTCCCGAACGAAGTTCGTTGTGGGAGTGGAGGGGTCGTGGGCGTCCCTTGCGAGCTCGTCGGCTGCCTCGTTGCCGCGCACTCCGACGTGTGAGGGCACCCACTGAAACGACACATCGCACCCACTGCGCACGATCACGGTGAACTTGCGCGTGAGGCGCTGTGCGATCGAAGAGCCATTTTCGCCCCTCGCAAGGGTGAGGAGGGCCGCCCGAGAATCGCAGAAGATGACGGCCGAAGACGGGAGGAACTCGACCAGCTGATCGGCCGCAAGGTTCAGAGCCGCGAGCTCAGCGGTCGTCGAAGTCGCCGGGAGTGGAAGACGACACTTCCTCTCGTCTCGTAGCACCGGAATGACGCTGGCAGCAGCAGCGGATCCGTCCCCCTTCACTGAGCCGTCCGTGTAGAGATGAAGGTGGACGGAGTAGCGCTGTTCGATCAGTGCGCAGGTCTCCTGTAGAAGGGCAGCCCGTGGTGTGTGCCCCTTGCTGCGTACACCCGGAACCCTGATCGAAATGGGCAGCCGGGAGTCCCAGTGAGGAGGGATAGGCAGGAGACCTGCGAAAGGGGTTCCCGAGATGAGGCTGGCGTACTCCAGTGCGCTGCGGCCCATACCAGTGTCGGGCAGCGATAGCAGACGATGTACGAGTGCCTTTCCCCCTCGCGTCATGTGCAAGCGCTCGACGTGACGCAGAGCACAAGCCTTGGCTCTGAGCGAGAGGGGAAACTGATTCGTTTCTGCATAGGTCACTCCCACTGGAGACGCCCGAGGCATTCCAAAGAGGCGGCGGATGACGCCGCGATGTGCCCTCTCGAGAGTTTCCCACTGTGGCGGTCGCAGGGTGATGCAGGAGAATGCGTAGAGGGCCCTGGCTCCGGCGACGGCGTTGTACATCCTCAGGGCAATGTCTGGTGAACAGCCTTTGCCCCTCGCGAGGAGAGAGGATGCCGCTCCTGCGACTCTGCGACAGCTTGTCCGGTGGCTGGCAACGGCTGGCTTCCAGCTCAAGCGGTGATCGATCGTGATGCCGAGGTATTGGACCGATCGTCGCCACGGCAGAACACGTCCCCGGAACTTGAGGCGGCCGACCTCGTATCGTCCCTTGATGGTTGGGTGAACGAGAAGCGCTTCCGTCTTGGCCGTGGAGAGCTGAAGCCCAATGCTCGTGATGTAATCGTCCACGGCCTCGAGAGAGCGGTTGAGGCTCTGTCGCACCTGCAGCCCGCGCGGAGTGGGTCCACTCGCAAAGAGGGCGATGTCGTCCGCATAGATGGCAATGCGCACCTCGTACTCCAAGTCTCGTGGGATGTAGTCGACGATGCGCGCGAGGGCGAGGTTGAACAGCATGGGGCCCAAGATGCTGCCCTGCGGCACACCGGCAGTGGACGGGCGAGGCGCGCTGAGGTCGCCACCAACGCGGACACGGAACGTTCTGCCCCCCAGGAACTCCTCGACGTACCCGAGAAGCCTGCCACACACACCCATAGCACGAAGAGCGTCCAAAACGGCCGCATGAGGCAGGCGATCGAAGGCACTCTTTATGTCGAGGAGAACCAAATATCCGGCTTCACCGCGGAGCTTTGCATTCTCCAGCGTGGTGACAACGTCGGAGATGCAATCCGCCGTTGACCGGTGACAGCGGAAGCCGCTCTGGACGTCCGCCAGGAAGTTCAGGGCCGCAGCAATCCACTCGAGTCGCTTGAGGGCCATGGCTTCCATCACTTTCCCGGCAGCTGACGTAAGCGAAACCGGCCTGTATGAGGTCGGTTCCGACGCGGGCTTGCCCTTCTTGCGCACCGGAACGACGATCGCCTCCTTCCACGTCGCCGGAAACGCACCCGAGCGCCAGACGCTGTTGTATCCCTCGAGCAGGCCAGGAAGTTGGCCTTCGTCGAGGTTTCGCAGCATCTGGTACGTAATGCCGTCGCTGCCAGGCGCAGAACGGCTCCTCCGCGTGGAAAGGACGTGGCGCAGCTCTCCGATGGTGAAATCCTGCGTGCAGAGGGCCTCTATATGTCGCACAATCTCTGCCGTGGGGAAAAACCGCTCGGGAGCGAACAGTTCCGGCCGGTGATGCGCTGGCAGAGGGGGAAGCCGCACTGTGTCAGGGGCGAGGACAGGGGCGTTGAAGGTGTCGGCGAGCAGTTCCGTCAGCTGAGCCGTGGTCAGCTGCAGGGCGATCGCGATGGAGAGAGCTGGATCTTGCGGGACCCGTTGTCGCAACATCGCTCCGAACACCCGCCAGGCGCGCCGGTTGTTGCGCTGCTGTTCGAAGGAGCGGCAGAGGCTGGACCAGCTTTCGGCGTAGCGATGGTGGGCGTGGCGCCTGCACACCGCGTCAATGCGGTTATAGATTGTCCAGTCCTCCGCCCTCTCAGAGCGCTCAGCCCGGCGCTGAGCCCGACGACGAGCAGCCCGTAAGTTGAGCTGCTTGATGTCCGGCACCGGCGTGTTGGCGGGAACACGGCACTTCACCGTAGCCTCGCGCGCGCACTCGGCTATGTGCGTAAACACGTCACCCGCGACTGGCACTGAAGCACACAGTTCGCGAAAGCGTGTGAAGTTCACCACCGAGTAGGCGCGCGTCTGATCAGGCCGGGCGCAGAGGGGCTCGAGGCAGATGGGGTAGTGATCCGACCCCTCCGTGTCAGGGCTTCGGGACCACCGGTAGCGGCAGTCTTCCGTCACGAAGGAGAGGTCGATCGCACTGGGAGCCGAGCCGCGCCTCAGGAAGGTGTTCCTGCCATCGTTGAGGAGATGGAGACCGGCGGCGAGGGACGCATCCAACACCTTGCGGCCCGGGTTGTTCACTCCCGCACTTCCCCACGCCGTGTGGTGAGAGTTGAAGTCACCGCACACAACTGCCGAAGCACCGAGACGGTCCACCAGTCGCACGATAAACTGGGGGTCCCAGAGTCGAGGGTAGCGCACATAAACACTCGCTATTGCAGTGTCTACAGCACCAACGCGCACTCGCACAGCAATGCACTCGACACCGGGACACAGAATATCGGCGATGTCAACCGCCGACTGGGGAAGTCGCGCACGCACATAAATGGACGCGCGAGAGCATCCCGGCCGATGCAACAGTTGCGTGCAGTGGGGGCTGACACAGTCGGCACGTTCACACTCGGTCGCACTGTGATAGGCCACATGTCCGGGGATATTGAGCTCCCCAGCACGAACGTGCGTTTCCTGAAGAGCCAGGACATCAAGTTCGCGCTGAGGAAGTGAGCGCACAAGCTCACGGTGACGGCGGCGGAGAGAACGGATGTTCCACTGGAGTATCCGCGGCCGTGGCTTCCTTGACGCACTATCCATGGTGGGCTAAGTCTTGATGGGCACTCAGAGCGGCGAGACAAAAGTCGCGCGTCGTCGTGCTGCACACCGTGGTTTCGAGGAGTGCGCGAAGAGCCGCGGCCAGCGCCGTCATGACCGTATCCCTTGCGTCTTTTTTGGGGGGGGCAGGGGGGGGACATGTGGGCTGTGTGGCGGCTGGAGCCGGCGCTGTGGTAGCACTGCCCTTCAGGGCATCGCGGAAAGTGCCGACAGGGTGTGTGGCTGCCTTTGCTGGCGCTGAAGCCTCCCGTTGAAGCGAAGCTTTTGCCCGCTCGATGGCTTCGCGGCGCGTCAGCTTTCCGCCAGAGGAGGCGAGTAGAAAGGCGGCCTTTCGCTGCAGCTGCCATGACTCGCACCGGGGTTCGTTCGCCGGGTGGGAACCCTTGCAGTTGATGCAGCGGGGTCTTTCTGAGGGGCAGGGACCCTCAGCGTGGTTCCCGCCGCAACGGAGGCAGCGCCTGTCGCGCGAGCACGTTGCTGTGGCGTGTCCAAACACACCGCAACGCGCACACTGCAGTGGACGCGGAAGGCGCGCCCGAACCGGCCTCCGCTGTTTGAAGAGCGAGAGCTCCGCCGGCACCACAGTTCCCTCAAATGTAATTACAAGCGTGGAGCCGCGCCGCGCATACGTAAGGGTCTTCACCACTGAGGTAATGTTTGCGGCAATGATGTCCAGGGGAATGCTTTCATCGACCCCGAACACCTCCCCCACACACGAGTTGAGGTCGAGCACTTTTGCCTTTACTCTCACATCAACGATGGTGGTGATGTCTAGGAGTTCACTGACATCAGAGTTGGGGGCAGTGTCGACAGCAACGAGGTTGCGGCGATGGTTAACCCGCACGCGTTGTGTGGCTGGGAACCCAGCGAGATAAGCAGCGATGGCGTCCCTCGATGCAGCCAGGAAGTGCGACTTGCGGCCGACCGGTCTGAAAATGATGGTCTGGCCGATGGCGTCACCAGTAGGCTGCGTAATAGGGGCGCGGATCGCCGCTACCGCCTGTGAGGAAACCGGGCGTGGCGTTGGCTGCTGCTTTTTCGTCTGTTTCCCCTTCCCTTTCCCTCTTGTCTGGGGCAGAGAGGAGTCAATGGGCGCACACAGAGTAAGCTTGCCCGGGGCCTCCGTGGTTGGAAGAGGGGGAAAGCTCGCAAAGCCCGCCGGGGAGGAGACTCCGGATGTTGAGGGGAGTGGCACCTCCTCTCTTAGTGGCCGGCTTAGTTCCTTTGGGGGACCCGCCGGGAGAGGGAGGTGGTTGTTGGCCTGAGGGGAGGACGGGGGGAGACAGGCAGTTGACCCACGCTCGCCTCGGGAAAGGGTTGTGGCTTGAGCGCCACTCTCTCCAGTGACGTCAGGACCGGGGAGGACTGGTTGGGAGAAGAAACCAGTTTTCGGCTGCGCAGATAGATCGCGGGCTGGGTTGGTGCCGGCGGCTGCAGCAGACGACGCTCCTTGCTCAGTCTGTTCCACGCTCACGACACTTCCGCTTTCGGAGCTCGGTGATGTGGCGGGTGTCTCGTGCTCCCAGGAGGAGGAGGAGGACGAGGACGTCGTGGGGGAGGTGGAACTGGCCTCACTGGATTCCTCGTTTCTGGGTGGTGGCTGCGAGAGAAACTCGTCGGTTTGCGTGGCCGTAGAAATGGCGGCCGGCTTGGTAATGGCCGCTGCTCGGCCTCCTCGGTTCCTTTGTGTCGCAGCCGGCTTCTTGGGCGGTTGCTGGCGCCGTGGATGTGGTCGAGTCTGTGGCCTGGACGTAGGTGTCTCCTCCGGTTTCTCCTTAGGGTAGAAGCCTTTGCGAGCCAGTCGGAGGCGGGCCCTGGTCAGTCGCAGGCCGGCCGCTTTAACGGCCGGGCTAGGACCACATGTTTGTGGCGTGGAGTCCACGTGGTCGGCGGCTTCGTTGAGGTCTGAGTGGAGAGCCTCGGAGTTGTGCGATGGCTCGTGGTTGCCGTTCGGCCATGATAAGTGCCGACAGACCTCAAATGAGGTTGGAAAAAAAAAAAAAAAAAAAAAAAAAAGGGGGATAAGAAAACAAACAGTTATAGCTACATACTGCTCTGCCCCCTGAGAGCCCTGAGAAGGGCTACGCTCGAGAGCGCGATCCTGGGAGCAGAACAAAAGGGAAAAAAAAAAAAAAAAGGACACAGGCGTGTCAATTACTTTATTGAAAACAAAAGACTTGATGGAGCGACGAAAAAACACGTCCGCTCCCTCCAAAACTCGCGCGCCAATCTTGTCCCCCCGTCTCGCCGCGCTTAAATATGAGCGAGGGGTGTTGACGAGATCAGCACAACGCGCGCGCCCCATTGGTTCGCACGGCTTCTCTCTCTCACACTCTCATCCGTTCCCCGCGAGCGGCGGCGCGCGATGGTGGCAACGGAAACCATTCGAGCACGGCTCTCATCTCAGAAGGCAGCAGCTTTCTTGTTTTCGGCAACCGGCGTCGTACCAAGCGAAAAGCAACACCATGTCCGGACGTGGCAAGGGCGGCAAGGCGAAAGGCAAGAGCAAGACCCGTTCTAGCCGCGCGGGGCTTCAGTTCCCCGTGGGCCGTATTCACCGCCTCCTACGCAAGGGAAACTACGCCGAGCGCGTCGGAGCTGGCGCTCCGGTCTACCTGGCTGCCGTACTCGAGTACCTGGCCGCCGAGGTGCTCGAGCTGGCGGGCAACGCCGCTCGTGACAACAAGAAGACCCGGATCATCCCCCGTCACTTGCAGCTCGCCATCCGCAACGACGAGGAGCTGAACAAACTGCTTTCCGGCGTCACCATCGCGCAGGGCGGTGTGTTGCCCAACATTCAAGCCGTGCTTCTTCCAAAGAAGACGGAGAAGAAGGCGTAAGCGAGCACCCCTTCCGCGCGCTCGCCGCATTCCCCAAACGGTCCTTCTAAGGACCACCCAAACAGGTGACGCGGCCGTGTTTCGCTTCGCAGTCACGATGGCTCTGTTCGTACCCTCAAGCGTGTTTGTTTTTCTATACTTTATATATATTTCCTCGCGACATCAGTTAGCCACAAGTGCGCGACGCCAAATGCTGCAAAGAGACAACCAAATCACGCAGCTCGGCACCGAAAAAGACAGAAAAGAGCATGTAAGCGTTGTCATTTCTCATTAAAAAAAAAAAAAAAAAAAGCTCCACACGTAACCGTCTATCCTTACGATGACACCTGAACGGGTCAGCACAGGGACAGAGTAAATTTAATACCTTTGAATAGAAAAACAAACGTAAGGTAAAAAAAAAAAGAGAGAGAGAGAGAGAGAACCCGCCGTTAGCGCATTCCATTTGGTGCTTCTAACACAATTTATTTCGTCTATCTTGCTAGGCAGCGCAGCCACTATTACACAGAACACACAACACAAGCGCTTAACTTCAACTAAACGTTTATTGCAAAAAAAAAAAAAAAAAAATTGTCCAGAATATGGCACAAAAACTTGTTCAGCTTCAAAAGAAATGAAAGGAAATGACACGCGATGATTTCGAGTGTGTTAGTGCACTCTCTATCGCGCTCACGCGGAAAGAACTGTTTTTTGGATGGGGTGATAGAGAATAACAGACAGTAATGTGCGGGACTGGCACGTGTGCTTTTTGTTGTCTACCTTTTACTATTCTTTTTCTCTGTTCACCCCCTTTATAAACTCTGACGTTTGCAATGAAAGTTCAGTTGAAGTTAAGCGCTTGTGTTGTGAGGTCTGTGTAATAGTGGCTGCGCTTCCTAGCGAGATGGATCCTTACCAACTGGCCCGATACAATTGTTTATTTCGTCTCTCGGTAAAACTTCATCACCTCCTACGAGTGCACCCAAAAGTTGCGCCGGGGTCCAGCAGCCCAAGTCACCATGGCGTTACGCAAACAGAAGCCCTCAAAAACACCTTACAAGCGGCGGGCAAAAAGGTAAACACATAAATGAAATTGACACACCACAGGGTCGCAGCACGGCTGCTGCACACACACCGACTGAAGCTAGCCTACCTTTTCTCTGTCTACTCATAATGATACACACTTTTACCTTGAATTTGTCAAAGCTGAGCCATTTCTTCGTAATAACGACGCGCCGACGTTCCGTTCTTCCGCGCGCTAGACAACGGCAGCCACGTACGTACAAAACATGACAGCAAAAGAGGGTGCGGCCGGAGTACGTGGCCTGGAGTGGTCTCGTAGCCAAAGCAGACACGTTGGTGGTCCTGAGAAGGACCGTTTGTTGTTGCTTGCCTGTCGACCGAAGCGCAGGGAGCAGCCCAACTTAGGCGCGCTCACCGCGAATGCGCCGAGCCAGCTGGATGTCCTTTGGCATGATGGTGACGCGCTTAGCGTGGATGGCGCACAGGTTGGTGTCTTCGAAAAGACCAACGAGGTAGGCCTCGCTAGCTTCCTGTAGGGCCATCACGGCAGAACTCTGGAAACGGAGGTCCGTCTTGAAGTCCTGAGCGATTTCCCGCACCAGGCGCTGAAAGGGAAGCTTGCGGATCAGCAGTTCGGTCGACTTCTGGTATCGGCGAATTTCACGCAGGGCCACGGTTCCAGGCCTGTAACGGTGAGGTTTCTTCACCCCGCCTGTGGCAGGGGCACTCTTGCGAGCAGCCTTGGTAGCAAGCTGCTTACGCGGAGCCTTGCCTCCAGTACTCTTGCGCGCGGTTTGTTTAGTTCGGGCCATGCTGCGTGCGTCCGATCACCTCGACTGACGGAGCGAAACTGCGCTCCTGCCGGAGATCGGCAAAAGCGGCTTCGCCGCACGACCCATCTCTCTCCCTCCCATTGGCCGAAGCGTGAGAACCCGTCCGCGTGCGAGCGCGGAAGCGTACGCCAGGATGCTGGCTGGCGCTCATTTTCGGGCAACCGTGCAGTTCGCGGCTGCAAAGAGGTACACCGAAACGAAACCACTACCGCTGTACAATACAGCCTGCTGCGCATTTCTTTCGCCTTCCAGGCAACACATCAATCGACGCTGTAGCTCGTCGCTTCCCGAAGCGGCGCGACGGAGTGCGAGACGCCACCATTCACGCCAACAGCGCGCATCGCACTAGAGCGCCTCGCATCACCGAGGGCAAATGCGCACTGCCACGCCAAAAAAACTTGCTCCTTGCGTTGTCGCTTATTTGCGACCATTACGTAGATGGGCGAAGACGACGAGAGACCACCGGCAGTGTTGGTATATGCATACACGTCCGCGCAACGACAAGGAGTAAAACGCAACAAAACATTCTAACACAAACACCCCGTACATCCAACTGCCACTGAGCGCGCCTACTTGCTCAATCGCAGACAGTAACGGGACTCAATTTTATCTTCCTTTCCCTCTTAAGAATCACTCATACATACTTGCCAAACTACTAGGTGCGCTCAATGGCGGTTGGATGTACGGGGTGTTTGCGTTCGAATGTTTTGTTTCATTTTTACTCCTATTCCCTCGATATGTCGTCTCACTCTGGCTTCCCTCATGTCTCTTTCTCTACACTTTTATTCCCACCCTTTTAATCCCCCCTCACCCCCCATCCCTTGTGAGCTACCGCTGAGGTGTCGCATCCTGATGCAGACAGTTTCGGGGCTCACTTTCCTCTTCTTTTCCATCTTACACATCAGCAATCCCCCCCCCCCCCCCCAACCTCTAAGTGCTAAATATGTGGCACAAAAAGCAGGAAATGGACTCAATGAAAGGGTGAAAAATAATAATCATAATAGAAACGAAGATCAACACGCGCCTCAAAAAGCCCCATTCACTCCTCTTTCACATTTTCACGAGAAAATGAAGGTACACACATGGAGAACAATTTTTGTTATAGGTAGGCTTGCCTGAGCAGAACCACTGTCGTGCGCCTTGGTTACACATTCGACACGCCTCGTCCTGTGCGGAGGTGGGTGGGAAACCAAGGGTGCACTTGAAAATGCAATGCTCGTGGGTTGGTGTCGCCATCTGACGGCAGGCTCACGCGAGCGCGCCTTGCTTTCGAATTTCCCGCGCTCGAACCTCTCGCGTTTACATCATGGGCTAGTCCCCCCCCCCCCCCCTCTCGCGTGGGCGGCGAAGCCAGCCTCCCTAGAGTGACCACCTCTGCCGGCGAAATGGAAACACTTGTTGCGTAGCTGTCCGTCCAAGTAAAGCTTTCACAACTGCAGTGTTCGCAGCACCAGTACAGTACATGAGTGCCACTTCTATCAAGTGCAGCTTCCCTCAGCACGCTGCATGGGCAGCGCTTATTGTGTACTTGCTTCTGACTTGCGCAGAAATTCTGTTTAAACATCCCCTTCCACTTTTCTTTCTTTTTTTTTTTGTATTTTGCAGCTCGGCAGCGCCAGGTGTGAAAAAAAAAAAACAAACAAAAATTATTAGGCGTGACAATGTACACAATGTGTTATTGAATGGGGCACTTCTGAGTGCACAGCGGGCGCGGTAAACACGACCAACCCTGTCACAATCAATTTTTTCATTTGTAAGTACACATCCCTTCTTCGTCTGGGTGCCCCACGGTAGAACATAGTGCGTTTTTATTTATTTTGACACAACGTGACGCGATCGTGTAGTGGGCATTCCAAAGAAAAAAGCGAGTTCGTGCTTCCTGAGCATAGTCGTGTCTCAAGAATGCAGTGACCAGGGTAGAACGCTGCGCTCGGCTTCTTCCTTCGCGCGATAAGGTAACTAGGCGACGTTCGCTTGACGGGCCCGTTTTAGCAGCTTGGCTTGCAGGAAGGAGAGGAAGAACTCGCAGATGCGGCGATTGATTCGTGCATGCAGACCCAGGAGAAAGACGACGACGCGAACGAAATGCGGTGAACGTGACAAGTACCCAGCGCGATCAAGCTACTACTACACGAGGTGCTGCTCACCTGAGCGATGACGCAATGATATTGCAAAGAGGGACGGACGGGTATGGCGAACCGCTGGGATCACACTGCCGAAGCATCAAGTGGGTAGCCCTGAAGAGGGCTGTTGTGTTCTCGTTGGCTGGCTGCAGGCGACGCCGCTGGCTTCTTAGCCTCCGAATCCGTACAGGGTGCGGCCCTGACGCTTGAGGGCGTACACGACGTCCATGGCTGTCACGGTCTTCCTTTTGGCGTGCTCGGTGTAAGTGACGGCATCGCGGATCACGTTCTCGAGGAACACCTTGAGAACGCCGCGAGTTTCCTCGTAGATGAGGCCAGAGATGCGCTTGACACCGCCACGGCGCGCCAGACGACGGATGGCCGGCTTGGTTATGCCCTGGATGTTGTCACGCAACACCTTTCGATGACGCTTGGCGCCACCCTTCCCCAGCCCTTTGCCACCTTTGCCACGGCCAGACATGACGGCTTCCGAAGTTTCTGCTTCTGCTTCGAAACGCGCCCGGAAAGCGAATGCTCGACACGATCGAGTCGCGGTGTCGGCGCCGGCCCGCGAGACTGAGGAGGAAGGCGAACGGCGCACGCCGGTTGGTCGGCGGCCAGCTCGTCTCTCTCTCCCTCTTTTCTTCGCGAGGAGCGCGTTGGCCGCGCAGGTTGCTGCACTGACTATTTTTCTGCACTACAAGATTGAATATACACGGCAAACATGCTTTCGTTTGTTTGTTTGTTTTTAATTCTTTTCTCGTTACTGTTGCTAAGTTTCTTGCCCATTCATTCACGCACCCTTCACTGCTGCAAAATGGCGTATCAGTCGTATCAGCTGCCCCAGCGGCAAGGAGACATCAAACCGAGTAAGCGACAATTCATGTACGCGTACGTACAAGCCCAGCGGATACAACGCGTTCGCTAAAAAACGTTTCATCGTGTCCACTGAACATGACACACGCAATATTTGTCAAAACTCACAGCTGCAACAGCTCACCTGTGTGCCGCACGTAAATAAACTGCACACTTAACACTTTGCGACTACTCGTCCCCGGCGTGTGCCCCCCCCCCTCTTTTTTTTTTTCTTTTCTATGTTCTCGCTTTCTCTCTAATCACATCAATGCCTCATTTGCACGCACGAAACCCGTTTCACGGCGTCACTTTGACGCCATCCTTGTCGCCAAACCAAGGGACTAACACACGCGGTCCGGGCACGGCCTCATGGCCGGAAATTTCTAAACAAAGCGTGCTCGCGTTGTTGTGGACGCCGGCACGTGAAATTCGGCAAAGTAACAGCACCTTTGGCTGGCTACGCGTGTCTCAAATTTTACTGTGGCAGCTCCACTACATATCGCGATACGGCAGTTTCACCGAAGCCACGCAACGCGACCGCGCTCATTTCAGCATTCACGGGGACGGCAGAGAGTGAGAGCGCACCTCCTCTCGGGCGCGCCTCTCCTCCCGTAAACACGGACTGTCAAGCGGTCCGGTCGCAGCGAAGTTTCCCCATCTCCTTGCGGGGTGGTTCAACACCTGCCCGTTTCAAGTGCACGGTTGCACTGTGAGGAACCCTGCAAGGGTCACGCAATTACAGGCAAAACAGCCCCTAACTCTAAAGCGCCTTACATAGGACGAGATTGGAGCGTAAAATGCACCACCCTTTATGCATTCTTTCTTCTTTACAGCGTTGGAAGAGTGTTCGTTCGCTGCATGTTTTACGCATGCGTACTTTCGCTTACATAATACCTTCGGAGGCTGACAACCTGTTAAGTAATCTATCAACGACTATCCGGACGGCATCAGCTGTGCAAAGAAGATTTGCAGTTGGCCTTCCAGAGCCGTCCAGAGCACACAAAGTAGGTCTACACATCGTGGCAACCAATATTTCGAAAAAAGTGAATTGCGTAGTATTATAAAGAATACAACTTTCAGAATGAGCAAAACTGCTTGGTTTGACCAAAGTACAAAGAGGTGCGATTTATACCACATCGATCCATTTATTGAATTAAAAATTACGCTGGCATTAGATAGAATATCGGAAACTCTAATTGACCGATTGAGGCTAGGCACGGCATACACAAAAACATTTGTTTTTTTTTTTTTTCTTTGCACAGACACGGCAGAGCTGAAAGTCCCGAATGCGAATGCGGATTGATAGATGAAGACGTATGTCACCTTCTCGTAGACTGTCCACATCACGAGACGCCGTCTTAAGTCCGAACAGTTGGCATTAGACCGCAGACCGTTTAACATGAAGAAACTTCTGGGTCCGTGGCCTACTCGAGTTTTACAGTCGCACGCTTTAAAAGCATCAACACGTTCTTTACAAGACAGCGGGATTGCTGATAAGTATTAAGAAATAACGAACTTTCATTTGTAACAAATGTACTTATTATGTACAGTATCACGTGACTCTCATCATGTGTGTGTTGTGAAATGAATGACGTGTCGACAATTATGTACACACGAGCGAATGCATCTTTATACGGACCAGACGTGTGCTCTACTGTTTTGTGCTGGTGGACCGAATATTATCGAGGGACATTATATCAGAGACTTCATTCATTGACTTTCGAACATTTACTTACCATTGTGTTCTGATATGTGCGTATAAGTGTAAGTGTGTCTTTGCATATCTCTGCCCGAGTTTTCTACTTTCCATGCACTGCTTTGTACGTTTTGCTTCAAGATACGTGTTCAAGTTTAACTCAACGGCCAAGGAGTAGCCGGCGCCATAATGGTGCGCCGACATCTCCTTACATATCATATCAATAAGAAAAAAAGATGCGCGCCAATGCCCATCTATTGTATTCCCTTCTCACGTGCCCCAATACCAAACTGCGCGTGCCATTTCTGTGGTGCAAGTGTGTTTAAGTAGTCGCAGTTTCATCTTTCACAATCATGAGGGTTCCCATATTGAAAGTATTCCTTCCCCGAACTTGTGGCAGGGACGCACGATGCGAAATTACAAAATGATCGCGCTTGAAAGCTTCATACAAATGCACTGTCGACCCGCCGAACATAGTCAGTAATCTAAAACAAAGCGGAAATAAACGGTGCGTCCGCTCATTCATTTAAGGTAAGTTTCCCACCACATTCCGAATGGAACGTACCACTCATTTGTGCCTAGCACAGGCGCATTTGTTCTTTCGAAGAGAACACAGTGTTCCGCTACACCGTGTGATTATGTAAACGTCAAGCCGAGCAGTGTCGTTTGCTGGCCGGCCTGGCTATGTTTCTTTCGGCGACGCGCAAACGGAGCACTCGGTGCGAAAACGGGAAATGCCCATACCTCGTGTCGACCGCCTTTCTTTACTGGATTTCGTACTTCTTTGTGCACTATATAAATCACCTGCGTGGTACCCCTGTCATGCGTACGCACAGTTTTGTTTTTTCCTTCACTCGGGCTGTCGATACTTTGCTTTCGGACAATAATTAGCATGCAGTCCGCCGCCACGCTTTTCTGCTTCTACAGCTATTGTCACATGCGTCTATATATTTCTCCCCTATCTTTTCTTGCATCAATGCTTCCGCACATTTTTCACCGCGCCACGCACTTTAAGCTACATTCACTCCTCCTACAGTCTCGAAACGGGCCTGCCCTGCGCTCTCAAGAAATAAATGCCCCAATTTCGTAAACAAATGAATGGCGTGGCAGAGAAGGAACTCTGCGCTGTCTGATGAATGTGGCTGTACCCTTCACATCGGGCGGCAGCTATCACCACCTAGCCATAATGCTGACCTAACAAACAGCTACATTTATCTTGTTTTTTTTCTCTCTTTAAATAGTGAAGTATAGGACCGCGGTGCTTTGCAGTGAATGGTTTAGTTTTCACTCTTGCCTTGACTTTAGCCACCAATAAGATAACCACCTTCTAGTTAATTCTACCCGCCTAAAGTCTATTTTGCCCTCCCCCGTCTCTAAACCCCGGTGCTTTTGAAAAACTCTGCGCCATCATTCTAAACTATAAGGTGAAGCCCTTTACATAGCATTATCAAGTGTTCGGCAGTTTCCTTCTCTCCGCATGCACTGCATACCGTGTATACCCCTTCATATTTGGCCCGACATGTCGGAGTTGCTCGGGCAAGCGCTGACGCGAGTTTCCTATTCTATCATTTCCCAAGAGCTGAACACACTCGAGTTCATGTTACCTTTTTTTGAGAGAAGCGGCCACCTTCCCCCTGTTTTTTTTTTTTTTTTTAATTACCACGCTCCTGGTTTTGTTTTCCCTCCATTACCGTACTTGTGGCACTTTTCTCCGCGCACTCGGTCTTCTCTAATTTACCTGTTCAACCTCCCCGAGCACACACGTCGAGCGCGGCACACCAACGCTCCTGCTAGCGGTGTTCAACAGAGAGAAGAGGATGGATTCGGAGCCGAATCTCTCAGCACAACCCCTATGCCGACGCAGACAATTTGGGTGGCTCTGAGAAGAGCCGTTGATTTGTCGTTGCTCGCTGTGGCCCACGACGCACGCCTACTTGGAGCTGGTGTACTTGGTGACGGCTTTTGTACCCTCGGACACCGCGTGCTTGGCCAGCTCTCCGGGCAGCAGCAGGCGCACCGCGGTCTGGATCTCCCGGCTCGTGATGGTCGAGCGCTTGTTGTAGTGAGCAAGGCGTGACGACTCGGCGGCGATACGCTCGAAGATGTCGTTCACGAAGCTGTTCATGATGGACATGGCCTTGCTGGAGACACCAGTGTCGGGGTGCACCTGCTTCAGCACCTTATAGATGTAGATGGAGAAGCTCTCCTTCCTGCGGCGCTTCTTCTTCTTCTTGTCCGTGGCGCGCACATTCTTCTGCGCCTTGCCGGCCTTCTTGACGGCTTTGCCAGACGGTTGGGGAGGCATGATTTCACACAACACGCACGCGAGACCAGAGTCGAATGCGCGTGTCCCCCCGTCTCGCCGCGCTTAAATATGAGCGAGGGGTGTTGACGAGATCAGCACAACGCGCGCGCCCCATTGGTTCGCACGGCTTCTCTCTCTCACACTCTCATCCGTTCCCCGCGAGCGGCGGCGCGCGATGGTGGCAACGGAAACCATTCGAGCACGGCTCTCATCTCAGAAGGCAGCAGCTTTCTTGTTTTCGGCAACCGGCGTCGTACCAAGCGAAAAGCAACACCATGTCCGGACGTGGCAAGGGCGGCAAGGCGAAAGGCAAGAGCAAGACCCGTTCTAGCCGCGCGGGGCTTCAGTTCCCCGTGGGCCGTATTCACCGCCTCCTACGCAAGGGAAACTACGCCGAGCGCGTCGGAGCTGGCGCTCCGGTCTACCTGGCTGCCGTACTCGAGTACCTGGCCGCCGAGGTGCTCGAGCTGGCGGGCAACGCCGCTCGTGACAACAAGAAGACCCGGATCATCCCCCGTCACTTGCAGCTCGCCATCCGCAACGACGAGGAGCTGAACAAACTGCTTTCCGGCGTCACCATCGCGCAGGGCGGTGTGTTGCCCAACATTCAAGCCGTGCTTCTTCCAAAGAAGACGGAGAAGAAGGCGTAAGCGAGCACCCCTTCCGCGCGCTCGCCGCATTCCCCAAACGGTCCTTCTAAGGACCACCCAAACAGGTGACGCGGCCGTGTTTCGCTTCGCAGTCACGATGGCTCTGTTCGTACCCTCAAGCGTGTTTGTTTTTCTATACTTTATATATATTTCCTCGCGACATCAGTTAGCCACAAGTGCGCGACGCCAAATGCTGCAAAGAGACAACCAAATCACGCAGCTCGGCACCGAAAAAGACAGAAAAGAGCATGTAAGCGTTGTCATTTCTCATTAAAAAAAAAAAAAAAAAAAGCTCCACACGTAACCGTCTATCCTTACGATGACACCTGAACGGGTCAGCACAGGGACAGAGTAAATTTAATACCTTTGAATAGAAAAACAAACGTAAGGTAAAAAAAAAAAAAGAGAGAGAGAGAGAGAGAACCCGCCGTTAGCGCATTCCATTTGGTGCTTCTAACACAATTTATTTCGTCTATCTTGCTAGGCAGCGCAGCCACTATTACACAGAACACACAACACAAGCGCTTAACTTCAACTAAACGTTTATTGCAAAAAAAAAAAAAAAAATTGTCCAGAATATGGCACAAAAACTTGTTCAGCTTCAAAAGAAATGAAAGGAAATGACACGCGATGATTTCGAGTGTGTTAGTGCACTCTCTATCGCGCTCACGCGGAAAGAACTGTTTTTTGGATGGGGTGATAGAGAATAACAGACAGTAATGTGCGGGACTGGCACGTGTGCTTTTTGTTGTCTACCTTTTACTATTCTTTTTCTCTGTTCACCCCCTTTATAAACTCTGACGTTTGCAATGAAAGTTCAGTTGAAGTTAAGCGCTTGTGTTGTGAGGTCTGTGTAATAGTGGCTGCGCTTCCTAGCGAGATGGATCCTTACCAACTGGCCCGATACAATTGTTTATTTCGTCTCTCGGTAAAACTTCATCACCTCCTACGAGTGCACCCAAAAGTTGCGCCGGGGTCCAGCAGCCCAAGTCACCATGGCGTTACGCAAACAGAAGCCCTCAAAAACACCTTACAAGCGGCGGGCAAAAAGGTAAACACATAAATGAAATTGACACACCACAGGGTCGCAGCACGGCTGCTGCACACACACCGACTGAAGCTAGCCTACCTTTTCTCTGTCTACTCATAATGATACACACTTTTACCTTGAATTTGTCAAAGCTGAGCCATTTCTTCGTAATAACGACGCGCCGACGTTCCGTTCTTCCGCGCGCTAGACAACGGCAGCCACGTACGTACAAAACATGACAGCAAAAGAGGGTGCGGCCGGAGTACGTGGCCTGGAGTGGTCTCGTAGCCAAAGCAGACACGTTGGTGGTCCTGAGAAGGACCGTTTGTTGTTGCTTGCCTGTCGACCGAAGCGCAGGGAGCAGCCCAACTTAGGCGCGCTCACCGCGAATGCGCCGAGCCAGCTGGATGTCCTTTGGCATGATGGTGACGCGCTTAGCGTGGATGGCGCACAGGTTGGTGTCTTCGAAAAGACCAACGAGGTAGGCCTCGCTAGCTTCCTGTAGGGCCATCACGGCAGAACTCTGGAAACGGAGGTCCGTCTTGAAGTCCTGAGCGATTTCCCGCACCAGGCGCTGAAAGGGAAGCTTGCGGATCAGCAGTTCGGTCGACTTCTGGTATCGGCGAATTTCACGCAGGGCCACGGTTCCAGGCCTGTAACGGTGAGGTTTCTTCACCCCGCCTGTGGCAGGGGCACTCTTGCGAGCAGCCTTGGTAGCAAGCTGCTTACGCGGAGCCTTGCCTCCAGTACTCTTGCGCGCGGTTTGTTTAGTTCGGGCCATGCTGCGTGCGTCCGATCACCTCGACTGACGGAGCGAAACTGCGCTCCTGCCGGAGATCGGCAAAAGCGGCTTCGCCGCACGACCCATCTCTCTCCCTCCCATTGGCCGAAGCGTGAGAACCCGTCCGCGTGCGAGCGCGGAAGCGTACGCCAGGATGCTGGCTGGCGCTCATTTTCGGGCAACCGTGCAGTTCGCGGCTGCAAAGAGGTACACCGAAACGAAACCACTACCGCTGTACAATACAGCCTGCTGCGCATTTCTTTCGCCTTCCAGGCAACACATCAATCGACGCTGTAGCTCGTCGCTTCCCGAAGCGGCGCGACGGAGTGCGAGACGCCACCATTCACGCCAACAGCGCGCATCGCACTAGAGCGCCTCGCATCACCGAGGGCAAATGCGCACTGCCACGCCAAAAAAACTTGCTCCTTGCGTTGTCGCTTATTTGCGACCATTACGTAGATGGGCGAAGACGACGAGAGACCACCGGCAGTGTTGGTATATGCATACACGTCCGCGCAACGACAAGGAGTAAAACGCAACAAAACATTCTAACACAAACACCCCGTACATCCAACTGCCACTGAGCGCGCCTACTTGCTCAATCGCAGACAGTAACGGGACTCAATTTTATCTTCCTTTCCCTCTTAAGAATCACTCATACATACTTGCCAAACTACTAGGTGCGCTCAATGGCGGTTGGATGTACGGGGTGTTTGCGTTCGAATGTTTTGTTTCATTTTTACTCCTATTCCCTCGATATGTCGTCTCACTCTGGCTTCCCTCATGTCTCTTTCTCTACACTTTTATTCCCACCCTTTTAATCCCCCCTCACCCCCCATCCCTTGTGAGCTACCGCTGAGGTGTCGCATCCTGATGCAGACAGTTTCGGGGCTCACTTTCCTCTTCTTTTCCATCTTACACATCAGCAATCCCCCCCCCCCCCCCCCAACCTCTAAGTGCTAAATATGTGGCACAAAAAGCAGGAAATGGACTCAATGAAAGGGTGAAAAATAGTAATCATAATAGAAACGAAGATCAACACGCGCCTCAAAAAGCCCCATTCACTCCTCTTTCACATTTTCACGAGAAAATGAAGGTACACACATGGAGAACAATTTTTGTTATAGGTAGGCTTGCCTGAGCAGAACCACTGTCGTGCGCCTTGGTTACACATTCGACACGCCTCGTCCTGTGCGGAGGTGGGTGGGAAACCAAGGGTGCACTTGAAAATGCAATGCTCGTGGGTTGGTGTCGCCATCTGACGGCAGGCTCACGCGAGCGCGCCTTGCTTTCGAATTTCCCGCGCTCGAACCTCTCGCGTTTACATCATGGGCTAGTCCCCCCCCCCCCCCCCTCTCGCGTGGGCGGCGAAGCCAGCCTCCCTAGAGTGACCACCTCTGCCGGCGAAATGGAAACACTTGTTGCGTAGCTGTCCGTCCAAGTAAAGCTTTCACAACTGCAGTGTTCGCAGCACCAGTACAGTACATGAGTGCCACTTCTATCAAGTGCAGCTTCCCTCAGCACGCTGCATGGGCAGCGCTTATTGTGTACTTGCTTCTGACTTGCGCAGAAATTCTGTTTAAACATCCCCTTCCACTTTTCTTTCTTTTTTTTTTTGTATTTTGCAGCTCGGCAGCGCCAGGTGTGAAAAAAAAAAACAAACAAAAATTATTAGGCGTGACAATGTACACAATGTGTTATTGAATGGGGCACTTCTGAGTGCACAGCGGGCGCGGTAAACACGACCAACCTGTCACAATCAATTTTTTCATTTGTAAGTACACATCCCTTCTTCGTCTGGGTGCCCCACGGTAGAACATAGTGCGTTTTTATTTATTTTGACACAACGTGACGCGATCGTGTAGTGGGCATTCCAAAGAAAAAAGCGAGTTCGTGCTTCCTGAGCATAGTCGTGTCTCCAAGAATGCAGTGACCAGGGTAGAACGCTGCGCTCGGCTTCTTCCTTCGCGCGATAAGGTAACTAGGCGACGTTCGCTTGACGGGCCCGTTTTAGCAGCTTGGCTTGCAGGAAGGAGAGGAAGAACTCGCAGATGCGGCGATTGATTCGTGCATGCAGACCCAGGAGAAAGACGACGACGCGAACGAAATGCGGTGAACGTGACAAGTACCCAGCGCGATCAAGCTACTACTACACGAGGTGCTGCTCACCTGAGCGATGACGCAATGATATTGCAAAGAGGGACGGACGGGTATGGCGAACCGCTGGGATCACACTGCCGAAGCATCAAGTGGGTAGCCCTGAAGAGGGCTGTTGTGTTCTCGTTGGCTGGCTGCAGGCGACGCCGCTGGCTTCTTAGCCTCCGAATCCGTACAGGGTGCGGCCCTGACGCTTGAGGGCGTACACGACGTCCATGGCTGTCACGGTCTTCCTTTTGGCGTGCTCGGTGTAAGTGACGGCATCGCGGATCACGTTCTCGAGGAACACCTTGAGAACGCCGCGAGTTTCCTCGTAGATGAGGCCAGAGATGCGCTTGACACCGCCACGGCGCGCCAGACGACGGATGGCCGGCTTGGTTATGCCCTGGATGTTGTCACGCAACACCTTTCGATGACGCTTGGCGCCACCCTTCCCCAGCCCTTTGCCACCTTTGCCACGGCCAGACATGACGGCTTCCGAAGTTTCTGCTTCTGCTTCGAAACGCGCCCGGAAAGCGAATGCTCGACACGATCGAGTCGCGGTGTCGGCGCCGGCCCGCGAGACTGAGGAGGAAGGCGAACGGCGCACGCCGGTTGGTCGGCGGCCAGCTCGTCTCTCTCTCCCTCTTTTCTTCGCGAGGAGCGCGTTGGCCGCGCAGGTTGCTGCACTGACTATTTTTCTGCACTACAAGATTGAATATACACGGCAAACATGCTTTCGTTTGTTTGTTTGTTTTTAATTCTTTTCTCGTTACTGTTGCTAAGTTTCTTGCCCATTCATTCACGCACCCTTCACTGCTGCAAAATGGCGTATCAGTCGTATCAGCTGCCCCAGCGGCAAGGAGACATCAAACCGAGTAAGCGACAATTCATGTACGCGTACGTACAAGCCCAGCGGATACAACGCGTTCGCTAAAAAACGTTTCATCGTGTCCACTGAACATGACACACGCAATATTTGTCAAAACTCACAGCTGCAACAGCTCACCTGTGTGCCGCACGTAAATAAACTGCACACTTAACACTTTGCGACTACTCGTCCCCGGCGTGTGCCCCCCCCCCTCTTTTTTTTTTTTCTTTTCTATGTTCTCGCTTTCTCTCTAATCACATCAATGCCTCATTTGCACGCACGAAACCCGTTTCACGGCGTCACTTTGACGCCATCCTTGTCGCCAAACCAAGGGACTAACACACGCGGTCCGGGCACGGCCTCATGGCCGGAAATTTCTAAACAAAGCGTGCTCGCGTTGTTGTGGACGCCGGCACGTGAAATTCGGCAAAGTAACAGCACCTTTGGCTGGCTACGCGTGTCTCAAATTTTACTGTGGCAGCTCCACTACATATCGCGATACGGCAGTTTCACCGAAGCCACGCAACGCGACCGCGCTCATTTCAGCATTCACGGGGACGGCAGAGAGTGAGAGCGCACCTCCTCTCGGGCGCGCCTCTCCTCCCGTAAACACGGACTGTCAAGCGGTCCGGTCGCAGCGAAGTTTCCCCATCTCCTTGCGGGGTGGTTCAACACCTGCCCGTTTCAAGTGCACGGTTGCACTGTGAGGAACCCTGCAAGGGTCACGCAATTACAGGCAAAACAGCCCTAACTCTAAAGCGCCTTACATAGGACGAGATTGGAGCGTAAAATGCACCACCCTTTATGCATTCTTTCTTCTTTACAGCGTTGGAAGAGTGTTCGTTCGCTGCATGTTTTACGCATGCGTACTTTCGCTTACATAATACCTTCGGAGGCTGACAACCTGTTAAGTAATCTATCAACGACTATCCGGACGGCATCAGCTGTGCAAAGAAGATTTGCAGTTGGCCTTCCAGAGCCGTCCAGAGCACACAAAGTAGGTCTACACATCGTGGCAACCAATATTTCGAAAAAAGTGAATTGCGTAGTATTATAAAGAATACAACTTTCAGAATGAGCAAAACTGCTTGGTTTGACCAAAGTACAAAGAGGTGCGATTTATACCACATCGATCCATTTATTGAATTAAAAATTACGCTGGCATTAGATAGAATATCGGAAACTCTAATTGACCGATTGAGGCTAGGCACGGCATACACAAAAACATTTGTTTTTTTTTTTTTCTTTGCACAGACACGGCAGAGCTGAAAGTCCCGAATGCGAATGCGGATTGATAGATGAAGACGTATGTCACCTTCTCGTAGACTGTCCACATCACGAGACGCCGTCTTAAGTCCGAACAGTTGGCATTAGACCGCAGACCGTTTAACATGAAGAAACTTCTGGGTCCGTGGCCTACTCGAGTTTTACAGTCGCACGCTTTAAAAGCATCAACACGTTCTTTACAAGACAGCGGGATTGCTGATAAGTATTAAGAAATAACGAACTTTCATTTGTAACAAATGTACTTATTATGTACAGTATCACGTGACTCTCATCATGTGTGTGTTGTGAAATGAATGACGTGTCGACAATTATGTACACACGAGCGAATGCATCTTTATACGGACCAGACGTGTGCTCTACTGTTTTGTGCTGGTGGACCGAATATTATCGAGGGACATTATATCAGAGACTTCATTCATTGACTTTCGAACATTTACTTACCATTGTGTTCTGATATGTGCGTATAAGTGTAAGTGTGTCTTTGCATATCTCTGCCCGAGTTTTCTACTTTCCATGCACTGCTTTGTACGTTTTGCTTCAAGATACGTGTTCAAGTTTAACTCAACGGCCAAGGAGTAGCCGGCGCCATAATGGTGCGCCGACATCTCCTTACATATCATATCAATAAGAAAAAAAGATGCGCGCCAATGCCCATCTATTGTATTCCCTTCTCACGTGCCCCAATACCAAACTGCGCGTGCCATTTCTGTGGTGCAAGTGTGTTTAAGTAGTCGCAGTTTCATCTTTCACAATCATGAGGGTTCCCATATTGAAAGTATTCCTTCCCCGAACTTGTGGCAGGGACGCACGATGCGAAATTACAAAATGATCGCGCTTGAAAGCTTCATACAAATGCACTGTCGACCCGCCGAACATAGTCAGTAATCTAAAACAAAGCGGAAATAAACGGTGCGTCCGCTCATTCATTTAAGGTAAGTTTCCCACCACATTCCGAATGGAACGTACCACTCATTTGTGCCTAGCACAGGCGCATTTGTTCTTTCGAAGAGAACACAGTGTTCCGCTACACCGTGTGATTATGTAAACGTCAAGCCGAGCAGTGTCGTTTGCTGGCCGGCCTGGCTATGTTTCTTTCGGCGACGCGCAAACGGAGCACTCGGTGCGAAAACGGGAAATGCCCATACCTCGTGTCGACCGCCTTTCTTTACTGGATTTCGTACTTCTTTGTGCACTATATAAATCACCTGCGTGGTACCCCTGTCATGCGTACGCACAGTTTTGTTTTTTCCTTCACTCGGGCTGTCGATACTTTGCTTTCGGACAATAATTAGCATGCAGTCCGCCGCCACGCTTTTCTGCTTCTACAGCTATTGTCACATGCGTCTATATATTTCTCCCCTATCTTTTCTTGCATCAATGCTTCCGCACATTTTTCACCGCGCCACGCACTTTAAGCTACATTCACTCCTCCTACAGTCTCGAAACGGGCCTGCCCTGCGCTCTCAAGAAATAAATGCCCCAATTTCGTAAACAAATGAATGGCGTGGCAGAGAAGGAACTCTGCGCTGTCTGATGAATGTGGCTGTACCCTTCACATCGGGCGGCAGCTATCACCACCTAGCCATAATGCTGACCTAACAAACAGCTACATTTATCTTGTTTTTTTTCTCTCTTTAAATAGTGAAGTATAGGACCGCGGTGCTTTGCAGTGAATGGTTTAGTTTTCACTCTTGCCTTGACTTTAGCCACCAATAAGATAACCACCTTCTAGTTAATTCTACCCGCCTAAAGTCTATTTTGCCCTCCCCCGTCTCTAAACCCCGGTGCTTTTGAAAAACTCTGCGCCATCATTCTAAACTATAAGGTGAAGCCCTTTACATAGCATTATCAAGTGTTCGGCAGTTTCCTTCTCTCCGCATGCACTGCATACCGTGTATACCCCTTCATATTTGGCCCGACATGTCGGAGTTGCTCGGGCAAGCGCTGACGCGAGTTTCCTATTCTATCATTTCCCAAGAGCTGAACACACTCGAGTTCATGTTACCTTTTTTTGAGAGAAGCGGCCACCTTCCCCCTGTTTTTTTTTTTTTTTTTAATTACCACGCTCCTGGTTTTGTTTTCCCTCCATTACCGTACTTGTGGCACTTTTCTCCGCGCACTCGGTCTTCTCTAATTTACCTGTTCAACCTCCCCGAGCACACACGTCGAGCGCGGCACACCAACGCTCCTGCTAGCGGTGTTCAACAGAGAGAAGAGGATGGATTCGGAGCCGAATCTCTCAGCACAACCCCTATGCCGACGCAGACAATTTGGGTGGCTCTGAGAAGAGCCGTTGATTTGTCGTTGCTCGCTGTGGCCCACGACGCACGCCTACTTGGAGCTGGTGTACTTGGTGACGGCTTTTGTACCCTCGGACACCGCGTGCTTGGCCAGCTCTCCGGGCAGCAGCAGGCGCACCGCGGTCTGGATCTCCCGGCTCGTGATGGTCGAGCGCTTGTTGTAGTGAGCAAGGCGTGACGACTCGGCGGCGATACGCTCGAAGATGTCGTTCACGAAGCTGTTCATGATGGACATGGCCTTGCTGGAGACACCAGTGTCGGGGTGCACCTGCTTCAGCACCTTATAGATGTAGATGGAGAAGCTCTCCTTCCTGCGGCGCTTCTTCTTCTTCTTGTCCGTGGCGCGCACATTCTTCTGCGCCTTGCCGGCCTTCTTGACGGCTTTGCCAGACGGTTGGGGAGGCATGATTTCACACAACACGCACGCGAGACCAGAGTCGAATGCGCGTGTCCCCCCGTCTCGCCGCGCTAAAATATGAGCGAGGGGTGTTGACGAGATCAGCACAACGCGCGCGCCCCATTGGTTCGCACGGCTTCTCTCTCTCACACTCTCATCCGTTCCCCGCGAGCGGCGGCGCGCGATGGTGGCAACGGAAACCATTCGAGGGATTCGCTCGCAGGATTTCAAGCTGGACGGTTGTGCCCTCGCGATCTCCGACTTCAGCGTAGCTCCCGCCGACTGGTTCGCCCTCCGCGGTCTCCTGACGCCGTGTAGCTCTCGCATTGTGGCACCCCGCCCTTGGACTTCTTCGACCGGATCCCCACTTTCCTATCTCCTTCTTTTTCCTCTCGTTGGCTGTCTTCTTCTGCTTCTACTTTCCTTCTATTCTTTTTATCCCTCCTTCCCCCCACCCCTATAAGGCACTGCGCCGTGTCGCCTGAAGGCAGACAGAAATTAGGTGCCTTTTTCCTCTTCATTCTAATCACTACCACCACCATTCGAGCACGGCTCTCATCTCAGAAGGCAGCAGCTTTCTTGTTTTCGGCAACCGGCGTCGTACCAAGCGAAAAGCAACACCATGTCCGGACGTGGCAAGGGCGGCAAGGCGAAAGGCAAGAGCAAGACCCGTTCTAGCCGCGCGGGGCTTCAGTTCCCCGTGGGCCGTATTCACCGCCTCCTACGCAAGGGAAACTACGCCGAGCGCGTCGGAGCTGGCGCTCCGGTCTACCTGGCTGCCGTACTCGAGTACCTGGCCGCCGAGGTGCTCGAGCTGGCGGGCAACGCCGCTCGTGACAACAAGAAGACCCGGATCATCCCCCGTCACTTGCAGCTCGCCATCCGCAACGACGAGGAGCTGAACAAACTGCTTTCCGGCGTCACCATCGCGCAGGGCGGTGTGTTGCCCAACATTCAAGCCGTGCTTCTTCCAAAGAAGACGGAGAAGAAGGCGTAAGCGAGCACCCCTTCCGCGCGCTCGCCGCATTCCCCAAACGGTCCTTCTAAGGACCACCCAAACAGGTGACGCGGCCGTGTTTCGCTTCGCAGTCACGATGGCTCTGTTCGTACCCTCAAGCGTGTTTGTTTTTCTATACTTTATATATATTTCCTCGCGACATCAGTTAGCCACAAGTGCGCGACGCCAAATGCTGCAAAGAGACAACCAAATCACGCAGCTCGGCACCGAAAAAGACAGAAAAGAGCATGTAAGCGTTGTCATTTCTCATTAAAAAAAAAAAAAAAAAAAGCTCCACACGTAACCGTCTATCCTTACGATGACACCTGAACGGGTCAGCACAGGGACAGAGTAAATTTAATACCTTTGAATAGAAAAACAAACGTAAGGTAAAAAAAAAAAAGAGAGAGAGAGAGAGAGAACCCGCCGTTAGCGCATTCCATTTGGTGCTTCTAACACAATTTATTTCGTCTATCTTGCTAGGCAGCGCAGCCACTATTACACAGAACACACAACACAAGCGCTTAACTTCAACTAAACGTTTATTGCAAAAAAAAAAAAAAAAATTGTCCAGAATATGGCACAAAAACTTGTTCAGCTTCAAAAGAAATGAAAGGAAATGACACGCGATGATTTCGAGTGTGTTAGTGCACTCTCTATCGCGCTCACGCGGAAAGAACTGTTTTTTGGATGGGGTGATAGAGAATAACAGACAGTAATGTGCGGGACTGGCACGTGTGCTTTTTGTTGTCTACCTTTTACTATTCTTTTTCTCTGTTCACCCCCTTTATAAACTCTGACGTTTGCGATGAAAGTTCAGTTGAAGTTAAGCGCTTGTGTTGTGAGGTCTGTGTAATAGTGGCTGCGCTTCCTAGCGAGATGGATCCTTACCAACTGGCCCGATACAATTGTTTATTTCGTCTCTCGGTAAAACTTCATCACCTCCTACGAGTGCACCCAAAAGTTGCGCCGGGGTCCAGCAGCCCAAGTCACCATGGCGTTACGCAAACAGAAGCCCTCAAAAACACCTTACAAGCGGCGGGCAAAAAGGTAAACACATAAATGAAATTGACACACCACAGGGTCGCAGCACGGCTGCTGCACACACACCGACTGAAGCTAGCCTACCTTTTCTCTGTCTACTCATAATGATACACACTTTTACCTTGAATTTGTCAAAGCTGAGCCATTTCTTCGTAATAACGACGCGCCGACGTTCCGTTCTTCCGCGCGCTAGACAACGGCAGCCACGTACGTACAAAACATGACAGCAAAAGAGGGTGCGGCCGGAGTACGTGGCCTGGAGTGGTCTCGTAGCCAAAGCAGACACGTTGGTGGTCCTGAGAAGGACCGTTTGTTGTTGCTTGCCTGTCGACCGAAGCGCAGGGAGCAGCCCAACTTAGGCGCGCTCACCGCGAATGCGCCGAGCCAGCTGGATGTCCTTTGGCATGATGGTGACGCGCTTAGCGTGGATGGCGCACAGGTTGGTGTCTTCGAAAAGACCAACGAGGTAGGCCTCGCTAGCTTCCTGTAGGGCCATCACGGCAGAACTCTGGAAACGGAGGTCCGTCTTGAAGTCCTGAGCGATTTCCCGCACCAGGCGCTGAAAGGGAAGCTTGCGGATCAGCAGTTCGGTCGACTTCTGGTATCGGCGAATTTCACGCAGGGCCACGGTTCCAGGCCTGTAACGGTGAGGTTTCTTCACCCCGCCTGTGGCAGGGGCACTCTTGCGAGCAGCCTTGGTAGCAAGCTGCTTACGCGGAGCCTTGCCTCCAGTACTCTTGCGCGCGGTTTGTTTAGTTCGGGCCATGCTGCGTGCGTCCGATCACCTCGACTGACGGAGCGAAACTGCGCTCCTGCCGGAGATCGGCAAAAGCGGCTTCGCCGCACGACCCATCTCTCTCCCTCCCATTGGCCGAAGCGTGAGAACCCGTCCGCGTGCGAGCGCGGAAGCGTACGCCAGGATGCTGGCTGGCGCTCATTTTCGGGCAACCGTGCAGTTCGCGGCTGCAAAGAGGTACACCGAAACGAAACCACTACCGCTGTACAATACAGCCTGCTGCGCATTTCTTTCGCCTTCCAGGCAACACATCAATCGACGCTGTAGCTCGTCGCTTCCCGAAGCGGCGCGACGGAGTGCGAGACGCCACCATTCACGCCAACAGCGCGCATCGCACTAGAGCGCCTCGCATCACCGAGGGCAAATGCGCACTGCCACGCCAAAAAAACTTGCTCCTTGCGTTGTCGCTTATTTGCGACCATTACGTAGATGGGCGAAGACGACGAGAGACCACCGGCAGTGTTGGTATATGCATACACGTCCGCGCAACGACAAGGAGTAAAACGCAACAAAACATTCTAACACAAACACCCCGTACATCCAACTGCCACTGAGCGCGCCTACTTGCTCAATCGCAGACAGTAACGGGACTCAATTTTATCTTCCTTTCCCTCTTAAGAATCACTCATACATACTTGCCAAACTACTAGGTGCGCTCAATGGCGGTTGGATGTACGGGGTGTTTGCGTTCGAATGTTTTGTTTCATTTTTACTCCTATTCCCTCGATATGTCGTCTCACTCTGGCTTCCCTCATGTCTCTTTCTCTACACTTTTATTCCCACCCTTTTAATCCCCCCTCACCCCCCATCCCTTGTGAGCTACCGCTGAGGTGTCGCATCCTGATGCAGACAGTTTCGGGGCTCACTTTCCTCTTCTTTTCCATCTTACACATCAGCAATCCCCCCCCCCCCCCCCCAACCTCTAAGTGCTAAATATGTGGCACAAAAAGCAGGAAATGGACTCAATGAAAGGGTGAAAAATAATAATCATAATAGAAACGAAGATCAACACGCGCCTCAAAAAGCCCCATTCACTCCTCTTTCACATTTTCACGAGAAAATGAAGGTACACACATGGAGAACAATTTTTGTTATAGGTAGGCTTGCCTGAGCAGAACCACTGTCGTGCGCCTTGGTTACACATTCGACACGCCTCGTCCTGTGCGGAGGTGGGTGGGAAACCAAGGGTGCACTTGAAAATGCAATGCTCGTGGGTTGGTGTCGCCATCTGACGGCAGGCTCACGCGAGCGCGCCTTGCTTTCGAATTTCCCGCGCTCGAACCTCTCGCGTTTACATCATGGGCTAGTCCCCCCCCCCCCCCCCCTCTCGCGTGGGCGGCGAAGCCAGCCTCCCTAGAGTGACCACCTCTGCCGGCGAAATGGAAACACTTGTTGCGTAGCTGTCCGTCCAAGTAAAGCTTTCACAACTGCAGTGTTCGCAGCACCAGTACAGTACATGAGTGCCACTTCTATCAAGTGCAGCTTCCCTCAGCACGCTGCATGGGCAGCGCTTATTGTGTACTTGCTTCTGACTTGCGCAGAAATTCTGTTTAAACATCCCCTTCCACTTTTCTTTCTTTTTTTTTTTGTATTTTGCAGCTCGGCAGCGCCAGGTGTGAAAAAAAAAAAACAAACAAAAATTATTAGGCGTGACAATGTACACAATGTGTTATTGAATGGGGCACTTCTGAGTGCACAGCGGGCGCGGTAAACACGACCAACCTGTCACAATCAATTTTTTCATTTGTAAGTACACATCCCTTCTTCGTCTGGGTGCCCCACGGTAGAACATAGTGCGTTTTTATTTATTTTGACACAACGTGACGCGATCGTGTAGTGGGCATTCCAAAGAAAAAAGCGAGTTCGTGCTTCCTGAGCATAGTCGTGTCTCCAAGAATGCAGTGACCAGGGTAGAACGCTGCGCTCGGCTTCTTCCTTCGCGCGATAAGGTAACTAGGCGACGTTCGCTTGACGGGCCCGTTTTAGCAGCTTGGCTTGCAGGAAGGAGAGGAAGAACTCGCAGATGCGGCGATTGATTCGTGCATGCAGACCCAGGAGAAAGACGACGACGCGAACGAAATGCGGTGAACGTGACAAGTACCCAGCGCGATCAAGCTACTACTACACGAGGTGCTGCTCACCTGAGCGATGACGCAATGATATTGCAAAGAGGGACGGACGGGTATGGCGAACCGCTGGGATCACACTGCCGAAGCATCAAGTGGGTAGCCCTGAAGAGGGCTGTTGTGTTCTCGTTGGCTGGCTGCAGGCGACGCCGCTGGCTTCTTAGCCTCCGAATCCGTACAGGGTGCGGCCCTGACGCTTGAGGGCGTACACGACGTCCATGGCTGTCACGGTCTTCCTTTTGGCGTGCTCGGTGTAAGTGACGGCATCGCGGATCACGTTCTCGAGGAACACCTTGAGAACGCCGCGAGTTTCCTCGTAGATGAGGCCAGAGATGCGCTTGACACCGCCACGGCGCGCCAGACGACGGATGGCCGGCTTGGTTATGCCCTGGATGTTGTCACGCAACACCTTTCGATGACGCTTGGCGCCACCCTTCCCCAGCCCTTTGCCACCTTTGCCACGGCCAGACATGACGGCTTCCGAAGTTTCTGCTTCTGCTTCGAAACGCGCCCGGAAAGCGAATGCTCGACACGATCGAGTCGCGGTGTCGGCGCCGGCCCGCGAGACTGAGGAGGAAGGCGAACGGCGCACGCCGGTTGGTCGGCGGCCAGCTCGTCTCTCTCTCCCTCTTTTCTTCGCGAGGAGCGCGTTGGCCGCGCAGGTTGCTGCACTGACTATTTTTCTGCACTACAAGATTGAATATACACGGCAAACATGCTTTCGTTTGTTTGTTTGTTTTTAATTCTTTTCTCGTTACTGTTGCTAAGTTTCTTGCCCATTCATTCACGCACCCTTCACTGCTGCAAAATGGCGTATCAGTCGTATCAGCTGCCCCAGCGGCAAGGAGACATCAAACCGAGTAAGCGACAATTCATGTACGCGTACGTACAAGCCCAGCGGATACAACGCGTTCGCTAAAAAACGTTTCATCGTGTCCACTGAACATGACACACGCAATATTTGTCAAAACTCACAGCTGCAACAGCTCACCTGTGTGCCGCACGTAAATAAACTGCACACTTAACACTTTGCGACTACTCGTCCCCGGCGTGTGCCCCCCCCCTCTTTTTTTTTTTTCTTTTCTATGTTCTCGCTTTCTCTCTAATCACATCAATGCCTCATTTGCACGCACGAAACCCGTTTCACGGCGTCACTTTGACGCCATCCTTGTCGCCAAACCAAGGGACTAACACACGCGGTCCGGGCACGGCCTCATGGCCGGAAATTTCTAAACAAAGCGTGCTCGCGTTGTTGTGGACGCCGGCACGTGAAATTCGGCAAAGTAACAGCACCTTTGGCTGGCTACGCGTGTCTCAAATTTTACTGTGGCAGCTCCACTACATATCGCGATACGGCAGTTTCACCGAAGCCACGCAACGCGACCGCGCTCATTTCAGCATTCACGGGGACGGCAGAGAGTGAGAGCGCACCTCCTCTCGGGCGCGCCTCTCCTCCCGTAAACACGGACTGTCAAGCGGTCCGGTCGCAGCGAAGTTTCCCCATCTCCTTGCGGGGTGGTTCAACACCTGCCCGTTTCAAGTGCACGGTTGCACTGTGAGGAACCCTGCAAGGGTCACGCAATTACAGGCAAAACAGCCCTAACTCTAAAGCGCCTTACATAGGACGAGATTGGAGCGTAAAATGCACCACCCTTTATGCATTCTTTCTTCTTTACAGCGTTGGAAGAGTGTTCGTTCGCTGCATGTTTTACGCATGCGTACTTTCGCTTACATAATACCTTCGGAGGCTGACAACCTGTTAAGTAATCTATCAACGACTATCCGGACGGCATCAGCTGTGCAAAGAAGATTTGCAGTTGGCCTTCCAGAGCCGTCCAGAGCACACAAAGTAGGTCTACACATCGTGGCAACCAATATTTCGAAAAAAGTGAATTGCGTAGTATTATAAAGAATACAACTTTCAGAATGAGCAAAACTGCTTGGTTTGACCAAAGTACAAAGAGGTGCGATTTATACCACATCGATCCATTTATTGAATTAAAAATTACGCTGGCATTAGATAGAATATCGGAAACTCTAATTGACCGATTGAGGCTAGGCACGGCATACACAAAAACATTTGTTTTTTTTTTTTTCTTTGCACAGACACGGCAGAGCTGAAAGTCCCGAATGCGAATGCGGATTGATAGATGAAGACGTATGTCACCTTCTCGTAGACTGTCCACATCACGAGACGCCGTCTTAAGTCCGAACAGTTGGCATTAGACCGCAGACCGTTTAACATGAAGAAACTTCTGGGTCCGTGGCCTACTCGAGTTTTACAGTCGCACGCTTTAAAAGCATCAACACGTTCTTTACAAGACAGCGGGATTGCTGATAAGTATTAAGAAATAACGAACTTTCATTTGTAACAAATGTACTTATTATGTACAGTATCACGTGACTCTCATCATGTGTGTGTTGTGAAATGAATGACGTGTCGACAATTATGTACACACGAGCGAATGCATCTTTATACGGACCAGACGTGTGCTCTACTGTTTTGTGCTGGTGGACCGAATATTATCGAGGGACATTATATCAGAGACTTCATTCATTGACTTTCGAACATTTACTTACCATTGTGTTCTGATATGTGCGTATAAGTGTAAGTGTGTCTTTGCATATCTCTGCCCGAGTTTTCTACTTTCCATGCACTGCTTTGTACGTTTTGCTTCAAGATACGTGTTCAAGTTTAACTCAACGGCCAAGGAGTAGCCGGCGCCATAATGGTGCGCCGACATCTCCTTACATATCATATCAATAAGAAAAAAAGATGCGCGCCAATGCCCATCTATTGTATTCCCTTCTCACGTGCCCCAATACCAAACTGCGCGTGCCATTTCTGTGGTGCAAGTGTGTTTAAGTAGTCGCAGTGTCATCTTTCACAATCATGAGGGTTCCCATATTGAAAGTATTCCTTCCCCGAACTTGTGGCAGGGACGCACGATGCGAAATTACAAAATGATCGCGCTTGAAAGCTTCATACAAATGCACTGTCGACCCGCCGAACATAGTCAGTAATCTAAAACAAAGCGGAAATAAACGGTGCGTCCGCTCATTCATTTAAGGTAAGTTTCCCACCACATTCCGAATGGAACGTACCACTCATTTGTGCCTAGCACAGGCGCATTTGTTCTTTCGAAGAGAACACAGTGTTCCGCTACACCGTGTGATTATGTAAACGTCAAGCCGAGCAGTGTCGTTTGCTGGCCGGCCTGGCTATGTTTCTTTCGGCGACGCGCAAACGGAGCACTCGGTGCGAAAACGGGAAATGCCCATACCTCGTGTCGACCGCCTTTCTTTACTGGATTTCGTACTTCTTTGTGCACTATATAAATCACCTGCGTGGTACCCCTGTCATGCGTACGCACAGTTTTGTTTTTTCCTTCACTCGGGCTGTCGATACTTTGCTTTCGGACAATAATTAGCATGCAGTCCGCCGCCACGCTTTTCTGCTTCTACAGCTATTGTCACATGCGTCTATATATTTCTCCCCTATCTTTTCTTGCATCAATGCTTCCGCACATTTTTCACCGCGCCACGCACTTTAAGCTACATTCACTCCTCCTACAGTCTCGAAACGGGCCTGCCCTGCGCTCTCAAGAAATAAATGCCCCAATTTCGTAAACAAATGAATGGCGTGGCAGAGAAGGAACTCTGCGCTGTCTGATGAATGTGGCTGTACCCTTCACATCGGGCGGCAGCTATCACCACCTAGCCATAATGCTGACCTAACAAACAGCTACATTTATCTTGTTTTTTTTCTCTCTTTAAATAGTGAAGTATAGGACCGCGGTGCTTTGCAGTGAATGGTTTAGTTTTCACTCTTGCCTTGACTTTAGCCACCAATAAGATAACCACCTTCTAGTTAATTCTACCCGCCTAAAGTCTATTTTGCCCTCCCCCGTCTCTAAACCCCGGTGCTTTTGAAAAACTCTGCGCCATCATTCTAAACTATAAGGTGAAGCCCTTTACATAGCATTATCAAGTGTTCGGCAGTTTCCTTCTCTCCGCATGCACTGCATACCGTGTATACCCCTTCATATTTGGCCCGACATGTCGGAGTTGCTCGGGCAAGCGCTGACGCGAGTTTCCTATTCTATCATTTCCCAAGAGCTGAACACACTCGAGTTCATGTTACCTTTTTTTGAGAGAAGCGGCCACCTTCCCCCTGTTTTTTTTTTTTTTTTTTTAATTACCACGCTCCTGGTTTTGTTTTCCCTCCATTACCGTACTTGTGGCACTTTTCTCCGCGCACTCGGTCTTCTCTAATTTACCTGTTCAACCTCCCCGAGCACACACGTCGAGCGCGGCACACCAACGCTCCTGCTAGCGGTGTTCAACAGAGAGAAGAGGATGGATTCGGAGCCGAATCTCTCAGCACAACCCCTATGCCGACGCAGACAATTTGGGTGGCTCTGAGAAGAGCCGTTGATTTGTCGTTGCTCGCTGTGGCCCACGACGCACGCCTACTTGGAGCTGGTGTACTTGGTGACGGCTTTTGTACCCTCGGACACCGCGTGCTTGGCCAGCTCTCCGGGCAGCAGCAGGCGCACCGCGGTCTGGATCTCCCGGCTCGTGATGGTCGAGCGCTTGTTGTAGTGAGCAAGGCGTGACGACTCGGCGGCGATACGCTCGAAGATGTCGTTCACGAAGCTGTTCATGATGGACATGGCCTTGCTGGAGACACCAGTGTCGGGGTGCACCTGCTTCAGCACCTTATAGATGTAGATGGAGAAGCTCTCCTTCCTGCGGCGCTTCTTCTTCTTCTTGTCCGTGGCGCGCACATTCTTCTGCGCCTTGCCGGCCTTCTTGACGGCTTTGCCAGACGGTTGGGGAGGCATGATTTCACACAACACGCACGCGAGACCAGAGTCGAATGCGCGTGTCCCCCCGTCTCGCCGCGCTTAAATATGAGCGAGGGGTGTTGACGAGATCAGCACAACGCGCGCGCCCCATTGGTTCGCACGGCTTCTCTCTCTCACACTCTCATCCGTTCCCCGCGAGCGGCGGCGCGCGATGGTGGCAACGGAAACCATTCGAGCACGGCTCTCATCTCAGAAGGCAGCAGCTTTCTTGTTTTCGGCAACCGGCGTCGTACCAAGCGAAAAGCAACACCATGTCCGGACGTGGCAAGGGCGGCAAGGCGAAAGGCAAGAGCAAGACCCGTTCTAGCCGCGCGGGGCTTCAGTTCCCCGTGGGCCGTATTCACCGCCTCCTACGCAAGGGAAACTACGCCGAGCGCGTCGGAGCTGGCGCTCCGGTCTACCTGGCTGCCGTACTCGAGTACCTGGCCGCCGAGGTGCTCGAGCTGGCGGGCAACGCCGCTCGTGACAACAAGAAGACCCGGATCATCCCCCGTCACTTGCAGCTCGCCATCCGCAACGACGAGGAGCTGAACAAACTGCTTTCCGGCGTCACCATCGCGCAGGGCGGTGTGTTGCCCAACATTCAAGCCGTGCTTCTTCCAAAGAAGACGGAGAAGAAGGCGTAAGCGAGCACCCCTTCCGCGCGCTCGCCGCATTCCCCAAACGGTCCTTCTAAGGACCACCCAAACAGGTGACGCGGCCGTGTTTCGCTTCGCAGTCACGATGGCTCTGTTCGTACCCTCAAGCGTGTTTGTTTTTCTATACTTTATATATATTTCCTCGCGACATCAGTTAGCCACAAGTGCGCGACGCCAAATGCTGCAAAGAGACAACCAAATCACGCAGCTCGGCACCGAAAAAGACAGAAAAGAGCATGTAAGCGTTGTCATTTCTCATTAAAAAAAAAAAAAAAAAAGCTCCACACGTAACCGTCTATCCTTACGATGACACCTGAACGGGTCAGCACAGGGACAGAGTAAATTTAATACCTTTGAATAGAAAAACAAACGTAAGGTAAAAAAAAAAAAGAGAGAGAGAGAGAGAGAACCCGCCGTTAGCGCATTCCATTTGGTGCTTCTAACACAATTTATTTCGTCTATCTTGCTAGGCAGCGCAGCCACTATTACACAGAACACACAACACAAGCGCTTAACTTCAACTAAACGTTTATTGCAAAAAAAAAAAAAAAAATTGTCCAGAATATGGCACAAAAACTTGTTCAGCTTCAAAAGAAATGAAAGGAAATGACACGCGATGATTTCGAGTGTGTTAGTGCACTCTCTATCGCGCTCACGCGGAAAGAACTGTTTTTTGGATGGGGTGATAGAGAATAACAGACAGTAATGTGCGGGACTGGCACGTGTGCTTTTTGTTGTCTACCTTTTACTATTCTTTTTCTCTGTTCACCCCCTTTATAAACTCTGACGTTTGCAATGAAAGTTCAGTTGAAGTTAAGCGCTTGTGTTGTGAGGTCTGTGTAATAGTGGCTGCGCTTCCTAGCGAGATGGATCCTTACCAACTGGCCCGATACAATTGTTTATTTCGTCTCTCGGTAAAACTTCATCACCTCCTACGAGTGCACCCAAAAGTTGCGCCGGGGTCCAGCAGCCCAAGTCACCATGGCGTTACGCAAACAGAAGCCCTCAAAAACACCTTACAAGCGGCGGGCAAAAAGGTAAACACATAAATGAAATTGACACACCACAGGGTCGCAGCACGGCTGCTGCACACACACCGACTGAAGCTAGCCTACCTTTTCTCTGTCTACTCATAATGATACACACTTTTACCTTGAATTTGTCAAAGCTGAGCCATTTCTTCGTAATAACGACGCGCCGACGTTCCGTTCTTCCGCGCGCTAGACAACGGCAGCCACGTACGTACAAAACATGACAGCAAAAGAGGGTGCGGCCGGAGTACGTGGCCTGGAGTGGTCTCGTAGCCAAAGCAGACACGTTGGTGGTCCTGAGAAGGACCGTTTGTTGTTGCTTGCCTGTCGACCGAAGCGCAGGGAGCAGCCCAACTTAGGCGCGCTCACCGCGAATGCGCCGAGCCAGCTGGATGTCCTTTGGCATGATGGTGACGCGCTTAGCGTGGATGGCGCACAGGTTGGTGTCTTCGAAAAGACCAACGAGGTAGGCCTCGCTAGCTTCCTGTAGGGCCATCACGGCAGAACTCTGGAAACGGAGGTCCGTCTTGAAGTCCTGAGCGATTTCCCGCACCAGGCGCTGAAAGGGAAGCTTGCGGATCAGCAGTTCGGTCGACTTCTGGTATCGGCGAATTTCACGCAGGGCCACGGTTCCAGGCCTGTAACGGTGAGGTTTCTTCACCCCGCCTGTGGCAGGGGCACTCTTGCGAGCAGCCTTGGTAGCAAGCTGCTTACGCGGAGCCTTGCCTCCAGTACTCTTGCGCGCGGTTTGTTTAGTTCGGGCCATGCTGCGTGCGTCCGATCACCTCGACTGACGGAGCGAAACTGCGCTCCTGCCGGAGATCGGCAAAAGCGGCTTCGCCGCACGACCCATCTCTCTCCCTCCCATTGGCCGAAGCGTGAGAACCCGTCCGCGTGCGAGCGCGGAAGCGTACGCCAGGATGCTGGCTGGCGCTCATTTTCGGGCAACCGTGCAGTTCGCGGCTGCAAAGAGGTACACCGAAACGAAACCACTACCGCTGTACAATACAGCCTGCTGCGCATTTCTTTCGCCTTCCAGGCAACACATCAATCGACGCTGTAGCTCGTCGCTTCCCGAAGCGGCGCGACGGAGTGCGAGACGCCACCATTCACGCCAACAGCGCGCATCGCACTAGAGCGCCTCGCATCACCGAGGGCAAATGCGCACTGCCACGCCAAAAAAACTTGCTCCTTGCGTTGTCGCTTATTTGCGACCATTACGTAGATGGGCGAAGACGACGAGAGACCACCGGCAGTGTTGGTATATGCATACACGTCCGCGCAACGACAAGGAGTAAAACGCAACAAAACATTCTAACACAAACACCCCGTACATCCAACTGCCACTGAGCGCGCCTACTTGCTCAATCGCAGACAGTAACGGGACTCAATTTTATCTTCCTTTCCCTCTTAAGAATCACTCATACATACTTGCCAAACTACTAGGTGCGCTCAATGGCGGTTGGATGTACGGGGTGTTTGCGTTCGAATGTTTTGTTTCATTTTTACTCCTATTCCCTCGATATGTCGTCTCACTCTGGCTTCCCTCATGTCTCTTTCTCTACACTTTTATTCCCACCCTTTTAATCCCCCCTCACCCCCCATCCCTTGTGAGCTACCGCTGAGGTGTCGCATCCTGATGCAGACAGTTTCGGGGCTCACTTTCCTCTTCTTTTCCATCTTACACATCAGCAATCCCCCCCCCCCCCCCCAACCTCTAAGTGCTAAATATGTGGCACAAAAAGCAGGAAATGGACTCAATGAAAGGGTGAAAAATAATAATCATAATAGAAACGAAGATCAACACGCGCCTCAAAAAGCCCCATTCACTCCTCTTTCACATTTTCACGAGAAAATGAAGGTACACACATGGAGAACAATTTTTGTTATAGGTAGGCTTGCCTGAGCAGAACCACTGTCGTGCGCCTTGGTTACACATTCGACACGCCTCGTCCTGTGCGGAGGTGGGTGGGAAACCAAGGGTGCACTTGAAAATGCAATGCTCGTGGGTTGGTGTCGCCATCTGACGGCAGGCTCACGCGAGCGCGCCTTGCTTTCGAATTTCCCGCGCTCGAACCTCTCGCGTTTACATCATGGGCTAGTCCCCCCCCCCCCCCCTCTCGCGTGGGCGGCGAAGCCAGCCTCCCTAGAGTGACCACCTCTGCCGGCGAAATGGAAACACTTGTTGCGTAGCTGTCCGTCCAAGTAAAGCTTTCACAACTGCAGTGTTCGCAGCACCAGTACAGTACATGAGTGCCACTTCTATCAAGTGCAGCTTCCCTCAGCACGCTGCATGGGCAGCGCTTATTGTGTACTTGCTTCTGACTTGCGCAGAAATTCTGTTTAAACATCCCCTTCCACTTTTCTTTCTTTTTTTTTTTGTATTTTGCAGCTCGGCAGCGCCAGGTGTGAAAAAAAAAAACAAACAAAAATTATTAGGCGTGACAATGTACACAATGTGTTATTGAATGGGGCACTTCTGAGTGCACAGCGGGCGCGGTAAACACGACCAACCTGTCACAATCAATTTTTTCATTTGTAAGTACACATCCCTTCTTCGTCTGGGTGCCCCACGGTAGAACATAGTGCGTTTTTATTTATTTTGACACAACGTGACGCGATCGTGTAGTGGGCATTCCAAAGAAAAAAGCGAGTTCGTGCTTCCTGAGCATAGTCGTGTCTCCAAGAATGCAGTGACCAGGGTAGAACGCTGCGCTCGGCTTCTTCCTTCGCGCGATAAGGTAACTAGGCGACGTTCGCTTGACGGGCCCGTTTTAGCAGCTTGGCTTGCAGGAAGGAGAGGAAGAACTCGCAGATGCGGCGATTGATTCGTGCATGCAGACCCAGGAGAAAGACGACGACGCGAACGAAATGCGGTGAACGTGACAAGTACCCAGCGCGATCAAGCTACTACTACACGAGGTGCTGCTCACCTGAGCGATGACGCAATGATATTGCAAAGAGGGACGGACGGGTATGGCGAACCGCTGGGATCACACTGCCGAAGCATCAAGTGGGTAGCCCTGAAGAGGGCTGTTGTGTTCTCGTTGGCTGGCTGCAGGCGACGCCGCTGGCTTCTTAGCCTCCGAATCCGTACAGGGTGCGGCCCTGACGCTTGAGGGCGTACACGACGTCCATGGCTGTCACGGTCTTCCTTTTGGCGTGCTCGGTGTAAGTGACGGCATCGCGGATCACGTTCTCGAGGAACACCTTGAGAACGCCGCGAGTTTCCTCGTAGATGAGGCCAGAGATGCGCTTGACACCGCCACGGCGCGCCAGACGACGGATGGCCGGCTTGGTTATGCCCTGGATGTTGTCACGCAACACCTTTCGATGACGCTTGGCGCCACCCTTCCCCAGCCCTTTGCCACCTTTGCCACGGCCAGACATGACGGCTTCCGAAGTTTCTGCTTCTGCTTCGAAACGCGCCCGGAAAGCGAATGCTCGACACGATCGAGTCGCGGTGTCGGCGCCGGCCCGCGAGACTGAGGAGGAAGGCGAACGGCGCACGCCGGTTGGTCGGCGGCCAGCTCGTCTCTCTCTCCCTCTTTTCTTCGCGAGGAGCGCCTTGGCCGCGCAGGTTGCTGCACTGACTATTTTTCTGCACTACAAGATTGAATATACACGGCAAACATGCTTTCGTTTGTTTGTTTGTTTTTAATTCTTTTCTCGTTACTGTTGCTAAGTTTCTTGCCCATTCATTCACGCACCCTTCACTGCTGCAAAATGGCGTATCAGTCGTATCAGCTGCCCCAGCGGCAAGGAGACATCAAACCGAGTAAGCGACAATTCATGTACGCGTACGTACAAGCCCAGCGGATACAACGCGTTCGCTAAAAAACGTTTCATCGTGTCCACTGAACATGACACACGCAATATTTGTCAAAACTCACAGCTGCAACAGCTCACCTGTGTGCCGCACGTAAATAAACTGCACACTTAACACTTTGCGACTACTCGTCCCCGGCGTGTGCCCCCCCCCCTCTTTTTTTTTTTCTTTTCTATGTTCTCGCTTTCTCTCTAATCACATCAATGCCTCATTTGCACGCACGAAACCCGTTTCACGGCGTCACTTTGACGCCATCCTTGTCGCCAAACCAAGGGACTAACACACGCGGTCCGGGCACGGCCTCATGGCCGGAAATTTCTAAACAAAGCGTGCTCGCGTTGTTGTGGACGCCGGCACGTGAAATTCGGCAAAGTAACAGCACCTTTGGCTGGCTACGCGTGTCTCAAATTTTACTGTGGCAGCTCCACTACATATCGCGATACGGCAGTTTCACCGAAGCCACGCAACGCGACCGCGCTCATTTCAGCATTCACGGGGACGGCAGAGAGTGAGAGCGCACCTCCTCTCGGGCGCGCCTCTCCTCCCGTAAACACGGACTGTCAAGCGGTCCGGTCGCAGCGAAGTTTCCCCATCTCCTTGCGGGGTGGTTCAACACCTGCCCGTTTCAAGTGCACGGTTGCACTGTGAGGAACCCTGCAAGGGTCACGCAATTACAGGCAAAACAGCCCTAACTCTAAAGCGCCTTACATAGGACGAGATTGGAGCGTAAAATGCACCACCCTTTATGCATTCTTTCTTCTTTACAGCGTTGGAAGAGTGTTCGTTCGCTGCATGTTTTACGCATGCGTACTTTCGCTTACATAATACCTTCGGAGGCTGACAACCTGTTAAGTAATCTATCAACGACTATCCGGACGGCATCAGCTGTGCAAAGAAGATTTGCAGTTGGCCTTCCAGAGCCGTCCAGAGCACACAAAGTAGGTCTACACATCGTGGCAACCAATATTTCGAAAAAAGTGAATTGCGTAGTATTATAAAGAATACAACTTTCAGAATGAGCAAAACTGCTTGGTTTGACCAAAGTACAAAGAGGTGCGATTTATACCACATCGATCCATTTATTGAATTAAAAATTACGCTGGCATTAGATAGAATATCGGAAACTCTAATTGACCGATTGAGGCTAGGCACGGCATACACAAAAACATTTGTTTTTTTTTTTTTCTTTGCACAGACACGGCAGAGCTGAAAGTCCCGAATGCGAATGCGGATTGATAGATGAAGACGTATGTCACCTTCTCGTAGACTGTCCACATCACGAGACGCCGTCTTAAGTCCGAACAGTTGGCATTAGACCGCAGACCGTTTAACATGAAGAAACTTCTGGGTCCGTGGCCTACTCGAGTTTTACAGTCGCACGCTTTAAAAGCATCAACACGTTCTTTACAAGACAGCGGGATTGCTGATAAGTATTAAGAAATAACGAACTTTCATTTGTAACAAATGTACTTATTATGTACAGTATCACGTGACTCTCATCATGTGTGTGTTGTGAAATGAATGACGTGTCGACAATTATGTACACACGAGCGAATGCATCTTTATACGGACCAGACGTGTGCTCTACTGTTTTGTGCTGGTGGACCGAATATTATCGAGGGACATTATATCAGAGACTTCATTCATTGACTTTCGAACATTTACTTACCATTGTGTTCTGATATGTGCGTATAAGTGTAAGTGTGTCTTTGCATATCTCTGCCCGAGTTTTCTACTTTCCATGCACTGCTTTGTACGTTTTGCTTCAAGATACGTGTTCAAGTTTAACTCAACGGCCAAGGAGTAGCCGGCGCCATAATGGTGCGCCGACATCTCCTTACATATCATATCAATAAGAAAAAAAGATGCGCGCCAATGCCCATCTATTGTATTCCCTTCTCACGTGCCCCAATACCAAACTGCGCGTGCCATTTCTGTGGTGCAAGTGTGTTTAAGTAGTCGCAGTTTCATCTTTCACAATCATGAGGGTTCCCATATTGAAAGTATTCCTTCCCCGAACTTGTGGCAGGGACGCACGATGCGAAATTACAAAATGATCGCGCTTGAAAGCTTCATACAAATGCACTGTCGACCCGCCGAACATAGTCAGTAATCTAAAACAAAGCGGAAATAAACGGTGCGTCCGCTCATTCATTTAAGGTAAGTTTCCCACCACATTCCGAATGGAACGTACCACTCATTTGTGCCTAGCACAGGCGCATTTGTTCTTTCGAAGAGAACACAGTGTTCCGCTACACCGTGTGATTATGTAAACGTCAAGCCGAGCAGTGTCGTTTGCTGGCCGGCCTGGCTATGTTTCTTTCGGCGACGCGCAAACGGAGCACTCGGTGCGAAAACGGGAAATGCCCATACCTCGTGTCGACCGCCTTTCTTTACTGGATTTCGTACTTCTTTGTGCACTATATAAATCACCTGCGTGGTACCCCTGTCATGCGTACGCACAGTTTTGTTTTTTCCTTCACTCGGGCTGTCGATACTTTGCTTTCGGACAATAATTAGCATGCAGTCCGCCGCCACGCTTTTCTGCTTCTACAGCTATTGTCACATGCGTCTATATATTTCTCCCCTATCTTTTCTTGCATCAATGCTTCCGCACATTTTTCACCGCGCCACGCACTTTAAGCTACATTCACTCCTCCTACAGTCTCGAAACGGGCCTGCCCTGCGCTCTCAAGAAATAAATGCCCCAATTTCGTAAACAAATGAATGGCGTGGCAGAGAAGGAACTCTGCGCTGTCTGATGAATGTGGCTGTACCCTTCACATCGGGCGGCAGCTATCACCACCTAGCCATAATGCTGACCTAACAAACAGCTACATTTATCTTGTTTTTTTTCTCTCTTTAAATAGTGAAGTATAGGACCGCGGTGCTTTGCAGTGAATGGTTTAGTTTTCACTCTTGCCTTGACTTTAGCCACCAATAAGATAACCACCTTCTAGTTAATTCTACCCGCCTAAAGTCTATTTTGCCCTCCCCCGTCTCTAAACCCCGGTGCTTTTGAAAAACTCTGCGCCATCATTCTAAACTATAAGGTGAAGCCCTTTACATAGCATTATCAAGTGTTCGGCAGTTTCCTTCTCTCCGCATGCACTGCATACCGTGTATACCCCTTCATATTTGGCCCGACATGTCGGAGTTGCTCGGGCAAGCGCTGACGCGAGTTTCCTATTCTATCATTTCCCAAGAGCTGAACACACTCGAGTTCATGTTACCTTTTTTTGAGAGAAGCGGCCACCTTCCCCCTGTTTTTTTTTTTTTTTTTTAATTACCACGCTCCTGGTTTTGTTTTCCCTCCATTACCGTACTTGTGGCACTTTTCTCCGCGCACTCGGTCTTCTCTAATTTACCTGTTCAACCTCCCCGAGCACACACGTCGAGCGCGGCACACCAACGCTCCTGCTAGCGGTGTTCAACAGAGAGAAGAGGATGGATTCGGAGCCGAATCTCTCAGCACAACCCCTATGCCGACGCAGACAATTTGGGTGGCTCTGAGAAGAGCCGTTGATTTGTCGTTGCTCGCTGTGGCCCACGACGCACGCCTACTTGGAGCTGGTGTACTTGGTGACGGCTTTTGTACCCTCGGACACCGCGTGCTTGGCCAGCTCTCCGGGCAGCAGCAGGCGCACCGCGGTCTGGATCTCCCGGCTCGTGATGGTCGAGCGCTTGTTGTAGTGAGCAAGGCGTGACGACTCGGCGGCGATACGCTCGAAGATGTCGTTCACGAAGCTGTTCATGATGGACATGGCCTTGCTGGAGACACCAGTGTCGGGGTGCACCTGCTTCAGCACCTTATAGATGTAGATGGAGAAGCTCTCCTTCCTGCGGCGCTTCTTCTTCTTCTTGTCCGTGGCGCGCACATTCTTCTGCGCCTTGCCGGCCTTCTTGACGGCTTTGCCAGACGGTTGGGGAGGCATGATTTCACACAACACGCACGCGAGACCAGAGTCGAATGCGCGTGTCCCCCCGTCTCGCCGCGCTTAAATATGAGCGAGGGGTGTTGACGAGATCAGCACAACGCGCGCGCCCCATTGGTTCGCACGGCTTCTCTCTCTCACACTCTCATCCGTTCCCCGCGAGCGGCGGCGCGCGATGGTGGCAACGGAAACCATTCGAGAAAACGCTCGCAGGATTTCAAGCTGGACGGTTGTGCCCTCGCGATCTCCGACTTCAGCGTAGCTCCCGCCGACTGGTTCGCCCTCCGCGGTCTCCTGATGCCGTGTAGCTCTCGCATTGTGGCACCCCGCCCTTGGACTGCTTCGACCGGATCCCCACTTTCCTATCTCCTTCTTTTTCCTCTCGTTGGCTGTCTTCTTCTGCTTCTACTTTCCTTCTATTCTTTTTATCCCTCCTTCCCCCCACCCCTATAAGGCACTGCGCCGTGTCGCCTGAAGGCAGACAGAAATTAGGTGCCTTTTTCCTCTTCATTGTAACCACTACCACCCCACCATTCGAGCACGGCTCTCATCTCAGAAGGCAGCAGCTTTCTTGTTTTCGGCAACCGGCGTCGTACCAAGCGAAAAGCAACACCATGTCCGGACGTGGCAAGGGCGGCAAGGCGAAAGGCAAGAGCAAGACCCGTTCTAGTCGCGCGGGGCTTCAGTTCCCCGTGGGCCGTATTCACCGCCTCCTACGCAAGGGAAACTACGCCGAGCGCGTCGGAGCTGGCGCTCCGGTCTACCTGGCTGCCGTACTCGAGTACCTGGCCGCCGAGGTGCTCGAGCTGGCGGGCAACGCCGCTCGTGACAACAAGAAGACCCGGATCATCCCCCGTCACTTGCAGCTCGCCATCCGCAACGACGAGGAGCTGAACAAACTGCTTTCCGGCGTCACCATCGCGCAGGGCGGTGTGTTGCCCAACATTCAAGCCGTGCTTCTTCCAAAGAAGACGGAGAAGAAGGCGTAAGCGAGCACCCCTTCCGCGCGCTCGCCGCATTCCCCAAACGGTCCTTCTAAGGACCACCCAAACAGGTGACGCGGCCGTGTTTCGCTTCGCAGTCACGATGGCTCTGTTCGTACCCTCAAGCGTGTTTGTTTTTCTATACTTTATATATATTTCCCTCGCGACATCAGTTAGCCACAAGTGCGCGACGCCAAATGCTGCAAAGAGACAACCAAATCACGCAGCTCGGCACCGAAAAAGACAGAAAAGAGCATGTAAGCGTTGTCATTTCTCATTAAAAAAAAAAAAAAAAAAGCTCCACACGTAACCGTCTATCCTTACGATGACACCTGAACGGGTCAGCACAGGGACAGAGTAAATTTAATACCTTTGAATAGAAAAACAAACGTAAGGTAAAAAAAAAAAAGAGAGAGAGAGAGAGAGAACCCGCCGTTAGCGCATTCCATTTGGTGCTTCTAACACAATTTATTTCGTCTATCTTGCTAGGCAGCGCAGCCACTATTACACAGAACACACAACACAAGCGCTTAACTTCAACTAAACGTTTATTGCAAAAAAAAAAAAAAAAATTGTCCAGAATATGGCACAAAAACTTGTTCAGCTTCAAAAGAAATGAAAGGAAATGACACGCGATGATTTCGAGTGTGTTAGTGCACTCTCTATCGCGCTCACGCGGAAAGAACTGTTTTTTGGATGGGGTGATAGAGAATAACAGACAGTAATGTGCGGGACTGGCACGTGTGCTTTTTGTTGTCTACCTTTTACTATTCTTTTTCTCTGTTCACCCCCTTTATAAACTCTGACGTTTGCAATGAAAGTTCAGTTGAAGTTAAGCGCTTGTGTTGTGAGGTCTGTGTAATAGTGGCTGCGCTTCCTAGCGAGATGGATCCTTACCAACTGGCCCGATACAATTGTTTATTTCGTCTCTCGGTAAAACTTCATCACCTCCTACGAGTGCACCCAAAAGTTGCGCCGGGGTCCAGCAGCCCAAGTCACCATGGCGTTACGCAAACAGAAGCCCTCAAAAACACCTTACAAGCGGCGGGCAAAAAGGTAAACACATAAATGAAATTGACACACCACAGGGTCGCAGCACGGCTGCTGCACACACACCGACTGAAGCTAGCCTACCTTTTCTCTGTCTACTCATAATGATACACACTTTTACCTTGAATTTGTCAAAGCTGAGCCATTTCTTCGTAATAACGACGCGCCGACGTTCCGTTCTTCCGCGCGCTAGACAACGGCAGCCACGTACGTACAAAACATGACAGCAAAAGAGGGTGCGGCCGGAGTACGTGGCCTGGAGTGGTCTCGTAGCCAAAGCAGACACGTTGGTGGTCCTGAGAAGGACCGTTTGTTGTTGCTTGCCTGTCGACCGAAGCGCAGGGAGCAGCCCAACTTAGGCGCGCTCACCGCGAATGCGCCGAGCCAGCTGGATGTCCTTTGGCATGATGGTGACGCGCTTAGCGTGGATGGCGCACAGGTTGGTGTCTTCGAAAAGACCAACGAGGTAGGCCTCGCTAGCTTCCTGTAGGGCCATCACGGCAGAACTCTGGAAACGGAGGTCCGTCTTGAAGTCCTGAGCGATTTCCCGCACCAGGCGCTGAAAGGGAAGCTTGCGGATCAGCAGTTCGGTCGACTTCTGGTATCGGCGAATTTCACGCAGGGCCACGGTTCCAGGCCTGTAACGGTGAGGTTTCTTCACCCCGCCTGTGGCAGGGGCACTCTTGCGAGCAGCCTTGGTAGCAAGCTGCTTACGCGGAGCCTTGCCTCCAGTACTCTTGCGCGCGGTTTGTTTAGTTCGGGCCATGCTGCGTGCGTCCGATCACCTCGACTGGATTCGCTCGCAGGATTTCAAGCTGGACGGTTGTGCCCTCGCGATCTCCGACTTCAGCGTAGCTCCCGCCGACTGGTTCGCCCTCCGCGGTCTCCTGACGCCGTGTAGCTCTCGCATTGTGGCACCCCGCCCTTGGACTTCTTCGACCGGATCCCCACTTTCCTATCTCCTTCTTTTTTCCTCTCGTTGGCTGTCTTCTTCTGCTTCTACTTTCCTTCTATTCTTTTTATCCCTCCTTCCCCCCACCCCTATAAGGCACTGCGCCGTGTCGCCTGAAGGCAGACAGAAATTAGGTGCCTTTTTCCTCTTCATTCTAATCACTACCACCACCACCACCTCGACTGACGGAGCGAAACTGCGCTCCTGCCGGAGATCGGCAAAAGCGGCTTCGCCGCACGACCCATCTCTCTCCCTCCCATTGGCCGAAGCGTGAGAACCCGTCCGCGTGCGAGCGCGGAAGCGTACGCCAGGATGCTGGCTGGCGCTCATTTTCGGGCAACCGTGCAGTTCGCGGCTGCAAAGAGGTACACCGAAACGAAACCACTACCGCTGTACAATACAGCCTGCTGCGCATTTCTTTCGCCTTCCAGGCAACACATCAATCGACGCTGTAGCTCGTCGCTTCCCGAAGCGGCGCGACGGAGTGCGAGACGCCACCATTCACGCCAACAGCGCGCATCGCACTAGAGCGCCTCGCATCACCGAGGGCAAATGCGCACTGCCACGCCAAAAAAACTTGCTCCTTGCGTTGTCGCTTATTTGCGACCATTACGTAGATGGGCGAAGACGACGAGAGACCACCGGCAGTGTTGGTATATGCATACACGTCCGCGCAACGACAAGGAGTAAAACGCAACAAAACATTCTAACACAAACACCCCGTACATCCAACTGCCACTGAGCGCGCCTACTTGCTCAATCGCAGACAGTAACGGGACTCAATTTTATCTTCCTTTCCCTCTTAAGAATCACTCATACATACTTGCCAAACTACTAGGTGCGCTCAATGGCGGTTGGATGTACGGGGTGTTTGCGTTCGAATGTTTTGTTTCATTTTTACTCCTATTCCCTCGATATGTCGTCTCACTCTGGCTTCCCTCATGTCTCTTTCTCTACACTTTTATTCCCACCCTTTTAATCCCCCCTCACCCCCCATCCCTTGTGAGCTACCGCTGAGGTGTCGCATCCTGATGCAGACAGTTTCGGGGCTCACTTTCCTCTTCTTTTCCATCTTACACATCAGCAATCCCCCCCCCCCCCCCAACCTCTAAGTGCTAAATATGTGGCACAAAAAGCAGGAAATGGACTCAATGAAAGGGTGAAAAATAATAATCATAATAGAAACGAAGATCAACACGCGCCTCAAAAAGCCCCATTCACTCCTCTTTCACATTTTCACGAGAAAATGAAGGTACACACATGGAGAACAATTTTTGTTATAGGTAGGCTTGCCTGAGCAGAACCACTGTCGTGCGCCTTGGTTACACATTCGACACGCCTCGTCCTGTGCGGAGGTGGGTGGGAAACCAAGGGTGCACTTGAAAATGCAATGCTCGTGGGTTGGTGTCGCCATCTGACGGCAGGCTCACGCGAGCGCGCCTTGCTTTCGAATTTCCCGCGCTCGAACCTCTCGCGTTTACATCATGGGCTAGTCCCCCCCCCCCCCCCCCTCTCGCGTGGGCGGCGAAGCCAGCCTCCCTAGAGTGACCACCTCTGCCGGCGAAATGGAAACACTTGTTGCGTAGCTGTCCGTCCAAGTAAAGCTTTCACAACTGCAGTGTTCGCAGCACCAGTACAGTACATGAGTGCCACTTCTATCAAGTGCAGCTTCCCTCAGCACGCTGCATGGGCAGCGCTTATTGTGTACTTGCTTCTGACTTGCGCAGAAATTCTGTTTAAACATCCCCTTCCACTTTTCTTTCTTTTTTTTTTTGTATTTTGCAGCTCGGCAGCGCCAGGTGTGAAAAAAAAAAAACAAACAAAAATTATTAGGCGTGACAATGTACACAATGTGTTATTGAATGGGGCACTTCTGAGTGCACAGCGGGCGCGGTAAACACGACCAACCTGTCACAATCAATTTTTTCATTTGTAAGTACACATCCCTTCTTCGTCTGGGTGCCCCACGGTAGAACATAGTGCGTTTTTATTTATTTTGACACAACGTGACGCGATCGTGTAGTGGGCATTCCAAAGAAAAAAGCGAGTTCGTGCTTCCTGAGCATAGTCGTGTCTCCAAGAATGCAGTGACCAGGGTAGAACGCTGCGCTCGGCTTCTTCCTTCGCGCGATAAGGTAACTAGGCGACGTTCGCTTGACGGGCCCGTTTTAGCAGCTTGGCTTGCAGGAAGGAGAGGAAGAACTCGCAGATGCGGCGATTGATTCGTGCATGCAGACCCAGGAGAAAGACGACGACGCGAACGAAATGCGGTGAACGTGACAAGTACCCAGCGCGATCAAGCTACTACTACACGAGGTGCTGCTCACCTGAGCGATGACGCAATGATATTGCAAAGAGGGACGGACGGGTATGGCGAACCGCTGGGATCACACTGCCGAAGCATCAAGTGGGTAGCCCTGAAGAGGGCTGTTGTGTTCTCGTTGGCTGGCTGCAGGCGACGCCGCTGGCTTCTTAGCCTCCGAATCCGTACAGGGTGCGGCCCTGACGCTTGAGGGCGTACACGACGTCCATGGCTGTCACGGTCTTCCTTTTGGCGTGCTCGGTGTAAGTGACGGCATCGCGGATCACGTTCTCGAGGAACACCTTGAGAACGCCGCGAGTTTCCTCGTAGATGAGGCCAGAGATGCGCTTGACACCGCCACGGCGCGCCAGACGACGGATGGCCGGCTTGGTTATGCCCTGGATGTTGTCACGCAACACCTTTCGATGACGCTTGGCGCCACCCTTCCCCAGCCCTTTGCCACCTTTGCCACGGCCAGACATGACGGCTTCCGAAGTTTCTGCTTCTGCTTCGAAACGCGCCCGGAAAGCGAATGGTGGTGGTGGTAGTGGTTACAATGAAGAGGAAAAAGGCACCTAATTTCTGTCTGCCTTCAGGCGACACGGCGCAGTGCCTTATAGGGGTGGGGTGAAGGAGGAATAAAAAGGATAGAAGGAAAGTAGAAGCAGAAGAAGACAGCCAACGAGAGGAAAAAGAAGGAGATAGGAAAGTGGGGATCCGGTCGAAGCAGTCCAAGGGCGGGGTGCCACAGTGCGAGAGCTACACGGCGTCAGGAGACCGCGGAGGGCGAACCAGTCGGCGGGAGCTACGCTGAAGTCGGAGATCGCGAGGGCACAACCGTCCAGCTTGAAATCCTGCGAGCGAATCAAGCGAATGCTCGACACGATCGAGTCGCGGTGTCGGCGCCGGCCCGCGAGACTGAGGAGGAAGGCGAACGGCGCACGCCGGTTGGTCGGCGGCCAGCTCGTCTCTCTCTCCCTCTTTTCTTCGCGAGGAGCGCGTTGGCCGCGCAGGTTGCTGCACTGACTATTTTTCTGCACTACAAGATTGAATATACACGGCAAACATGCTTTCGTTTGTTTGTTTGTTTTTAATTCTTTTCTCGTTACTGTTGCTAAGTTTCTTGCCCATTCATTCACGCACCCTTCACTGCTGCAAAATGGCGTATCAGTCGTATCAGCTGCCCCAGCGGCAAGGAGACATCAAACCGAGTAAGCGACAATTCATGTACGCGTACGTACAAGCCCAGCGGATACAACGCGTTCGCTAAAAAACGTTTCATCGTGTCCACTGAACATGACACACGCAATATTTGTCAAAACTCACAGCTGCAACAGCTCACCTGTGTGCCGCACGTAAATAAACTGCACACTTAACACTTTGCGACTACTCGTCCCCGGCGTGTGCCCCCCCCCCTCTTTTTTTTTTTTCTTTTCTATGTTCTCGCTTTCTCTCTAATCACATCAATGCCTCATTTGCACGCACGAAACCCGTTTCACGGCGTCACTTTGACGCCATCCTTGTCGCCAAACCAAGGGACTAACACACGCGGTCCGGGCACGGCCTCATGGCCGGAAATTTCTAAACAAAGCGTGCTCGCGTTGTTGTGGACGCCGGCACGTGAAATTCGGCAAAGTAACAGCACCTTTGGCTGGCTACGCGTGTCTCAAATTTTACTGTGGCAGCTCCACTACATATCGCGATACGGCAGTTTCACCGAAGCCACGCAACGCGACCGCGCTCATTTCAGCATTCACGGGGACGGCAGAGAGTGAGAGCGCACCTCCTCTCGGGCGCGCCTCTCCTCCCGTAAACACGGACTGTCAAGCGGTCCGGTCGCAGCGAAGTTTCCCCATCTCCTTGCGGGGTGGTTCAACACCTGCCCGTTTCAAGTGCACGGTTGCACTGTGAGGAACCCTGCAAGGGTCACGCAATTACAGGCAAAACAGCCCTAACTCTAAAGCGCCTTACATAGGACGAGATTGGAGCGTAAAATGCACCACCCTTTATGCATTCTTTCTTCTTTACAGCGTTGGAAGAGTGTTCGTTCGCTGCATGTTTTACGCATGCGTACTTTCGCTTACATAATACCTTCGGAGGCTGACAACCTGTTAAGTAATCTATCAACGACTATCCGGACGGCATCAGCTGTGCAAAGAAGATTTGCAGTTGGCCTTCCAGAGCCGTCCAGAGCACACAAAGTAGGTCTACACATCGTGGCAACCAATATTTCGAAAAAAGTGAATTGCGTAGTATTATAAAGAATACAACTTTCAGAATGAGCAAAACTGCTTGGTTTGACCAAAGTACAAAGAGGTGCGATTTATACCACATCGATCCATTTATTGAATTAAAAATTACGCTGGCATTAGATAGAATATCGGAAACTCTAATTGACCGATTGAGGCTAGGCACGGCATACACAAAAACATTTGTTTTTTTTTTTTCTTTGCACAGACACGGCAGAGCTGAAAGTCCCGAATGCGAATGCGGATTGATAGATGAAGACGTATGTCACCTTCTCGTAGACTGTCCACATCACGAGACGCCGTCTTAAGTCCGAACAGTTGGCATTAGACCGCAGACCGTTTAACATGAAGAAACTTCTGGGTCCGTGGCCTACTCGAGTTTTACAGTCGCACGCTTTAAAAGCATCAACACGTTCTTTACAAGACAGCGGGATTGCTGATAAGTATTAAGAAATAACGAACTTTCATTTGTAACAAATGTACTTATTATGTACAGTATCACGTGACTCTCATCATGTGTGTGTTGTGAAATGAATGACGTGTCGACAATTATGTACACACGAGCGAATGCATCTTTATACGGACCAGACGTGTGCTCTACTGTTTTGTGCTGGTGGACCGAATATTATCGAGGGACATTATATCAGAGACTTCATTCATTGACTTTCGAACATTTACTTACCATTGTGTTCTGATATGTGCGTATAAGTGTAAGTGTGTCTTTGCATATCTCTGCCCGAGTTTTCTACTTTCCATGCACTGCTTTGTACGTTTTGCTTCAAGATACGTGTTCAAGTTTAACTCAACGGCCAAGGAGTAGCCGGCGCCATAATGGTGCGCCGACATCTCCTTACATATCATATCAATAAGAAAAAAAGATGCGCGCCAATGCCCATCTATTGTATTCCCTTCTCACGTGCCCCAATACCAAACTGCGCGTGCCATTTCTGTGGTGCAAGTGTGTTTAAGTAGTCGCAGTTTCATCTTTCACAATCATGAGGGTTCCCATATTGAAAGTATTCCTTCCCCGAACTTGTGGCAGGGACGCACGATGCGAAATTACAAAATGATCGCGCTTGAAAGCTTCATACAAATGCACTGTCGACCCGCCGAACATAGTCAGTAATCTAAAACAAAGCGGAAATAAACGGTGCGTCCGCTCATTCATTTAAGGTAAGTTTCCCACCACATTCCGAATGGAACGTACCACTCATTTGTGCCTAGCACAGGCGCATTTGTTCTTTCGAAGAGAACACAGTGTTCCGCTACACCGTGTGATTATGTAAACGTCAAGCCGAGCAGTGTCGTTTGCTGGCCGGCCTGGCTATGTTTCTTTCGGCGACGCGCAAACGGAGCACTCGGTGCGAAAACGGGAAATGCCCATACCTCGTGTCGACCGCCTTTCTTTACTGGATTTCGTACTTCTTTGTGCACTATATAAATCACCTGCGTGGTACCCCTGTCATGCGTACGCACAGTTTTGTTTTTTCCTTCACTCGGGCTGTCGATACTTTGCTTTCGGACAATAATTAGCATGCAGTCCGCCGCCACGCTTTTCTGCTTCTACAGCTATTGTCACATGCGTCTATATATTTCTCCCCTATCTTTTCTTGCATCAATGCTTCCGCACATTTTTCACCGCGCCACGCACTTTAAGCTACATTCACTCCTCCTACAGTCTCGAAACGGGCCTGCCCTGCGCTCTCAAGAAATAAATGCCCCAATTTCGTAAACAAATGAATGGCGTGGCAGAGAAGGAACTCTGCGCTGTCTGATGAATGTGGCTGTACCCTTCACATCGGGCGGCAGCTATCACCACCTAGCCATAATGCTGACCTAACAAACAGCTACATTTATCTTGTTTTTTTTCTCTCTTTAAATAGTGAAGTATAGGACCGCGGTGCTTTGCAGTGAATGGTTTAGTTTTCACTCTTGCCTTGACTTTAGCCACCAATAAGATAACCACCTTCTAGTTAATTCTACCCGCCTAAAGTCTATTTTGCCCTCCCCCGTCTCTAAACCCCGGTGCTTTTGAAAAACTCTGCGCCATCATTCTAAACTATAAGGTGAAGCCCTTTACATAGCATTATCAAGTGTTCGGCAGTTTCCTTCTCTCCGCATGCACTGCATACCGTGTATACCCCTTCATATTTGGCCCGACATGTCGGAGTTGCTCGGGCAAGCGCTGACGCGAGTTTCCTATTCTATCATTTCCCAAGAGCTGAACACACTCGAGTTCATGTTACCTTTTTTTGAGAGAAGCGGCCACCTTCCCCCTGTTTTTTTTTTTTTTTTTAATTACCACGCTCCTGGTTTTGTTTTCCCTCCATTACCGTACTTGTGGCACTTTTCTCCGCGCACTCGGTCTTCTCTAATTTACCTGTTCAACCTCCCCGAGCACACACGTCGAGCGCGGCACACCAACGCTCCTGCTAGCGGTGTTCAACAGAGAGAAGAGGATGGATTCGGAGCCGAATCTCTCAGCACAACCCCTATGCCGACGCAGACAATTTGGGTGGCTCTGAGAAGAGCCGTTGATTTGTCGTTGCTCGCTGTGGCCCACGACGCACGCCTACTTGGAGCTGGTGTACTTGGTGACGGCTTTTGTACCCTCGGACACCGCGTGCTTGGCCAGCTCTCCGGGCAGCAGCAGGCGCACCGCGGTCTGGATCTCCCGGCTCGTGATGGTCGAGCGCTTGTTGTAGTGAGCAAGGCGTGACGACTCGGCGGCGATACGCTCGAAGATGTCGTTCACGAAGCTGTTCATGATGGACATGGCCTTGCTGGAGACACCAGTGTCGGGGTGCACCTGCTTCAGCACCTTATAGATGTAGATGGAGAAGCTCTCCTTCCTGCGGCGCTTCTTCTTCTTCTTGTCCGTGGCGCGCACATTCTTCTGCGCCTTGCCGGCCTTCTTGACGGCTTTGCCAGACGGTTGGGGAGGCATGATTTCACACAACACGCACGCGAGACCAGAGTCGAATGCGCGTGTCCCCCCGTCTCGCCGCGCTTAAATATGAGCGAGGGGTGTTGACGAGATCAGCTTCCCCCCACCCCTATAAGGCACTGCGCCGTGTCGCCTGAAGGCAGACAGAAATTAGGTGCCTTTTTCCTCTTCATTCTAATCACTACCACCACCACCACCATTCGAGCACGGCTCTCATCTCAGAAGGCAGCAGCTTTCTTGTTTTCGGCAACCGGCGTCGTACCAAGCGAAAAGCAACACCATGTCCGGACGTGGCAAGGGCGGCAAGGCGAAAGGCAAGAGCAAGACCCGTTCTAGCCGCGCGGGGCTTCAGTTCCCCGTGGGCCGTATTCACCGCCTCCTACGCAAGGGAAACTACGCCGAGCGCGTCGGAGCTGGCGCTCCGGTCTACCTGGCTGCCGTACTCGAGTACCTGGCCGCCGAGGTGCTCGAGCTGGCGGGCAACGCCGCTCGTGACAACAAGAAGACCCGGATCATCCCCCGTCACTTGCAGCTCGCCATCCGCAACGACGAGGAGCTGAACAAACTGCTTTCCGGCGTCACCATCGCGCAGGGCGGTGTGTTGCCCAACATTCAAGCCGTGCTTCTTCCAAAGAAGACGGAGAAGAAGGCGTAAGCGAGCACCCCTTCCGCGCGCTCGCCGCATTCCCCAAACGGTCCTTCTAAGGACCACCCAAACAGGTGACGCGGCCGTGTTTCGCTTCGCAGTCACGATGGCTCTGTTCGTACCCTCAAGCGTGTTTGTTTTTCTATACTTTATATATATTTCCTCGCGACATCAGTTAGCCACAAGTGCGCGACGCCAAATGCTGCAAAGAGACAACCAAATCACGCAGCTCGGCACCGAAAAAGACAGAAAAGAGCATGTAAGCGTTGTCATTTCTCATTAAAAAAAAAAAAAAAAAAAGCTCCACACGTAACCGTCTATCCTTACGATGACACCTGAACGGGTCAGCACAGGGACAGAGTAAATTTAATACCTTTGAATAGAAAAACAAACGTAAGGTAAAAAAAAAAAAGAGAGAGAGAGAGAGAGAACCCGCCGTTAGCGCATTCCATTTGGTGCTTCTAACACAATTTATTTCGTCTATCTTGCTAGGCAGCGCAGCCACTATTACACAGAACACACAACACAAGCGCTTAACTTCAACTAAACGTTTATTGCAAAAAAAAAAAAAAAATTGTCCAGAATATGGCACAAAAACTTGTTCAGCTTCAAAAGAAATGAAAGGAAATGACACGCGATGATTTCGAGTGTGTTAGTGCACTCTCTATCGCGCTCACGCGGAAAGAACTGTTTTTTGGATGGGGTGATAGAGAATAACAGACAGTAATGTGCGGGACTGGCACGTGTGCTTTTTGTTGTCTACCTTTTACTATTCTTTTTCTCTGTTCACCCCCTTTATAAACTCTGACGTTTGCAATGAAAGTTCAGTTGAAGTTAAGCGCTTGTGTTGTGAGGTCTGTGTAATAGTGGCTGCGCTTCCTAGCGAGATGGATCCTTACCAACTGGCCCGATACAATTGTTTATTTCGTCTCTCGGTAAAACTTCATCACCTCCTACGAGTGCACCCAAAAGTTGCGCCGGGGTCCAGCAGCCCAAGTCACCATGGCGTTACGCAAACAGAAGCCCTCAAAAACACCTTACAAGCGGCGGGCAAAAAGGTAAACACATAAATGAAATTGACACACCACAGGGTCGCAGCACGGCTGCTGCACACACACCGACTGAAGCTAGCCTACCTTTTCTCTGTCTACTCATAATGATACACACTTTTACCTTGAATTTGTCAAAGCTGAGCCATTTCTTCGTAATAACGACGCGCCGACGTTCCGTTCTTCCGCGCGCTAGACAACGGCAGCCACGTACGTACAAAACATGACAGCAAAAGAGGGTGCGGCCGGAGTACGTGGCCTGGAGTGGTCTCGTAGCCAAAGCAGACACGTTGGTGGTCCTGAGAAGGACCGTTTGTTGTTGCTTGCCTGTCGACCGAAGCGCAGGGAGCAGCCCAACTTAGGCGCGCTCACCGCGAATGCGCCGAGCCAGCTGGATGTCCTTTGGCATGATGGTGACGCGCTTAGCGTGGATGGCGCACAGGTTGGTGTCTTCGAAAAGACCAACGAGGTAGGCCTCGCTAGCTTCCTGTAGGGCCATCACGGCAGAACTCTGGAAACGGAGGTCCGTCTTGAAGTCCTGAGCGATTTCCCGCACCAGGCGCTGAAAGGGAAGCTTGCGGATCAGCAGTTCGGTCGACTTCTGGTATCGGCGAATTTCACGCAGGGCCACGGTTCCAGGCCTGTAACGGTGAGGTTTCTTCACCCCGCCTGTGGCAGGGGCACTCTTGCGAGCAGCCTTGGTAGCAAGCTGCTTACGCGGAGCCTTGCCTCCAGTACTCTTGCGCGCGGTTTGTTTAGTTCGGGCCATGCTGCGTGCGTCCGATCACCTCGACTGACGGAGCGAAACTGCGCTCCTGCCGGAGATCGGCAAAAGCGGCTTCGCCGCACGACCCATCTCTCTCCCTCCCATTGGCCGAAGCGTGAGAACCCGTCCGCGTGCGAGCGCGGAAGCGTACGCCAGGATGCTGGCTGGCGCTCATTTTCGGGCAACCGTGCAGTTCGCGGCTGCAAAGAGGTACACCGAAACGAAACCACTACCGCTGTACAATACAGCCTGCTGCGCATTTCTTTCGCCTTCCAGGCAACACATCAATCGACGCTGTAGCTCGTCGCTTCCCGAAGCGGCGCGACGGAGTGCGAGACGCCACCATTCACGCCAACAGCGCGCATCGCACTAGAGCGCCTCGCATCACCGAGGGCAAATGCGCACTGCCACGCCAAAAAAACTTGCTCCTTGCGTTGTCGCTTATTTGCGACCATTACGTAGATGGGCGAAGACGACGAGAGACCACCGGCAGTGTTGGTATATGCATACACGTCCGCGCAACGACAAGGAGTAAAACGCAACAAAACATTCTAACACAAACACCCCGTACATCCAACTGCCACTGAGCGCGCCTACTTGCTCAATCGCAGACAGTAACGGGACTCAATTTTATCTTCCTTTCCCTCTTAAGAATCACTCATACATACTTGCCAAACTACTAGGTGCGCTCAATGGCGGTTGGATGTACGGGGTGTTTGCGTTCGAATGTTTTGTTTCATTTTTACTCCTATTCCCTCGATATGTCGTCTCACTCTGGCTTCCCTCATGTCTCTTTCTCTACACTTTTATTCCCACCCTTTTAATCCCCCCTCACCCCCCATCCCTTGTGAGCTACCGCTGAGGTGTCGCATCCTGATGCAGACAGTTTCGGGGCTCACTTTCCTCTTCTTTTCCATCTTACACATCAGCAATCCCCCCCCCCCCCCAACCTCTAAGTGCTAAATATGTGGCACAAAAAGCAGGAAATGGACTCAATGAAAGGGTGAAAAATAATAATCATAATAGAAACGAAGATCAACACGCGCCTCAAAAAGCCCCATTCACTCCTCTTTCACATTTTCACGAGAAAATGAAGGTACACACATGGAGAACAATTTTTGTTATAGGTAGGCTTTGCCTGAGCAGAACCACTGTCGTGCGCCTTGGTTACACATTCGACACGCCTCGTCCTGTGCGGAGGTGGGTGGGAAACCAAGGGTGCACTTGAAAATGCAATGCTCGTGGGTTGGTGTCGCCATCTGACGGCAGGCTCACGCGAGCGCGCCTTGCTTTCGAATTTCCCGCGCTCGAACCTCTCGCGTTTACATCATGGGCTAGTCCCCCCCCCCCCCCTCTCGCGTGGGCGGCGAAGCCAGCCTCCCTAGAGTGACCACCTCTGCCGGCGAAATGGAAACACTTGTTGCGTAGCTGTCCGTCCAAGTAAAGCTTTCACAACTGCAGTGTTCGCAGCACCAGTACAGTACATGAGTGCCACTTCTATCAAGTGCAGCTTCCCTCAGCACGCTGCATGGGCAGCGCTTATTGTGTACTTGCTTCTGACTTGCGCAGAAATTCTGTTTAAACATCCCCTTCCACTTTTCTTTCTTTTTTTTTTGTATTTTGCAGCTCGGCAGCGCCAGGTGTGAAAAAAAACAAACAAACAAAAATTATTAGGCGTGACAATGTACACAATGTGTTATTGAATGGGGCACTTCTGAGTGCACAGCGGGCGCGGTAAACACGACCAACCTGTCACAATCAATTTTTTCATTTGTAAGTACACATCCCTTCTTCGTCTGGGTGCCCCACGGTAGAACATAGTGCGTTTTTATTTATTTTGACACAACGTGACGCGATCGTGTAGTGGGCATTCCAAAGAAAAAAGCGAGTTCGTGCTTCCTGAGCATAGTCGTGTCTCCAAGAATGCAGTGACCAGGGTAGAACGCTGCGCTCGGCTTCTTCCTTCGCGCGATAAGGTAACTAGGCGACGTTCGCTTGACGGGCCCGTTTTAGCAGCTTGGCTTGCAGGAAGGAGAGGAAGAACTCGCAGATGCGGCGATTGATTCGTGCATGCAGACCCAGGAGAAAGACGACGACGCGAACGAAATGCGGTGAACGTGACAAGTACCCAGCGCGATCAAGCTACTACTACACGAGGTGCTGCTCACCTGAGCGATGACGCAATGATATTGCAAAGAGGGACGGACGGGTATGGCGAACCGCTGGGATCACACTGCCGAAGCATCAAGTGGGTAGCCCTGAAGAGGGCTGTTGTGTTCTCGTTGGCTGGCTGCAGGCGACGCCGCTGGCTTCTTAGCCTCCGAATCCGTACAGGGTGCGGCCCTGACGCTTGAGGGCGTACACGACGTCCATGGCTGTCACGGTCTTCCTTTTGGCGTGCTCGGTGTAAGTGACGGCATCGCGGATCACGTTCTCGAGGAACACCTTGAGAACGCCGCGAGTTTCCTCGTAGATGAGGCCAGAGATGCGCTTGACACCGCCACGGCGCGCCAGACGACGGATGGCCGGCTTGGTTATGCCCTGGATGTTGTCACGCAACACCTTTCGATGACGCTTGGCGCCACCCTTCCCCAGCCCTTTGCCACCTTTGCCACGGCCAGACATGACGGCTTCCGAAGTTTCTGCTTCTGCTTCGAAACGCGCCCGGAAAGCGAATGGTGGTAGTGATTAGAATGAAGAGGAAAAAGGCACCTAATTTCTGTCTGCCTTCAGGCGACACGGCGCAGTGCCTTATAGGGGTGGGGGGAAGGAGGGATAAAAAGAATAGAAGGAAAGTAGAAGCAGAAGAAGACAGCCAACGAGAGGAAAAAGAAGGAGATAGGAAAGTGGGGATCCGGTCGAAGCAGTCCAAGGGCGGGGTGCCACAATGCGAGAGCTACACGGCGTCAGGAGACCGCGGAGGGCGAACCAGTCGGCGGGAGCTACGCTGAAGTCGGAGATCGCGAGGGCACAACCGTCCAGCTTGAAATCCTGCGAGCGAATCCAAGCGAATGCTCGACACGATCGAGTCGCGGTGTCGGCGCCGGCCCGCGAGACTGAGGAGGAAGGCGAACGGCGCACGCCGGTTGGTCGGCGGCCAGCTCGTCTCTCTCTCCCTCTTTTCTTCGCGAGGAGCGCGTTGGCCGCGCAGGTTGCTGCACTGACTATTTTTCTGCACTACAAGATTGAATATACACGGCAAACATGCTTTCGTTTGTTTGTTTGTTTTTAATTCTTTTCTCGTTACTGTTGCTAAGTTTCTTGCCCATTCATTCACGCACCCTTCACTGCTGCAAAATGGCGTATCAGTCGTATCAGCTGCCCCAGCGGCAAGGAGACATCAAACCGAGTAAGCGACAATTCATGTACGCGTACGTACAAGCCCAGCGGATACAACGCGTTCGCTAAAAAACGTTTCATCGTGTCCACTGAACATGACACACGCAATATTTGTCAAAACTCACAGCTGCAACAGCTCACCTGTGTGCCGCACGTAAATAAACTGCACACTTAACACTTTGCGACTACTCGTCCCCGGCGTGTGCCCCCCCCCCCCTCTTTTTTTTTTTCTTTTCTATGTTCTCGCTTTCTCTCTAATCACATCAATGCCTCATTTGCACGCACGAAACCCGTTTCACGGCGTCACTTTGACGCCATCCTTGTCGCCAAACCAAGGGACTAACACACGCGGTCCGGGCACGGCCTCATGGCCGGAAATTTCTAAACAAAGCGTGCTCGCGTTGTTGTGGACGCCGGCACGTGAAATTCGGCAAAGTAACAGCACCTTTGGCTGGCTACGCGTGTCTCAAATTTTACTGTGGCAGCTCCACTACATATCGCGATACGGCAGTTTCACCGAAGCCACGCAACGCGACCGCGCTCATTTCAGCATTCACGGGGACGGCAGAGAGTGAGAGCGCACCTCCTCTCGGGCGCGCCTCTCCTCCCGTAAACACGGACTGTCAAGCGGTCCGGTCGCAGCGAAGTTTCCCCATCTCCTTGCGGGGTGGTTCAACACCTGCCCGTTTCAAGTGCACGGTTGCACTGTGAGGAACCCTGCAAGGGTCACGCAATTACAGGCAAAACAGCCCTAACTCTAAAGCGCCTTACATAGGACGAGATTGGAGCGTAAAATGCACCACCCTTTATGCATTCTTTCTTCTTTACAGCGTTGGAAGAGTGTTCGTTCGCTGCATGTTTTACGCATGCGTACTTTCGCTTACATAATACCTTCGGAGGCTGACAACCTGTTAAGTAATCTATCAACGACTATCCGGACGGCATCAGCTGTGCAAAGAAGATTTGCAGTTGGCCTTCCAGAGCCGTCCAGAGCACACAAAGTAGGTCTACACATCGTGGCAACCAATATTTCGAAAAAAGTGAATTGCGTAGTATTATAAAGAATACAACTTTCAGAATGAGCAAAACTGCTTGGTTTGACCAAAGTACAAAGAGGTGCGATTTATACCACATCGATCCATTTATTGAATTAAAAATTACGCTGGCATTAGATAGAATATCGGAAACTCTAATTGACCGATTGAGGCTAGGCACGGCATACACAAAAACATTTGTTTTTTTTTTTTCTTTGCACAGACACGGCAGAGCTGAAAGTCCCGAATGCGAATGCGGATTGATAGATGAAGACGTATGTCACCTTCTCGTAGACTGTCCACATCACGAGACGCCGTCTTAAGTCCGAACAGTTGGCATTAGACCGCAGACCGTTTAACATGAAGAAACTTCTGGGTCCGTGGCCTACTCGAGTTTTACAGTCGCACGCTTTAAAAGCATCAACACGTTCTTTACAAGACAGCGGGATTGCTGATAAGTATTAAGAAATAACGAACTTTCATTTGTAACAAATGTACTTATTATGTACAGTATCACGTGACTCTCATCATGTGTGTGTTGTGAAATGAATGACGTGTCGACAATTATGTACACACGAGCGAATGCATCTTTATACGGACCAGACGTGTGCTCTACTGTTTTGTGCTGGTGGACCGAATATTATCGAGGGACATTATATCAGAGACTTCATTCATTGACTTTCGAACATTTACTTACCATTGTGTTCTGATATGTGCGTATAAGTGTAAGTGTGTCTTTGCATATCTCTGCCCGAGTTTTCTACTTTCCATGCACTGCTTTGTACGTTTTGCTTCAAGATACGTGTTCAAGTTTAACTCAACGGCCAAGGAGTAGCCGGCGCCATAATGGTGCGCCGACATCTCCTTACATATCATATCAATAAGAAAAAAAGATGCGCGCCAATGCCCATCTATTGTATTCCCTTCTCACGTGCCCCAATACCAAACTGCGCGTGCCATTTCTGTGGTGCAAGTGTGTTTAAGTAGTCGCAGTTTCATCTTTCACAATCATGAGGGTTCCCATATTGAAAGTATTCCTTCCCCGAACTTGTGGCAGGGACGCACGATGCGAAATTACAAAATGATCGCGCTTGAAAGCTTCATACAAATGCACTGTCGACCCGCCGAACATAGTCAGTAATCTAAAACAAAGCGGAAATAAACGGTGCGTCCGCTCATTCATTTAAGGTAAGTTTCCCACCACATTCCGAATGGAACGTACCACTCATTTGTGCCTAGCACAGGCGCATTTGTTCTTTCGAAGAGAACACAGTGTTCCGCTACACCGTGTGATTATGTAAACGTCAAGCCGAGCAGTGTCGTTTGCTGGCCGGCCTGGCTATGTTTCTTTCGGCGACGCGCAAACGGAGCACTCGGTGCGAAAACGGGAAATGCCCATACCTCGTGTCGACCGCCTTTCTTTACTGGATTTCGTACTTCTTTGTGCACTATATAAATCACCTGCGTGGTACCCCTGTCATGCGTACGCACAGTTTTGTTTTTTCCTTCACTCGGGCTGTCGATACTTTGCTTTCGGACAATAATTAGCATGCAGTCCGCCGCCACGCTTTTCTGCTTCTACAGCTATTGTCACATGCGTCTATATATTTCTCCCCTATCTTTTCTTGCATCAATGCTTCCGCACATTTTTCACCGCGCCACGCACTTTAAGCTACATTCACTCCTCCTACAGTCTCGAAACGGGCCTGCCCTGCGCTCTCAAGAAATAAATGCCCCAATTTCGTAAACAAATGAATGGCGTGGCAGAGAAGGAACTCTGCGCTGTCTGATGAATGTGGCTGTACCCTTCACATCGGGCGGCAGCTATCACCACCTAGCCATAATGCTGACCTAACAAACAGCTACATTTATCTTGTTTTTTTTCTCTCTTTAAATAGTGAAGTATAGGACCGCGGTGCTTTGCAGTGAATGGTTTAGTTTTCACTCTTGCCTTGACTTTAGCCACCAATAAGATAACCACCTTCTAGTTAATTCTACCCGCCTAAAGTCTATTTTGCCCTCCCCCGTCTCTAAACCCCGGTGCTTTTGAAAAACTCTGCGCCATCATTCTAAACTATAAGGTGAAGCCCTTTACATAGCATTATCAAGTGTTCGGCAGTTTCCTTCTCTCCGCATGCACTGCATACCGTGTATACCCCTTCATATTTGGCCCGACATGTCGGAGTTGCTCGGGCAAGCGCTGACGCGAGTTTCCTATTCTATCATTTCCCAAGAGCTGAACACACTCGAGTTCATGTTACCTTTTTTTGAGAGAAGCGGCCACCTTCCCCCTGTTTTTTTTTTTTTTTAATTACCACGCTCCTGGTTTTGTTTTCCCTCCATTACCGTACTTGTGGCACTTTTCTCCGCGCACTCGGTCTTCTCTAATTTACCTGTTCAACCTCCCCGAGCACACACGTCGAGCGCGGCACACCAACGCTCCTGCTAGCGGTGTTCAACAGAGAGAAGAGGATGGATTCGGAGCCGAATCTCTCAGCACAACCCCTATGCCGACGCAGACAATTTGGGTGGCTCTGAGAAGAGCCGTTGATTTGTCGTTGCTCGCTGTGGCCCACGACGCACGCCTACTTGGAGCTGGTGTACTTGGTGACGGCTTTTGTACCCTCGGACACCGCGTGCTTGGCCAGCTCTCCGGGCAGCAGCAGGCGCACCGCGGTCTGGATCTCCCGGCTCGTGATGGTCGAGCGCTTGTTGTAGTGAGCAAGGCGTGACGACTCGGCGGCGATACGCTCGAAGATGTCGTTCACGAAGCTGTTCATGATGGACATGGCCTTGCTGGAGACACCAGTGTCGGGGTGCACCTGCTTCAGCACCTTATAGATGTAGATGGAGAAGCTCTCCTTCCTGCGGCGCTTCTTCTTCTTCTTGTCCGTGGCGCGCACATTCTTCTGCGCCTTGCCGGCCTTCTTGACGGCTTTGCCAGACGGTTGGGGAGGCATGATTTCACACAACACGCACGCGAGACCAGAGTCGAATGCGCGTGTCCCCCCGTCTGATTGGCTATGAAAGAGGAAAAGGAAGAGAAAAGCGCTGTCCCGTTACTGCCTCTCGTAATGAGGGCACCTCCACAGGAAAGCGCAGGGAAGGGGGAATGGGAATGAAAGAGTCAGAAGAGAAGAGGTGAGTATAGAGTGGTGAAATGCATTCGATCACTGGCCCCGCGCACGCGCGCAAGAAACAACGCAGACACCAACCGAGTGAAAGACCGCCGAGAAGCCGGAGACGATCAATGCGCCCAAGTAGTGAAGAAAAAAAAAAATCACTCACACGCACACACACACCACCGAACAGGCAGGGAGAAGTTTTGGGCGCTCCGCAATCACGAGGGAAGGGGAGAGAGTGTCTGCTCCGACGGGAGTGGCCTCATAGGAGAGAAGAAGGCCGTCAGGCAGGTGGGAGTGACTACGTAAACAATCACGTGGGACTCCGAGGGGGCGTGGCGCGCGGCACAGAAAACAACAACACGTGGGATTGTAACGGGCCTCTTTAGAGGCGCGTGAAAAGGTTCGCGTCGCCAAAGAAATCCAGGAGCGCATAGAGCGCCCGGCGAAGTGTTGCCACGTTCGCCGAGGGGAACAGCAAGTGTTCTGCACTCACGTGTGGCAGGCCGAGTTTCCCGTAGTTGTCCCAGAGCCGGCGACGAATGTCTGCGTATCCTGGGCACTGGCACAAAATGTGTTCAACGGTTTCCTCTGCCGGACACTGCACACACGAAGGGCTCCCACTGCCACGCCGTTTAGAGAGCAGTTGCGCTGTTCGGCCGCATCCAGCACGAAGGCGCAGCAGGAAAGCACGAGCACGCCGACCGATTCCCGTTGACGGCAGGCGGGGCACAGGCTTGCCGGCTGCTGTGCGGGGGTCTGGGTGTAGAGCTCGGACGTGGCGTGCGATTATGAGTCGCGCCACATCGTAGTCCCGAACGAAGTTCGTTGTGGGAGTGGAGGGGTCGTGGGCGTCCCTTGCGAGCTCGTCGGCTGCCTCGTTGCCGCGCACTCCGACGTGTGAGGGCACCCACTGAAACGACACATCGCACCCACTGCGCACGATCACGGTGAACTTGCGCGTGAGGCGCTGTGCGATCGAAGAGCCGTTTTCGCCCCTCGCAAGGGTGAGGATGGCCGCCCGAGAATCGCAGAAGATGACGGCCGAAGACGGGAGGAACTCGACCAGCTGATCGGCCGCAAGGTTCAGAGCCGCGAGCTCAGCGGTCGTCGAAGTCGCCGGGAGTGGAAGACGACACTTCCTCTCGTCTCGTAGCACCGGAATGACGCTGGCAGCAGCAGCGGATCCGTCCCCCTTCACTGAGCCGTCGGTGTAGAGATGAAGGTGGCCGGAGTAGCGCTGTTCGATCAGTGCGCAGGTCTCCTGTAGAAGGGCAGCCCGTGGTGTGTGCCCCTTGCTGCGTACACCCGGAACCCTGATCGAAATGGGCAGCCGGGAGTCCCAGTGAGGAGGGATAGGCAGGAGACCTGCGAAAGGGGTTCCCGAGATGAGGCTGGCGTACTCCAGTGCGCTGCGGCCCATACCAGTGTCGGGCAGCGATAGCAGACGATGTACGAGTGCCTTTCCCCCTCGCGTCATGTGCAAGCGCTCGACGTGACGCAGAGCACAAGCCTTGGCTCTTAGCGAGAGGGGAAACTGATTCGTTTCTGCATAGGTCACTCCCACTGGAGACGCCCGAGGCATTCCAAAGAGGCGGCGGATGACGCCGCGATGTGCCCTCTCGAGATTTTCCCACTGTGGCTGTCGCAGGGTGATGCAGGAGAATGCGTAGAGGGCCCTGGCTCCGGC